>NC_092859.1:129840370-130115197 GCF_032062135.1 Pyxicephalus adspersus
ATCTATCTATCTATCTATCTATCTATCTATCTATCTATCTATCTATCTATCTATCTATCTATCTATCTATCTATCCAGCTATCTATCTATCTATATCTATGTATCTATCTATGTGAGATAAAAACTTAGGGGTCTGTATATAGATTATAAAATATTTGTTGCTTATATGAAAAACTGCTACTGCCGATGTTTGCTTTACACAGTGCATTTTTAGTAAGAAAAAAGATGCCAGAACTCACACCTTAGTAACAAATACAAGTCATAAAGTCAAGATAAACCAGTGTGTATAATTGATCCATTGGAGGACTTAGGGTACATTAATAATTAATAGAGGTACCAACTTTGAAACCTATGCAGAGCCAAAGTCTCCCCCCATCCTCCAGAGTCCAGACACTGTTTGCCCCCCCCCCCTTCCAGATATTGGACCAGACCTTTCCCCCAGTTGTCACTCCATACAGAGGTATGTAAGAAAGAGAGTAGGGAAAACTTTTATATGCGGGCTTTAGAGTTGTTTTTCTCCTTTACCTTTTCCAGAGCCTTCACTGGCTGAGCTGTCATTTTCACTGACAGCGGTTCCCCTTCACAGACTTTTAGGGTTTTTTTAAAGTTTTTTTTTTAAGTGTCGGAACGCCATTTTGGTGCGTTCAATGAGAAAAAAAGCCCTGGCAGTGAACAAAACCTGATGCACTGTAAACTCACATAATGTGACCTATTGCCTAATCACCATCTGAATCTCTATAGACAATGTGACAAATAAGAGGAGTTTGTGGTAAACCACTGCTGATGGTTTATAACAGATGGCACCCCATTAACTGTTTGTGGGCTAATATACTATACACTATACTAATATACCTATATGGACGTCCAAGAAAATACTATTGGACCCTTTGGCTTGATGACATATAGATGATGCCATAGGCTTTCCTTTAGGGGAATGATTCTAAGATTTCTATGCTTTAACAGCTAAGCATTTGATTTTCTCTGTTGCAACATTAAAGAGAAAGTAAACCCCAAACTACCCAAATCAAAAGAAAAATCACACTTATCCTGCAGAGCAGTCAATCCATTGGGCAATTTCTTCCATTGAGTCCCGTATCCTCCTGGTATCCTTCTTCAGGCCAACGCAGAGGGAGCGCCAAGCGTTGCCATCTTTTCCTCTCCTCTTCTGTGTTCTTCTTTCTACGCCAGCCGATGGAGGTGCAAGATTGGGTGATGTAGATTGGGGAAAATACTTGCCAATCATTTTTTTCCCTTTTGATGAAAGGGCTCCTTCTGTGCATGCCCAAAAACCTGGCAACTATGCAGGGGAAACGAGTGTGTCAGGTATCTGTAAGTCAAAAGATATATCTATATAATGCATGATGGTATTTTGGGGTGAGTCAACCGGCCTGGTCATGGACCATGATTAAATACCTTTATTGCTAAGCAAGCCACAATAATACTTCAATAATAAAGGCCACAATACATCATAATAAATCAAATTTAAAAACCCATGGGATGTGGCAGTGAAGCTGACCCAAGTGGGCCACTAGAATCTGTATTTTTAAACTATAAAATTCTGAGAAATACATATGGCATACTGAGCAAAAAGAGCAACAATATGCAATATCTATATATACAGAATGAACACAGATGCTGAGAATCATATCAAACATGAGAATCATATCCAGCATATAAAACAACGAAAGTTGATTTGCACAGCTTAATAGGAGATAATAGAAATTATACCTACCAAAAGAATAGACAAGGAATTTTGCAGTGGCTATACATGCAAAATAAGTACAGATACTGGTTAATACACTTGGCATAAAGAGTGAGAGTAGTACAGTGCAGTAACTCTACACTGATTTGCACTGTGCAATAGCTAAACAAAGGAAATGCAAACATATACCTAAAAGTACTGAATACAGAGCAGGTGGTACTGTGTACCATCCATACATGACTAGCTTAATAAATATTTGGAGAATTACTAGTATACAGAACATAATTGTTGCACTATGCATTATCATACATAATGCATAATTACAGTTAACAGGGACCACTTCCAGCATACACAAATACACAAATGTTGCTGTGCAGCATATATAAATATGAAAAATAGGAATTGATATTTAGAACACAAGAAACTTTATAATGCAAATATAAATATAAGAACCTACTGTTCCTGATTTGTTGCTAATTTCAAACTGATGTGATTGGTTGCTATTGTCACTTGCTGAAGATCTGGATCCTGGTAAATTGCTCACAATTCATGCTTTGCTATATATCTCCTATAGTGGAGAGTTAGTAGTTAGTTCCACATTTTGGTCAGTTTTTTTTTTTAGTTGACTAGCTTACATTTTAAGAACAGATGAGAACAACATCTTATATTAAAAACAAAAGAAGAATATATACAAATGACGATAACTACAGTCCACAAAAAGGGGGAGGTTGTACACTGGAGTGGACTAAAGACAAAATGATGTGTAACAGTGCAAGAGGTAAATACATAAAAAGAACTATCGAGAAGAAACCCCAAGATGAAGAACAAGAGAAGTTACAGTATTACCATATTGGGAAAAAGAAAGTGCACCCTTTTTCAATTCTGTGGATGTACATTTCAGTAGTGTTAATGTTCGAATTCAGGTTGTCCTTAAATTCGACCCGAATATGGCTGTTCGAATTCGGATAGACCCGACCCTAAAAAAACTGTGTTAAAAAAAATAAAAATAATGTTAAATTCATTTATTGAGTGTTTGTGTTTATTTAACTATTTTTTTTTACAGGTTATCCTACAATGACATGATATCTCTTACTCTGTAACAAACTTTCCAGAACAGTAAAATTATGATGCATTTTGTTACATTTTTCTTTTATCCACTGCGAGAAAAATGTAACAAATGTATCATATTACAGTGCTGGAAAGATACCTCTAGTGAGGGGCATCTCCTCAAAGATTGCACCTGTGGCTGCAATTATTGAGAAGAGTGTGAGATTAATCGTAGTGGAATTGCAGAGTTCATCTGCAGTTCAGTTCCCGCGGTCACATGACCCGAACAATATCTCACTATTCAATCAAATAGCTGTCAAATCGAATAGTGAGATATTCGACCAACACTACATATCAGTTCCCGGTGATGTGGGTGCATGTATATGTTGCCGGCGGGGCGGGAAATTCAAAATCCGTTTGTATTGCATTCAATACAAAGTAACTGTATTGAATGCAATACATTGGATTTATATGTGTAAAATCAGTACATTGTTTTCAAGAACACTTTTTTTTACAGTATATGTAATAGTATGGGTATATTATGTATTTTTTTTTTAATTTGAAAAAAAATATAGATTTTTTTTAATTTATTCAATTGATTATTTTTACATGATTTTGTGTTTCAAACTTTATTATACTCATCCAATAATAATATACTGTAAAATACATTTTCAAGAAAAATAATGTACCGCTTTTAGACATATAAAACAGGAAAGAAATAAACCGCTAGGGAGGTTAAAGGTCATTTGCTATTTGTTAGCAAATGTTTTTAATCCTAGATGAAATCCATTCGAGGTTTACATGGCTGAAAAACAACCCCAAATAATGGGGGTGATGATATGCTGTGTTTTTTGTATCCACAAAATGTTGCACTGTACAATATGGCCAGACATTTCTATTTTGGTCTGTTCATTGTCATTGTCATTGTTCCAGGAGAGTTGAGGTTTGTTCAGATGCAAACCTAAGCCATGCTGCCATGTTCTTTATGAAGAGAAGAAGTTGTAAATCCTACCAAATAAACCATACGTGTTCAGTATTTTTCTTTTTTTGCACTGTTATGAACTTTAAACCCTAACTTGCTAACCAAGGCTTGTAACATCTGCCATGTAGGTCTTGTTTTTTTTTCCTATTGTACAGTCTGACCTTGGGGTATATTTGCTGAGATGTCACTGTGGAATGATCAACTTCAAATTGTTTGGAAATTGCCTTATGTTTCATTTCATCTGTGGATGTATTTACCTAATTCTAAGACCTGTAAAAGTCCAGGCAATGTTCCAATATGAATTCTTTCTTTTTCCTATAACTATGTACATAAAATATAATTGCAGATGCTGATAACTGAATCCAATATGCAGAATAAAGAATGAGGCAATATGCAAAGGCTATACAAACAGAGTAAAAAAAGGAACTGACTATTCAACTTGGCACACACTGCAGGATAATGATATTGAGCAGCATATATTCATGCAAATTATTATACAGAATTACTGTATACCCAGCATGCAGAATGCAGTATATAAACACTCACATTAGGGACTGATACAAGGATCTAAAATTGCCATACAGAGCAGAATAAATGTGCAGTGTATACATAAATCTGTCATCTCATCATGGATGGCTGACATATTTCTGAAACTCAACATGGATAAAACTGTTAACAACACTGTTATTCATCCCTCCCCTCAGGCACGTTGTCTTGGCGTCACCTTTGATTCTGCCCTCTCCTTTACCCCCCATATTCAGAACATTTCCAGGTCCTGTCACTTTCACCTACGCAACATCTCCAAAATCCGCCCCTACCTGTCCCCTGAGACCACCAAACTTCTTGTACATGCTCTTATAGTCTCTCGTCTGGACTACTGTAACCTCCTCCTCTCTGGTATTCCACTAACCCGACTCTCTTCTCTACAATCTATTATGAATGTTGCAGCCAGACTCATCCATCCTTCCCACCACTCCTTTTCTGCCGCATCTCTTTGTAGTTCATTGGCTTCTATTTCACCTTAGAATCAAATTCAAGCTTCTTTGCTTTGCCTTCAAGTCCTTCCACAGTTATTGTCCCACTTACCTTTCTGACCTGATATCTGATATAACTAATGACCTCCCCACTCTTATGCTCATCAAACGCACGGCTCCAAGACTTTTCTATAGCTGCCTCGACTCTTTGGAATGTCCTTCCACATCCTATTCGGCTTGCTCCTACTTTCTGATCATTTAAAAGAGCACTTAAAACCTTTTTTTTCAAACTTGCCTACCTGTTTTTTCTGTCTCTTAAAACCCTCACTACTCACCCACCAATCCATATCCCTCCTACTATCGTATTTGCTTCCCCACATCTTAGATTGTAAGCTCTTCGGGGCAGGGTCCTCTCCTCCTGTGTCACTGTCTGTATCTGTCATTTACAACCCCTTTTTAATGTACAGCACTGCTTAATATGTTGGCGCTATATAAATAATGTTTATTAATAGTATCATTAATAATAATAATAATAATAATTGATATTCAGCTAACAAAGGAAGGAAGATGTAGCAAAATACACAAATAGGCAAAGAAAGCAATCACATATCAACACCCTACAGATGTCAGAAACAGAGTGAAACATTTACATTTAAAAGGTATTTGCCCTTAAAGTGTTGTTGTGTTTATTGGATCACTGGGATGAGCAAAGAAATTTGACCAAGTCAAAGTTTAGAAAGTTTGAGTGGAATAAACTTAGCTGCTCCTGGATGGAGTTGGGCCATCTCCCGACTGTAGGGCCTGCTATTTTTCTTTATCATTCTATGCTTTGAAATGTGGTTAGCACAGACATGATGTAGCTGGAGGGAGTTTTAATGTGCTGCAGTCAATGAGGGGATAGTTTCTGGACCCTGTCAAGTCATTGGCTGATAGTCCTAAAAAATCTTCACAGGTCCCAGTCAGTGGTTGACCATTGTAGCATTACGCTTGCTTTTCTTGTTCATGGTTAAATTTGTAAACTTTAACTTGACAACCTTTTGCCAATTTTGGTTATTAGTCTGGTGATTGTTAGCTGCCTGGATCGATGTTTGCCTGTGATCCCAATTCTGCCCCTGCCCTAACCCCAATAATACCTCACTTGGCTGCCTGACTTCCATATATGACTCTGTCCCTAAACTTAATGTCTGCCTGACCTTTCTGTACTGCATAATATCTGTTGATGTCCTAGTTACTGGCTTAAGACAATTCAACCCTTTATTTTGTGTCTCTGTCCTTCTCCTCTGTGTCCCTGGTAGTACACCAGTCTTTTGGACCTCAGCAGCTATATCATGCACATGTCCTAGAGTTTAACCATTGTTGGAACAGCACATAATTCTCCAGCAGCAGTGGTGGGTTTCTATTAGAGATAAAGCATGCAGCAGAGATTGGGCTACAGCTGAAAAGAAAGACGCTATTCCAACACTATTCCAACAATCCTCATATTACAACAACCCCAGGTACTGTCCACTATGGAAAGGTCTCCATGAGCATGTCTGGCTCCTGACAAGTGCTATAAACCAACTGGCACAACCTTTAGCCACTTAGAGGACTCAAATACCGGATCACACTCCTGTTGTGGCAGTCCCTATTGTGGAGAATAAATTACAATACCAGAAATGTTTATAGTCCATGCCACATGTTTGATCATTTTAACTGCTTGCGGAGACATCATATTGTACCTCCTATAATAGCCATGGGGTACTAATAGAAGAGTAAAAGTGTACAGAGGAGTTTGGGGTATAGCTGCTGAAAGAAAGCTGATAATCAGTCAAGGCCTCACAGAAATTGAATATTTTCAAATTTTTTTTATTGAATTGAATTTTGGCAAACTTGTGAAAGAAAAGAAACACAGTTGTTAGCAGACATTGAATTCTATTTTACTATAATTTATTTCACATCTTTGTTCAGAACAAATAAGAATCTGAACACAAAATGCCAATGCATGTTGTTATTTCATTGAAATCCTATATTGAAGCAGGCATTATGCCTCACTGGTTACACAAACCGGTAATACCCACTGAACATCTGAGGACCAATACCATCATCACTAAATAAAATGGAATTAGTCATGCTATGTGCCTGGTAAAATTAGCTATGGCAGAGTTTGTTACATTTTATCAGACTAAACAAATGAAATTAAAAAAACTAGAATTTAGCTTTAAATATGAAAAAAGGAAAATGGTTTTATATATACATATATATATATATATATATATATATATATATATATATATATATTTTTTTTTTTTTAACAGGACATAGAATGAGAAGCAGACATCAGAAGAACATTCTAGTGAGAAAATTGGAATCAATGTCAAAGGAAAAAATAGTTATTATTCTGAGAAAGGGAATACCTAGAAAAACATAGAACAACTAATGCAAAATACCTACCACTAAGGTACTGGCAAATTATCTATTTACTTTATATTCACTGTAAACAACAATTTTCACCTTCATTGTGGTGGGTACTATAAATACATCAGCAGTGTGACCATGGTGCTGCATGTGCATTGTATTCTGTTTTCTGCACCTCACATACTGGGAAAGGGCCAAGATATATGATTTGGCATGTGCTAGCTAGAAGATTTAGAACAAATATACATTACTTTAATTTGTTAAATTTGCAATACCTCTTCCTGGTAATTGCCCTTTTTATCAGGGGTGTAGTGGGGCAGGCACTTTCTTAGAGAATGAGGCATTCTCATATCAAGCATGCACATGCGCGCTCACCATTCATAGCCTTTACTATTACCGTGCCCCCTCTTCTTTTTTTACGACCAGACCCCTGCTCTCTATATCAAAAGCAAACATCCATAATCTTTGATGCAGTAGATCCTCAAAAGACAGGTTTTGCTTACTTTAAAGAACTTTACTTACAAGATTTCCAAAAGAAAAAAAAAGACTGAACAAAAAATTAAAGAAAAGGCAATGTAAATATAAATGTTAACATCTATAGGTTTGGGAACTTTGCAATGGCATTAAGAATTATTATTAATACTTTATAAATTACAAAACCTTTTCGAATTTTAATTAATTAAGGGACTGGCAATCACATTTATTAATTTAAAAAATGAATAAAAAAATTTAAGAAAAAGAGGTACCTACTTTATATTTGAAGGATATGGACACACATTAATTTATAGTTGCCGATCAGAAAAGATTATTTCTAGCAGAAGAAATCTGACGTCTGTGCAAGGTTTAAGGAGCATAAACTCTAATTTCAACCCACAGTCATAGCAAATTTATAAATCCTAGGAGTGAAAAAATGGACAAATGTGAGAAATGACATTCCATGTTGTGCAGATACTGGCATATTCTCAGAGAGGTTGGCCCATGTGTTCTACCTAATGCAAGACAAACTACCAGCTTACATTCTATTATTATCAAAATTATATAATGTAAAATGCCAGAAAAAGGCAAGCATGATTACACATAGCAAAATATACCTAGAGGTATGCTCAAATGTCATAGTCAAATTTGCAAATCGGCACATCCACATGTTGGAACATTAGCAAAAAATTAAAAAATACGTTTTTTTTTTAATTAAAGTTTATCTCAAGCCCAAATGATTTTTTTCTAGCTTTGGATTATGTTTTTATCAATAATATATTTTTAATTTCATTTCATTTTTTCATGTGGGGTGCCTCCCTTCAACATCCATATTTGATGTAGAGGGTTATAAAACCTTTACATTTATGCTTTTTTAAAAGGGCTCTGTTTATAAAGCAGGGAAGTAGGGAAATCCTCTCCATTTCTGGGTGCAAATAATTTACTGCCATTAAAACACATGGACCTGGAAGATTCCCACAAGGGAATGTCTGATTCTCTTTTTTATAAATAGATCCCTAAAAGGCAATTGGGAAAAAATAGGTCTCTAAAGAAAGTGTCTTACCTCCATCCTTGGTTTACCTGGACCAAACTGTAGAATATTCCGAAACATACTGTTGATGTCTTTTAATTTACCAGTTTTAAATGTTGTAATTATAGCAATTATTGTTAAATACCAAAAAGTTTTGGTATTTAGCAATAATTAAATTATTTAAAAATAATTTAAAACATTTTTTCTCACTGTGTGGTCCTGGGCAGGTGGTGGCATTAAGAGCATTGGACTTTAAACAATAAAATAGGCCGTAAATTAGATTACAGGGCTGTACAGTATTTCGATACTGAGGTGGCCAAAAACATGCCTACTGTAGGGCACAAAAACAAGGTGAGAAAACTGTTTCTGGAACCTCCAGATGGAACCACCTATTAAACAAGGTTCTTTCTATTAGTATTATTATTTTTTATTATACCAACATATTACCCAAGGCTGTACACTATAGATGGGTTGCAAATGACAGACAGATGCAAACAATGACACAGGAGGAAGAGAGGACCCTGTACGAAAGAGCTTACAATCTAAGAGGTAGGGGAGTCTTAGTAATTTTGCTTTATTGTAGAATTGATCCTGAGCTGTCTTTGAGAATATTCTGGCCTCCCACACCAGCTTTGAGAACCATATGTAATAAATTAGCTATTGGAAAAGGTACCGAGGACAGCATAAGCTCTGACAAGCTTGACATTGTACATAAAAGCATGGGCCCATCCATCAGCCCACGTATGCTTCCCCTTTTTTATCACCCAGCTTTCAGAACAACAGGCACATCATTCAAGTGCCCCACAGTTATAGTTTCCTGTTCAAACTGTTGTAAACATGTTATCATGTCATATATTTTAAAGCTATGTATTCTAGGAAGTTCAGGACAGCTTCTGTATACGATAAACATAACTCAATCCCGTGTTATTGTAAAATCCTGTTATTTTTTCGTCAATTCTATAATACGTAACACAGAGGACAATCATAGTTCTGTCACCTTTCATTTAATAATTTCATCCCGAAGGCCCTTTTTTTTTGTTAAAAAGGACAATTGCCATCTATGTGGTCAAAACATACTTTATCCAGGGAGTGGGAAAAGCTCAGTACAATTTGTTGAAAGTAATAGTGTTTCTTTGATTTGCACCTGTTATATTGCTAAGTGACATTTACCGCAGAGATCACCTCATGTCCGTTGATTATGTTTGACATTTCACTCCTTTGCTATAAGTGTTACCTCTGAAGTGACACAGTGTTATTTTCAACTGTGTTATCAAAAGCCATATTGATTGAAGTCACCTAAAAACAGAGCAGTGAGTTCACAAACTAAAAAGGAAACTAATAGTAGTGACTCCCAAGATACCAGAAGTCTTTTAATCAGCTTACAGCAAAATTCTGATGATTTTCAGTCCACTTGATTTTTTTTTTTTCATCCAAAAATATCAATCAACGATAAACTAAAAAGTTCACAGCAGTAGGCTCCACATTTATTTTAGGTTTTCTTTAGGATTTTAGGATCCATTAATATTCAATATGTGCTACCTACATAATTTGCTTATTATGTTTAAATATTTATGTATTATTGAATTTCTTAAAAGGAAAAAAAATCTGAATATATGGTATTGTTTTCATTGAATAGGAGGTTTTTTGCTGCTCAGCCATCCCCACAGTGATGCTCACTCACAGCAGGCCTCTTTGACAATGCAGAGGTTCTAAAGCAGTGCATCTCAATCTTTTTAACATGGGGAAACCTCTTGAAATAACTTTCCATTCTCCAAGGAACCCCTGTTGTAATTACCAAATCCCCAGCTTAAAGTACATCAGTGTGGTGGTCAGTAGTAAGACTTTCTGGCCAGTGGGAAGAATGTCATTCCTATAGACAGCCAAAAAGATCATTATTATTATTAATATTATTAATATTAATATTATTAATATTATATAATAATAATATTAATATTAGGGGTGGTGGGAAGGATGGATGAGTCTGGCTGCTGCATTCAAATTAGATTGTAGAGGAGAGGATGCCCTGGGGGGATGTTAGAGTAGTCCAGATGAGAGATGTTAAGAGCATGAGTTTCAGGAGTTTCGTGGTCTCTGGGGACAGGTAGGGACGGATTCTGGAGAGGTTGTGCAGGTGAAAGTGACAGGATCTGGAAATGTTCTGAATATGAGGGGTAAATGAGAGGGCAGAGTCAAAGGTGACACCAAGACAACGTGCCTGAGGGAAGGAACGAATAACAGTGTTACTAACAGTTAGAGATATGTCAGGGGAGGTTTGAATTGTGAGGGGGAAGATGATGAGTTTTGTTTTATCCAGGTTGAGTTTCAGAATTCTGTCAGCCATCTATGATGAGATCCCTGGTTGAGAAACACAGTTCTCTGGTTTGTGACTGTTGCAATATACCATAAAGGGTGTAGAAGTACTTTAGTGTCTTCAGCCCATATTCTATCATCTCTGGGGAATATAGGTTAGGCCTCAGTTTTTTCATAGTTATCCCACCAGTGGGCTAAGCTATTAGAACTAGGTGTGGTTCTTTTTGAATAACAGTTCTTTATCAAACCTACTGGTATCCGAAACGAACTTGGGCCCCCATACTAACTGATTTGTAAAAAAAAAAATTCTAAGCTAAAAACCCCTTTTCCTGGCAAAAATTTGTAGCCACACGACAATTAGTTACATATTAAAACAAGGGCTCTTATGTTGCTGCCTTCACATAAATGTTGAATTTAAAGCAGACATCTTTAAACATAATGATGATCCAAAGCACAGCAACAAATCCAAGATAATATTTAAAAAGATGAAAAACAAGATTATTGATAACTCAGTCAAAACATGGATTGCATCTTAATTCAAATATGTTGCTGTAGGCAGATTATTGAATTAAAAAGAAATTAGCCCTGGTAATATCTAATTATTAGTCTAATATTAGTCTTTGGAATGTTCCCCAACCACCATTCCACCATTTATTTTCACCTTTTCTGGGGGGTTGTGCCCATTTCAGATTGTGTAAGAGTATAAACAGAGTTAAGGTCCTCGCCTTCTTTATGTAAAGTATTTGGAACTGACATTTGGACGCTCAGGCCACAATACTGTGATTGTAAAAAGTCACATGTTTCCCTATGCCCATGAAGCACAATGTATTTATTGGGGGATCAGGATTAGCAACAAAATAGTGCAGGATAGTCCATGGAGAAGATGATTATCACTGGGCTGGGAACCTGCCAATTTTTTCAGAATGGCTATAATTTCATTGGACTGAGCCTTTAAGATTTACCATTACACCGACTGTGTTAATACCATTCACTTACTATTTATAGCAGGCAAAAGCATTTATTTAAACACCTCGCTCTCCAGCAGTCCAGTAGGGTGGCTACAGCATATATCTGCTGCCTCTTCTTTACAGATCTGTACAAATGAAGTACAATTGCCCATTTATATAAATAAATCTAATTTGTAACTACATCAGGTTTACACCTGACAAATAAAGATATCATTTATTTGAAATCTGAATGATTAGATTTTTTTTTTGCAAGCTTGTTAAATTGGATATAATATGAGTCAACAATGTATAGAATTACTGATGAAAAACAAGCACAAATAGAGTTGTTTATTCAATGGAAGAGATAACACACTATACAAAGAACAGAATCGTACTCTGCTGCTCTATTTGTCATTTCATAGAAAATTTGATGTTGAAATGAAACAGCAATAGTTTTGAGTCTGGCAGATATAATTAATTTTATGTAGTACAGTGTTTCTTTTCATTTAGATTCTGTTTGTACTTTTTGTATATCAATGTAATCTTTTTTTCCTTTCTTATGAGTTTTTTTTTACAACAAAATCTCTCCCCATCTTTTTAAAGAAACTTCATATTTATTCTATGTTGCTAGTTTTTAATGGTAATTCAGTGCTATCAAAATAAAACTTAACAGTAATAATAATAAAGCCTGCTTGCCTCAAAAAACTGTAAAAAATATATATATATATTAATGATAGATTACTAGTTAAAATGATCTTAGAAGTTTTGCAATACTAAAGAAGATTTCTTCCTAATCCATATCAATGGCCTCTCTTTGTTGGAAAAAAAAGTTTTTTAATTAATGATTGACAACACTGATCTTTGATTTCATTAGCCTGTTGGTCACAATCTAGGACTGGCAATAATATAAAGCTATGAGACACCCAGAAAGGTATCTTGGCCATTTTACCGACTCTGTGGGTCAAAGTCTATCATTGTTTATGTGCTGAAATCATACATTTGTACATTTTTTTTAATCATGTATGATTTATTTTATTAGTTCATCCCATTTCATTGATCAAATGTTTGAGGCCAATGCATTTTAAATGTAAAAGATGTAAATAAAGGCAAAAAGGGGTCCAACCTGGTACTTGCTAGGTATATCTAAAAAGTAGCTGGTAAGTGTGTCTATATACCAATACTTACCTATAATAACTCTGTATGGTAGGAGGAATTTCTTACATTCACCTGGGTGTCTATAATGACCTGCTCCAATTGCTTCCGTAGAAAAGAAATGAATCATAGGTGAGTTAAAAAGATGGGTTTGAGGGCCACAGTTTGGTACAAAAATAGAAAAGATTACTTGTTTATCATCATTACAGTGGTGAAACGTCTAGTGTGACATAACAACATATATTTAGGGTTCTCATTGAGAACCCTAAATATATTATTGGTTTAACCTGCAAAAATTGTAATGCTTTTTTTAGTCCATGAGTAAAGCAGTTACGGGTCTCATCTATGTTTCACATGTGTAGGCTTCTCCAGGGGAGTTTGCAACAGAGATCTACCATGCAAACACCATATATTATTGAAAACCATGAAATTTTACATGGGTTGTTAATAATGTTCTTAGCAAATTGTAATCATATTTGTGGGGTGGAGGGGAAGGAGGGGAAAGGGAAAAGGAGGAGTAAGAAGGGGGTGAAATGTTTCGGGAGATGAGTCTCTTAACCGCTTTGCCATCTTTTTCCTTTGAACTATTTTTGTGTTCCTGTGAGAACTACCTACTTAAACCTTCTATATACAAGAATACAAATAGAAAAACTGCAGGATTTATCATAATTGATACAAAGTGACAACAGTGATTTTTCCTCTTTTTTATAAATTTGTCTCGTCTAAGCTTTCTCCTGCCTCTCTACAACCACCCATTAAACATATGTTGGGAGAGTTTGCATTTGCATTTTATGCATCTGTATTAAAGTCTTTCTAATCTTCACTTCTATATATACAATATATTTTTTGTTTTATTTGTGTCTTTTCAGAGACATTTATTATCACTTCCTTTCTTTATAGAAAGTGAGCTGTGACATAGGCAGGAGTAAATACAGAAGCTCTATATCGGGGTCCCCAACCCCCGGTCTGTGGCTCGTCAGGTGGGCCATGGATCTGGCCGGTCTGCCCCCAGGGCATCTGCCAGAGCCATGTACCATGTCTCTGGTACGCATCGCAGGCTCAGAGTGGAAAGTTTCTTCCCCTTTGAGTGACACACGGCTCCCCACGCATACATCGTCTGTGCATTTAGTGGTCTGTGAGCTCCAAGACGTTGGGGACCACTTCTCTATATCTTTATTGCTCTGTTAAAAAAAAAAAAAAAAGATTCTGGCTACACTTGGGGTATACCTAGTGCAATTTTGATAATGTAAATTGAGAGATAATTAAAGAGACAAGTGATGGAACCAGACTCATTAAAGCTCTTTCAGATTGGAGAAGAAGAACTTGGAGAACTATCATGGAAGAACTTTGGTGATTCAGCAAACTATATAGGTCTGGTCCATGACCTTTAATAATAGCAAGCGCACTTCATTCCAGGTTTGCTGGATTACCCACCTTTTCCCATGATAGTCAATATTGTACAATAATTGAGAACTGTAATAAATCAGACCCATAATATCTTTGCCAGGGGTTTACCTGCATTCCCCTTTATCTGTGCTCCTTCTCTAACACATGCTCCTTCATGACCAGCAAGAATACTGGGCACTTCTGGGATACTTTGGAATAGCATGAGACCTGAAACCCTGTGATGAGGCTGGGATGGTATGTCATTCCTCCCTGTTGCCAATGCAGTCTATGATAGAGCCAAGTGTGGTAAAGGAATAAGTTTGAATGGAGCACAGGCTAATTGGGTGTAAGGCAGTTGATAGATGCACTTGGATGGGACACCTGCTTTGCCCTGTCCAGTAAGGTGACAGTGTCAGTTTAATTTATACTATCAAACTTTTTTGAGTTACAAGATTAGCTATGGTTTTAGGAACCTTATAACAGCAATGTACAAATTCCTCATATTTTTATTGTAAATGGCAGGAGATAAACATGAAATTGTATTTCATTGTTCCAATTTGATATTTTTTACAGCTCTATTTTATCTTCATGATTTAATTAAATTACTTTTTTTTTGCTGTATGTAATTTTAAGACCTTTTGCAAATCAGTTACAAATAGTAATATCATATCACAGATGCTCAGACATCTGTTGTCTATTTTGGTTACAGGTCTACAGGCCCACCCAACCCTCTGTTGTTTTGGCTAGTGGCTGCAGTGCCTCTCTGTCTGTCAAAATGAAACAATTTCATCTACAAAAATTATTCTGTTTGATGATTTCAGGTTTGTCATATCCAGAAACCATACTTGCAAATGTTTTAATGGAATTCAAAGGCTTATTGCAACATTACAATGAGGCTTGACAATGAAAATCGATTTTTATCACACTTTTCCAGAAGCCCTTGTAAAAAATGAGAAGCTTTTTTAGGCTGTCACAGTAGCCACCATTTACTGGCATTGTATATGCAATGAAATCTTTATATTGTTGGTTGATTAGCTTGCAGTTCCCATAGCCTGCTATGAAGTGAATGCCTGTAAATAAAATCACTGCCATGAACTAGTTTAGAATTCTTCACATCTTTCACTGGGTATTGAATGTGGACATCCAGCATAAATCCCTATTTTCCCTCAGTAATATAGTAAGCATGAATCACAATGTCACGCTAAAATGATCATAATCTAACACTTCATGCCTCAGCTGACAGTTTGATTTGTCTAGGGAAGAAGCATATAGATGGCCAATGACATTGATTCCCAGTAGTAAAGGTTCTAGATGCTTTTGATGAATTCCTCTAGATTTATATTATTAATAATTATGAGTATTCATGTTCGAATTGGTTCCTTCTTTCTTAGGGCTTAACACCTGTAATAATATTTATAGGCAATAAGATATATTGTATAATGATTTCAATCCGATAATAAATGTTTCATTTGAGGTTACAAATAAAAACGTATTGTTATATTACCATGAAACCTATCCAAAGCAATTTTTAGATGAGTGGTAAGTGGGTAGAACCTAGGTTTTTATTGATGTTTTTACATTCATCCCAAAAGCCACTCAAGGTAAAATAAAGTAAATCTTTTAAATTGTCACTATAACAATAATAGAGGGGAGATCTTCTAACTGTAGACAATTTGTCCTAGGTAAATTTAGGGGAACCACAGAATATTTATTTTTTTTGGGACAGGGTTCAGAAAAGGCTAACGTCTGTGAATTTAAAAAAATGGAACATGCCCTATGGGGACAACGAGCTGTCAACTTCTTCCTTCTTTTCTTTCTTGTTTCAGTTTTCAAATATCTTGACTGGCTGGGCTGGGGCAACATAACGTGCGGGCTTTTTTTCAATCCCGGCAATGCAATCTGTTCAATGTAGTCAGCAGTACAGCATTTTGCAGATAATAGCCTTTAGGAATTACATTCTTTTACAGAGGGGACTTTACACATATATCTTTATAATATCATTAGCCATAACCTTAAAGTTTCTCACCCTTATGAAGGGTTCTTAAATCAACCTAGGGTGATGCTACTAACCAGTCTGGTGAGCGTTGATAGTGAGCAAATAAGTAAACCCCTGTTTACAATTTAATACAACACTAATGACTTGTTCAACAGTATATATTACTAATGACGTCTCACTTTAGTAATATTTATTACCAGAACCCCAGATTTGCATTGTACGAGAAAAAAAGAGGGGTTTCTTTTGGCAAATATTTACTGAAATGTACTTGTAGGTTGCTTGTAATAAAATTGGACACTAAGTATAGTGACCACTAAGTAAACAAAGTTCATCTAAGCTATATTTGTAGGTGAAAGAAAACCATTAATTGCAAAAATATTATTACAGTACTTTCCAGCGTGGAGCAGCACATTAATGTCTGCTTTAACGCGTTTAGCCGATAAGGCTTCATCAGGGGAGAGTAGAGATTTTTAAATTGAGAATGTTGTGCTGGGATTGCTTGTTGCATGTATAGGTACTGTATGCTGCTGACTGAGGTTAATTTTTTTATTGATGATTATATGATTAAAATGTATTTTTCCTGCTAAAAATAATTCTGCCAACTTACATAATGCCAATAATTCTATTCTGCCAACTTACATAAAACTTTTAAATGAAATGTGACTTATAGGTTCTATTTTGACAAAACTTTATTTTTAAACAAATAAAAAAGATAGAATTGCATGCTATATGAATATATTCCATGTAATCTTTTTAAAGAACACCTGTCATGAGAAAAGTATAGATCCTGCACATGCTGGTCTTCTGAGAATGCTCTTTGCTTGGTTGTTTATATTTTGAATACACCAATATCCTATTCCTGTATAACTTATGTACCTATATATATTCACATACCTGTAAAAGGTATACAGCAAGCAAGTCAGAGAAAAGTCAAATGTTGTAATCCAAAGATGACAAAGGAATTTTCATTTAACTGCTTAGTAGTGTTGGTCGAACAGCTGAGTGTTGGATTCGGCAGCTATTCGGTCGAAAAGCCTGATATTTTTCAGGTGATCGAATGCTGGATTTGAACACCATTAAAGTCTATAGGGGAGGGGACTGTTTTTTTTTTTTATGACTGTGTAAAACTGCAGGAGCAATCAGGGGAGCTGATAGCTCTTGACAGCTGACAGCTGATTTCTCTTGACAGCTGATTGCTCTTGCAGCCCTAGCATAACTGTAGTATGTGTTCTTGGATAGAGAGTCTCTATCCAAGAACACAGTGTTCTCTTGGATAGAGAATCTTTATCCAAGAACACATATGGAACAGCAGTTCATCTGCAGTCACAGCTAATTTGGAGCACTCGCGTGCCTCCTCCAATCAGCCGTGACCGCAAAGTTCCCACGGTCACGGGCTGTACTTATCAGCCCAGTAACCGTAGGAACTAAACTGCAGATGAACTCTCAATGTAAAAACTCCATTGAGAGTTCATCTGCAGTCACAGCTGATTGAAAGCACCTGCGTGTCTCCTATCAGCTGTGACCACAAATTCCCACACTGGGCTCTACTTATCAATGATAAGTGCAGCCCGGTGACCGTGGGAACTGAACTCAGATGAACTCTCAATGGAAAAACTCCACTGAGAGTTCATCTGCAGTTCCAATGTGATCTCAGTGGATTCTCAGGGCTGCAATCATTCTTGCATCCCTGAGAATCCTCTTCTTTGCGATCCCCAGCCACTAGATGTTAATTAACCTCTAGTGCCCGGAGATCGCAGTGGAACTGCAGATGAACTCTCAATGGAGAAACACCATTGAGAGTTCATCTGCCGTCACAGTTGATTAAAAGCACTCGCGTGCCCCCTATCATCAATGATAAGTACAGCCCGGTGACTGTGGGAACTGAACTCAGATGAACTCTCAAATGTAGAAACTCCATAGAGAGTTCATCTGGAGTTCGCCTTTTTTTTAACATATTTTTAAACACAAATTCGCAAAGTCGAATTCCGTGTTTTCCGGGTCGGGTCTGCCAAAATTTGAACCGTCATTTTTGGGTCGAATATAGGGACAACCCGAGTTCGAACACCAACACTACTGCTTGTGCCAAGCTGTCAGATATAAAGCATGCAGTAAACGTGTTTTTTTCGGTGAGGTAGTGGCTTGGAGATTGTAGCATAAGCACACAATTCAGCAGAGTTTTAACCATTTTTTTGGGAAATCTCACCACCAAACGCGCTTTATGATTTGCCTAGGCAAAGGAAGGAAAGTTTACCTTAAGCAAGGAATGGCAACTATGAAAAGTGGATTGTCCCCACAGAGTTGTGACACAAATGGCCAAAACAAGTATCATCAAGATAGAGTTCATCCCCTTCTATATCCTCTCCAGGCTGGGACCTATGGGACCAGGAGCATCTTCTGTGAGTTAAACCAACCTGGAAGAAAATTATTACTCAGCAATTCATTGGGATCTTCTGCATCCTTGTAAGCTTCTTGATTCCTATTCAAACTGAATGGAACTGTGTGAAATCAGCAAGTTATCATTTTCTTATTCCAGACTAGTAATCTAAGGACACACCTAATTCCCAAGGTCACTGAATTATGGGCCTTGCAGACATTACCTAACAGATCTGACATAGAGTCTCTGGATATAAAGTTGGAGGTCACTCACAAGGTGGCTATGCGTTGTGAAAAAAATTTGCAGGCTTGGAGATGGTATTTTGTGGCCTGCAACACAGGGTTTCCTAGTTAGAAAGTGATGGAGACTCTCATTATCAACAACTTGTGTTATATCATCTGTTTACTGCATGACTTGGAAAGTACCGGTAAGTCGCGAAGAAAAAACACAGGGTATCCCCAAGGATTGTGTGCATCTTTAATCAGCTTCTGAGACATGCCCTTGCCTGTCAGTTTGAACTGGACAGAATTCATGGCTCGCTGAGCACACATTTATCAAATCTTGAGAGCCCTCAAGATTTTCTTTATAGAGTTCATTTTTACAATAATAATAGTACTAATAAAAAGGCCAATATGAGGGCAACCTAGGAAAAAGGCCTTGAAAGAGTCACTTTTCTACCTAATATATTTCACAAAATTCTCCATATCAAGTGGCATCTGAAACCACTACTAGACAAAATAACAGAAAGCAGAACTATTCATTATTGGGGATATCACTTTCACTTGATGGTTTACAAATCCGGGACCAAATATTTCTTACTTTCCTACTTTGATTCCCTCTACATTGTGCATACTTTCTACTCCTTCCTATGGCCCCCTGTGCCCACCACCTCTCCCCTACAGGATGGCAGCAGTTGAGGATCCCCAGAAAGTCTACCAGAGTCTAAACCTGAATCAGACTTTCTTTAGCAACTTTAATATTTCCTGAATAATACTAAGGATATTTACATACTAAAATTCTCACTAAAGCTATTTACTTTGTTTTGCTGGTGCTAGTTCTTATGCCATACATCTTGTGCCTCCTTTGGGTCCTGTATTGTTTTGATGGCATTTTAGGATGTTTTTGCTCATCATGACCTTGTTTGTGACAAGATCATTTCGTCTCATATTAGCGCTGATGGGACCTATTTCTTTTCACTGTCTATAATTCAGCCTTTGCACTATGTTATTTCTTCATGGGATTCATTAGGCTGTGGGATGAGAGGAACTTCTGTCGTCTGTCCCTTGTTTTGCACTCCATCCAATCATAGTGAAAGGTGTTTTTGACTTTCCTAGAGTGCAAATTCCATAAGTGGAAGTCAAACACCTAAAATATAGCATATGTATTGAGATCTCACGGATATTTCAGCTCAGTTATTTTGCCATGGGAAACATCTAAAATGCTCTACTTCTTAACACAACTTTAAAAACTCTTCTCAGATTGCTAATTGGGTTTTATTAGGACATTTATAGGCATATTATTAATAAATTCCTATATGTTCCAATGTTCATTTTTTTTTTTTAAAGTGTGTTTTTGAAATATCTGTCTTTAGTGTCAGCCAGTAAGAGAACCAGTTTGTAACACCTTTTATTATGCCAAAGGGTAGCCTGGCTCTTGTATTTGTAATTATGTGGCTATGTGATTTTCTTATCAAAAGACAGCAAGTTTAGCTCAAAAGGGGTCCAGTCATTTCCTCCACTCTGGTCATAATTTGCATCACTGTTTGGGACATATTGAGTTACGTTTGTTATCTTTATTTTAAATTGACAATATACCCCTCCCCTGCCCTCCCTCTTTTTCACTCTTGAAATGTTTCTCTCTCTCTATCACCCTTCTTACTTCCCTACCTTTCCCCTGTCTTCATATATCTTCCCTATGCTATTATCTTTTTATACCATATCCTACCTCCCCCTCCAACTAAACTTCCAATTTAAATTATTTAAATACATTTAATGTGTTTTAAAACAAAGGTGTGCAATTGACTCCTACATTATGCCTTTTAGTATACATGGTAATTTTCAATAGCACCAAAATGTAGTATTGGATTTTATTCACATACCCTACTAGCATGTCTTGTATAGCATTTAGAGTTGGTAAACATGGTGAATGCCTATTATTTTGTCCATTGTAATGGGTCAAATATTGGACTCCCCTAATTCAATGCACGGCAATGTGCATCATAACAAGTGTTAACGTGTGTGTGGACTCCAGAAGATGAATTAGAATGGAAAACTATAGATGAGCCCCTAGAGTTTGCTTTTTTTCAAAAAGCAGCCATAGCTTCAGGAGATAAAGGGTCTAATGATGAATAAACAGAGTGTATGAGCTTTGAAACATTTGTATACAGCTTTTGTAATTATGTGAGACCATTTTCTATAGTGTTCCTCCGTGAGTCCACTATAGGGACCTACCTTCAGCCCAGAAGAAAACCGTTGTTGTATCTCAGAGGGCCCATTCCAACTATTTATGAAACATTACATTGTTTCTAATTCTAGAGAAGAATGTGCTATCATTTAGGAACATTTACATTTCATCTATTTCCTCTATCTCGGGAGAATCTTTAAGTAACACAGTTTTACATTTTTCTGCCTCAGTTATTAAACTACCATCTCAGCTTTAAGTACTAAAAGGTATATATGCTAAGCTCCAGGCAGCATGAAATCCTGTATTACAAATGATCTCTCTGTGGTACAACTATACCTCAAACAGCCTTTAGGTAATCGTACTGGTCATGAAATCAGGTGATGTAGCTCTGGATAACTTCCTTTTATGCTGTATATATATACATAACTACAGATTTAACTTTCTTTTTTTGGCCTGTGCACACTTTACACATACATATTTGGACTACCAATGTATATTGACCACTATGGGAATGTACCAATTAAAGAATGCAATTGCTGAAAACACTTCTAAAAATGCTAGGGAATAAAAACATTAAGGTATTTGCAGTCTGGGCCACTGGATATATGTCATGACTGAGGCTAAACAGGGTTTTACAGACCTCCCCTTCCCCCCAAACCCCCTTTTAATCCAACCTTCCTTTATTCAAAGAACACACCATAATATTTTTTTGAATGGCCTGCAGACCTTTTATTACACACTAAATAATAAATAGAATTTTCAAATAACAATATCAAACATTGAACCAAAAAATTAATAACAACAAATAACCATACTTTAACATGAATTAACCATTTCAGGCTACTACCTTATTTAAATCTTCTCAGGTTGCCAGTCCTCGAGGTCCCCCATTACCAGTCTTCTTCAACCTGAAAGTCGTGCTCCCAGCTCCTATTTCTCCCATATCGGGAAGGATAATCCTTCTAAACACACTCTACCACCATATGTGTATACTACATTCAC
Organism: Pyxicephalus adspersus; assembly: GCF_032062135.1. Classification (NCBI taxonomy): domain Eukaryota; kingdom Metazoa; phylum Chordata; class Amphibia; order Anura; family Pyxicephalidae; genus Pyxicephalus; species Pyxicephalus adspersus. The sequence continues at coordinate 129,862,544 of NC_092859.1, forward strand.
CACTTTTTACCAATTCTGATACTCCACACCAAAGATGGGTCCCCACCCCCCGAAACTTCTGCCAATAAAACACACCCCTTGAGGACCTCAACCACCCGAACCCTACTCCCATGCTAACACCCCATTACTTATGTAACCCTTCAAAAATGTGGTGGGAGGATGGGAAGCTTTCTCCTGCACCCCGTAAAACAAATTACCTCACTCCTCTTCTCCTTAACCTTTTATCATCATAACCTCTCCCTCATCTCTGCCTCAAATGTCTCTTCATAGTAGGGAAATGTTATTTTTTTTTTCCTTATACCTTTCTATTAGTAAGTTACAGGAAACTGCATATAGTATGACTTCTATTCAGGCTTCACAGGCTTACATAATTGCAAATGCTCAATAGGCTGAATGGAACAATGGTTCCATTCAGCACCTTGTGGCTGGAAATTAGTAGTCACTTAGCTCCCTGCACTAGTGCACTGCCTTTTAAAGAATTCAGGATTTGCACATTTGGCAGTGAATTTGTACTGAACTGCTCACTGGCATGACCATTTAATCAAAAACATTATTTGAAACTTTGATTAAAAAAATAGTAGCTTTTAGTGGAAAATGCAAGGCACCATGTTTATAATTACATGTTACATAATTGCAAACAATACTACAGTAACCCTATTCATAAACAATTTTTTGTTTAGAAAGAGGAATGATCCTATATGAGCTTCAGCATTAACAAACTCTGAGTGGCTTGTTCTCCAAACCATCTGGCATCAATTGTACATGACCAATTTGGAAAGCAAATAGTCAAAAAACTATTCTAGTAATAACACTAGAGGTATTAGTAACGTAACATTTGATGATGTTCCCTTTAGCAATAAGGTATTATAGGAAGTTGTACTAGAGAACAGAGATGTTACCCTTATGCCCAGGGTTTTTTTGTGTGTTGGTAAACTGGACTATAAATATTTGGGCAGGTAAAACACTTCAAATCTATGAGAACTTTATATATGAATTTCTCTATTTGGGTTAAGTTTTACTTTACTTTACTTACTTTAGTTTTGTATTTTATTCCTATTTTCTATAAGGTTTTGCTCTGTTGCACTTCCCATTAGGAGTTCTCAAATTGGAAAACCCAAGGACACTGTATTATTTAGCATCTCTGCCAAATTTTACTTATGATATATATTAGACAGGGTATATTGTGTCATACAAAAAAGCTTTCTAAAATAATTGAATGCCATTTTACAAAATGACCACATTTTATGCTAATGGGTTTAAAAGATATAAGTTGCCAAGAACAATTTTGGGAATGCTTATCCTAATTGAGGTTATTGGTAACAGGGACTTGGCCCAAACATGATTTTATCAATCTCCCAAATGTATTTTTTTTTATAAAGAAGAACTGTACCCAAAAGGAATCATATAGCATGGAAGATAATTAATTTAACGTAATCTCTGCAGTAGTAAGTATAAGCAAGTATAAAAAAAAATCAGGAACTATAGCAAGCAGTATAAGACACATGAAGGAGTAATATAAGTAATAAAGTGCTCATAGTATGTAAAGTATGAAACTATTCAGTGTTACCATGTTTCTGTAAAAAATAAATACTTTAGTAATACTTTACAGTACAGTATATGTTTTATGTAATCACATACTTCTTATTTTACATTTATACATTTACAATTATACATTTACCAAAAAATATTTTTCATTTCTGGGTAATCATAAACTAATTACATATTTCCAATACAATAGCAAATATATTTTTCTGAAGTATTTCCCACTACACACCTTTCCTAAAGTTATAACCATCTTGCTCATTTAGTAAAAAAATATATTAAAGAATAGAATAAGTGGTATAATAAAGCAATATATGTGCAGCCATTCAGTGGTATAAGGCAAATGAATTAGTTACCAGGTGGTTTTTAAGCCACGTACACAGTAAGGCTTATAAATTAAAAAAATAAAAAAAATTTACAAAGCAAAACCAACAATAAGTCACTGAATAATAAATACATTTGATTAATACACCTAATCTGAGCAGGTGTATTTACCAAGTGCTAACAGCAGGCATTAAAGCTTATCTAACCCCAAAAACAAAAATGTAATAATAAAAATGCAACTTATTAGTCATTAGGTGAGGTTGATGTATGCTTTTTGTATTCATGCTTTTTATTTCTTCGTTTTCACCTATTAATTAAAAAAAACACACAATTCCCGTCCCAACAGTAACAATGTTGACCTTTCCACTGTATCTATGTAAGGTGCTGTCAACCAACTTTGACTTTAAATATGTCTTCCTTTCTTCATCTTAATTACATGATGCAGCAAATGGGAGCTTACAGAAGGCAGAAAAATATCTAGGAAGGAAGAAAATATTCAAATACTGGTAAGCAGCAATAAATTGCATTTTTTCCTGGTTTTAGTTATCATTTAATTGGTAAGCGGGGTGCATAGTATACGACTAGGAACTACATGGTAAAACCACAGGAAGCAAAATTGGTACGATTTGTGTTCTGTTGAAACTACTTTGGAAGTGACAGAATGCATGAATAAAAATTTTATACAAAAAATGTAGGATACAAGAATGTATCCTTTTATATAATTTTACATATTTTTACACAAAGAAATGTAGGATTGTAAAGTATTTATTTTATTCTGTGTTGAGTAGCAAGTCCATTGTGATTTTTGCATATTATATGCATGAAATAATTGACAATGGGTTTAACAGTAGCTTAAAAGCACTTCATTCTGTCCTTGCAAATGTTATTTGCAACCCTAGCTTTAGAGAGGATGAATAAACCCAGTGAAAAGAATGACAAGTCTGCTCATTTGATATTTACCAGCTTTACACAGGTAAGGGACATTTGGGACATTTTTTTTAACACCTGGTCTAATAAATATCTTTTAAAGGTTAAAAACAGAATTGGCATTCCACTTCCATGGTTTTATTGCATTTAGCTACTTTATGGCAATATGGGCTGACAACTTGTATAAGATCACACACTCTAATGCTTCAGGATTATGTAAGGTCTATAAAGGTAATGAGAAAGAGAGTCACAAAAGCGGGTTTTTTTTTTAAGGCTAGATGCATTTAAAATATGTATGAACAAATAAACATAATAACTTTCACATAACAAAAGAGATTCATGTTAATGACCCCCCTCGTGTTTCCTGACGGGGGTTGTTCTTGTAGAAACTTAACAAGCATTTCTATTTGAGCATAGGAATGGTTCTGTATACTTAATAGAAAGGACTGGTTACTTGGAGTGTTTGAAATGGAATCCTTAGGTCTCTTTCTTCTTGACGTGTTTTGCATAAAGCATATATAGTGGATAGGACAAACTTTCAAAAAATATTCATACATTTATGCTTCTATTGATGTTACTTAAGTTACATAAGTGGTATATCAGTCACTGCCGAGAAAGCTACGGTGTACCTAACATAGCAAAAATTAGGGGGCTTTTGGAAATTATGTGGTCTAGAACAAGTGACTAAGATTTCTTAGGGACGAGACAACCCTGGCCAAATACTACAACCATCAGTCAAACATGAAACGTGAAGGGAAGTTTACTTTTATATTCACTTATATATTAGTTCTGTTTTTAAAAGTATTTAAAAAGAAAACTGTATCTACTCTTAGTGAAGTTACAAAGCAGTTCAGTGAGTAATGATCTACAGGGTTGTACCTCCTGTGCTAACAATGTGCCTGCACATGCAGAGACACAATAAAATGAGTTGAGGTTTGGGATTTATTGTATGGTCAGCGGTGACAAAAAACAACAGATCTGATGAACCTTGGTGAAAAACTGTGCAAGATAAGGGGAAGAAGGTATGAAGCATGTTTTAGGTTTGCCCACAGTTCAGGAGAAAGGATTGTTCTGATTTCAATAGATGGGAGAGACAAAGGAATGCCCGCAAAGGTTGATGTACAGCATGCCTGCAGAATATGGGCTGTATGCAAGTACAAGAACCATCTATGTCATTGGAGATAAGCAAAATGAATGTGTTCTCTGCTTCTTAGAATCCTTATCTTTGAAACAGCTGAAAGCTGTAGAACACTGAACTGTGAGAGCAAAAGAGTTATCCCTGCTGTCTTACCTGCACTGACACATCTACTGCCTCAGATTGCTGATCTGAACTCCTGGAAACGTTTGTAAATAGAATGAAATCCACAGACTCTTTAGCCATGCACGTGAGATAGATTCATCATTCCTTTGTAAGAAGTAAAAATTCAATTTACAAGAACTGCTATTTTATAACTGCTATATGCAGACAGATGTTATGGCTGCCATTGTAAAAGCCTCAGATACCGCTACATATACATGCTAGATTATTACTACCCAAGAAGAACAATTATGATTATTTTGGGTGAATATCTAGCTATAATATATGTGTACAGAAGTCCCCTGCAGACATTTATTGATCAGGAATGGTGGATTATAAACAATCCTCATTTTTTAATGGAGAAGGATTAAAATTTTTGTATTTCTTAAGTCCCAACATTTTATGCAGCTCCGTACAATAAATAGGGGTGACACCAAACTAACAGATACAAACAATGACACATGAACAAGAGATGACCCTGAAAGGCTTACAATCTAAGAGGTAGGGGAAGTAACACAGTAGGAATATAGCTTTAAATTGATGGGTGAGTAGTAAGGGGTTTAGATTGACAGGTCTGACAGGTGGGCTGCGGCTCTGGCCAGTGCACCACCCCAGCGGGGTTGGGAGAAAAATCCCACTTTGGGGGCACACCAGCCAGAGCAGACCACGTCTGCCGTACTCATCACAAGGTTCAGGCCGGTGGGCAGGTTGGGTCTCTGGACACAACCCACCCACTCCCCCATTGCAAGCTCAGACCAGCGATAGGAGGGTGGGTGGGTTCTGGCATAATAATGTCACTCTGGGGGAAGTTTCTTCCCCTTTGAGTGACACACGGCGCCCTGTGTGGTCTGTAGTCTGCGAGTTTCCACTAGTTTAGGAGACAAAAGACGACAGGTAGGTGAGTTTAAAAAGATGGGTCTTATGGTCCTTTTAAATGAGCAAAAAGTAGGAGCAAGCCAAATAGGATGGGGAAGACCATTCTAGACAGGAAGGGCAGCTCTAGAAAAGTCTTGAAACCATGTGTGTAATGAGTGAGGAAGTCATTAGTAGGTCATTGGAGGAGCTAAGAGAGCGACTAGTGGTGTATTTTTTTACCAGGTCAGAAAGGTAAGTGGGACAAGAACTGTGGAGGGATTTGAAGGAAGTGGGGTGCTTCCTGCTTGTTTTCTCTGCCCCATAAGACTGAACATTGCAGTCTGTAAAGTACTCATTTGTTGTATGGTCACTGGAAATGATCTGAAAAGAGAATTCCAGGCAGCATAAATTTGATGTCTGTACAAAGTTACATTTTGTGTACATATTGTTGATAATTGTTTTTCAGTAAAACAAAAATACATTACATATAGCAAAGAGAAAGCCAAGCATGTTAATGTGTACAACACGATTTCTGTATGATACTACTGAATAGGGAAATAATTATCAGATATAATCATGGCACTAAAATGTAAAACATTTATATTATTTTTCAAGCACTGACAGAATGATGAGATTTAAATAAATGCAAATAGCTTGCACAGGTCTGGTCTATTTTAGACCAGTGAATTTCACATAGCAGCATGGTTTGAGGAAGTTGATATGAACACGTAATCTCGGGTTTACTATCAATGCTTCTGCTTGATTTCTGGCTGCATTGCTGATACAAATCTGGTCCGTGAAAAAGATTCATAAATAACAAAGGAAATTATGCAATTCATCTTACAAATCAAATTGGGATGAAGGCAATGAAAAAACAATTCAATAAAATTGTAAGATAATAGAGTTTGATGTTCACAGCCTTATCTTCCAGGGAAATGTAAAATATTGTCACTATTTGCCGTTTGCAAAGTCACTACGATAATAAAGATTAATTTTCCGGACGACGATGCTTGTTTGTGTTAGGGGTCGGTTTTATAATGGCAAACACAGCAATAATTTTGGTCAAGAAAGCAAGTACTTCATAATTTCTGGAAGCACATAAATTGAGACTAATTATACTGCAGATGTACAGTGAAAACACATCTGTTCACTTGTAAGCATTTGAATAATGTTGTGTGATAAAAACTTAAGACCAAAAGGTAAATTTGACAGTAACATTTTTCAGGCTGCAAAATTAGAGTTTTCACAATCAACAGAATAATATGAAACAGCTTGACTTTCAATGGGAGCAAACACCTTACATTCTCATTTTTCAAAGTAGTATACTATACTATGCTGAAAGTACTGCAGTTTTTCAGAGATTGTTCATCGTGCTATTTTCTTTTTGCGATTTTGACATAGCAAAGTGTTTATCTATTTTTTTCCTTTCAGTTTGACGGAGATTCCTGTGAAACTTTCCAACTATATTGTTGGGGCAGTAGTGGAAGGATTGGTGCTGTCACTGCATTAAAGGGCAGACTAAGACAGCACATAGAAAGCATAGCACATTGGTTACTGTTATAATCTGGTGTTCTACATTCTCTTAAAAAAGAGTTGACAATGGGCCTGATTTTTTAAAGCTCTCCAAGGCTGGAGGAAATACACTTTCGTCAGTGAACCTGTGTGATCCAGCAAACATGGAATACATTTCTTAAAACTCATTGGCTATTTGTTAGCAAATGTGTTTAATCCTGGAACAGATCAATTCCAGGTTTGCTGGATCGCCCAGCTTCACTGGGTATCCTCTCCAGCCTTGGAGAGCTTTTTTAAATCAGGCTCCATGCATCGGGCCTGGTTAGGGGCCACAACAAGATGCATCGTTTGCATTCTGCTGCAGGCTCAAGTGTAGTCCCGATCACACCCTCTCAAGTAAAAGGGAGCAGATCCATGCAGTTCCAATTGTTAGTCATGCAATTGGTGTTTAGGATTTGTACTGGAGCCATAGACACATGCAAATATAGATGCCTGTGGTGCAGTTTGTCTCTCTCAGCTGCACAGCAGGAGTTTGTTTTGCACCTGGGGGCTGCTGGCCTTGTGACTTCACATTCTGAATCTGAAAGAACCCCAACTCATGCAAGCTAGAAGCTGAGACCTGTGTACTTGGAATTTATTGTACTGTGTGGAATTTTCTTAAACTGCATCTAAAGCCAAAAAACCCAGAATCATTTTTCTAAATAATCTTTGTAAAAAAAAAAAAAAAAGGAAAATGCAACATTATCAGAAGGTGTGAAAATTCACTATATTATATATATAATATATTAAATCCATGGTTACCAACTTTTAGCCACCACCAACCAACCAATCACACCTAATGCATTGTATAGTATAGGAACTTTGACTTCAGCTGGAAGAAACATTGTAACAAATTAACACGCAAATCATTCAAATACCATAGTTGGAATGCCCTAAAGCTAAAGGTGTTTTGTAGGTGTCCAAACTTACCTGGCTAAATGCTACATAATTCTTTAATAAAGTCATATTTGAAAGATATTTACCTTTGCATAAGAGTGTCCCTTTAAAATCTAATTCAGCAGTCATGCCTCGGCCAAAGCCTAGATTCTAAAGTCCTATTATTATTATTATTATTATTATTAATAAACAGGATTTATATAGCGCCAACATATTATGCAGCGCTGTACATTAAATAGGGTACCCTCTAGTAACACCTTAAACAATGAGTAAACAAAGCATAATTGGTCATTGGTTAAAAAAAACAAAAATGATCAGAACATGGAACAAATGATCCAATCTCTCATTTGCATTTAGAAGCATATGGGTATAGTTTTAGTTTATGTTGGGCAAATCTAAATGCAATGATTCCACTTGGCATCAGGGCTGTGTTTGTGTTTCATTATGGGAGTGTATGCACAGGAGATAATTGAACTTATGCTTCCCTTGCAAATTATCTTCTATATACATAATATATAAATAATGAGATGTCATGGTGACAAATAAAATCTATCACACTTTGTCGTATTTTATTTTACAATAATCTAGAAAAATGTCAGTGGTACAAAAGCCAATACTACATTTTCATCACTGCGTGTGTGTATAAAGTGTTGTGGGATTACATGACTAAGGCAGCTCAGAACCTCGCCTTTCTGATTCACTTACCTCTCCATCCCTGTTCAGGCCTCCGTCCAACCACCCATCCAAGCCTATTTTTCACTATTCAGAGTGGCCTAATGGCCTAAATGGGCCTTTATATGATTTAAACATTTTAAATTATTTTTATATTTCTTAACATTAGTTCAAAACAGTAAACAAATACCATAACTATCAATAACCAGAAATAACCTCCACGGTCCCATGTTTCAGGTCCCCAGGGTCCTCAGGGCATCCCCACCAATAAACAATAAATAAATGGGGTCTGCTGGTTCTTTTCCATTACTGATGTTCACAGCCACACTACACTGCCTTGGGAACAAAGTATTTTTCATGCGCCATTTCAACACACAAGTTCTTTCTAATGACTACTTTTTTGTGGGACACCATACCAGCAATGGGTCTCCTCATCCCCAAAAATATGACCTGAACTATCCTCCTGAGGACCTCAGGCCACCCCATCAAGACAACCATCAACCCCCCCCCCCCCCCCGACTCCCAGGGAAGGAGGGTAGTAATTTTCTTTCCCTAACTAAAAACTGACTGACCCTGACTTCCTCCCACATTTTACTCATTTCCTCTCCTCCAATTCTTTCGTTCAACCAATCTCTTTTCTTTGCCCTCCCCCCCCCAAAATCCAATTCCCCTTTGCTCTCCTTTTGCCCCTAGTCATGCCTTCTGCCTAATTTCCCTTTTCGGCTTCAGGCCTTCTTTCTGAGTTGTTCGATGATGTAACAATACATGCTGTTGTGGTTAAACATAGAGGTGAGGACATATGGTGGTTACATATCTAAAACACATTTTGAGTGTTTCTTTGTTGAATATTTTTTTCCAGGAATGTTACTACATGACTCACTGGCCCTAATTCATCAAGCAAAATTGGACGCTCGCTCGCGCATTCGTATTCGCAACCTGAAATCGTAAGCCGTCGCGCAATTCAGCAACTGAATGAGCTCGCGGCCGGAGCCGCGCATCTACGGCAGCTTTACACTGGCGAGCTTGCATTAAAAGTCACTGTTCCCCTAAAAAATCCTTCTTTCTAATGGCAGACATATTACCCTTAGCCCTAAAAAAAAATGTTTGCGCTGTTTAAATGTTTTCAACATGTATGTGCGCTAAGAAAATGCATATTTTTAAATCACTTATTTTTTTCCTGTTAGGCAAGAGTTAACCGAGTTCAACTCCGCTCCATAGGCGCCTATATAAAAGCTTCCGATGCCTGATCGGAGAACCCTGTCGCGGGTAAATCCCACGACTATCTTGCGAATGACCGCGCGCGAAGCCATCGGACTAGATTTTCTCACAAAAGTCACAAGCACACACACGTTCTTTTGTTTGCTTCTTATTCCGGCTGGCAGTGAGGAGGCGAGTGTACGAGCGCACTCGACTCCGGACCGCGGGAAACCGGCTCGCTGGAAGCGCGAAAGTACGCGCGGCCAGCGAGCGCGAATTTCATTGATGAATTAGGGCCACTGAAATTGATAATATTATGTGTTAATGTCCATAATTAACCAATAAATAAATTATCCAATAAACTTATTTTGACAGACTTGACAGTATGTTGTTTATTAAAGTGGAACTAAACCCAAAAATTAAAAAAATGTAACCAGTTATGTATTTTTGCAGATTCATCAGGTGATGTCTCACCTGCAATAAAAAAAAAAAAGCCTTCATTAACCTTCATAATCACATTTTTTATAGCACTCACTAGAACATTTTCTGTCGCGGATGGAGCCATCTTTTTCTCGTTTGGGCTAGGATGACATTCAAGAGTTCATTCAGTTCCAGCAGCAGCAACTGGGATATTTAACAACTTAGTATAGCGATCAGGGAGGTAGGAATGCTTATTGCATTAGAGACATCACTTGTCCCCTTCTTGCAAAAAAAGCCCTGTCTGATTCCAAATTTTAAAAGAGAAACTTTAATTTGTATGGCATATGAGTTTTTTTTTTTAAACATTCTTTATTTAAAATTTTTATAAAACAAGATACAACATACAGACTCATCGTGAAATAGGCGATATTATAACAACTAATCCTCACCGTGGAGGTGAGGTCCTCCATTCGATGAATTTCGTTGATTTTGTTAAACCACAAGCCAATCGTGGGGGGGGCAGGGTTTCGCCAGCCAGCAGCGATGCAGGAAAGTGCAGCCACAATTAAGTGTCTGACCACTGACCTTTTGTAAGCCTTCCTTGAGAAGGTATTGAGTTGTAGGAGGAAAAATGTCGTTCCTCGGGGACAGGTTGGTCTGTCATCCGTTGAACTATGGACCTAACCATGGTCCAGAAGTTTCTCAGGAGAGGACAGAGCCAAAACAAGTGGAGCAGTGTACCTTTCTCCGTCTGACATCGCCAACAACGGTCTGATATTTCCGGAAAAATGCGATGTAGTTTCTCAGGGGTGCGATACCATCTCGACACCACTTTGAAACAAATTTCTTGGTAATTACTCGCAATGGAGGCCTTATGGGTCCAGAAAAGGATATTTTCTTTCTGTTCCTCCGATAATGATCGGCCCAATTCGGCTTCCCAAGAGGCGAAGAATGGGGGTGTGAGTGCAGGAGGGGAGTCCTGTAACATGCCATAAACCACAGATAAGGTGTGTCTGGTCCCACCCTCCCCCACACACAGCCGCTCAAAAGGAGTGAGGGTTCTGCAATATGTCTGGGCCGGGCGCAGGCTAGTTAAAAAGTGTGTTATTTGCATGGTTCTCCAGGAGTCCATATGGAAATCACCAGCAGAGTCCTGGAGATCCTTGGGTTCAATCCAGCCATCTGCTTTAATAAAATGCATCGCCCTGCACCTCCCTCCAGAAAGTAAATCTCTGAACCTTCTGTCCTCTATCCCTGGAGGGAAGGGCGGATTACCCAATATCGGATATAGGGGTGATGGGGACGGAGAGAGGTGCAAACGGTGGAAATTCCTAACCGCCAACTCCCACGTACAGCCCAATGTAGGATGAGATTTGAGGTCCGGAAGAGCAACCAGAGGTAGCCAAGGCAGGAGGTGCAAAGGCGATGGAGAAAAGCACTGCTCCAAGAAGATCCACTGCTTAAATCTCCCATTCCTACACCAGTCCAGTACTCTTGTCAGGTGGGCCGAGAGATAGTATTGAGATAGGTTTGGGACCCCCAAGCCCCCGTCCAATTTTGGCCTCATAAGCAAGGTTCTGCTAAGTCTAGGAGCTTTATTACGCCAGATAAAGCGGAACAACTTAGAATGGAGATTCCTGAAAAAGGACCCGGGTATCTTAATGGGTAGCGCCTGAAAGAGGTATAGAAACCTAGGGAGAACATTCATTTTTATGACATTTATGCGCCCCATCCGGACTCCAGGTAGTAGTGACACATCCAAAGCTGCAGATTTGGAGTAGTTAATTTTAAAGTTGGAGAGGGTGTTAAATTCCGACAAAGTGGTCATTAAATTAGGTAGGGAGACTATCGGGTTAGTTAAAGCCAGCAGTAAATCATCTGCATAAGCCGCCACTTTCTGGGTTTGGCCTCCCATTTCCATTCCGGAAATTGTGGGGGAAGAGCGGATCTTACAAAGGAGCGGCTCCAGGGATAGAATAAAGATCAGTGGGGATAGGGGACAGCCCTGTCGTGTGCCATTACGAATGGAGAAGGAATCAGAGAGTAGTCCATTGACCCTAACCCTGGCCGTGGGTTCTGAATATATGGCTCTTATCCATGAGAGCATCTTGGGGCCTAGGCCTATATGTGATAGAGTCTTGTCCATGTAAAGCCAGTCAACTCTATCAAAAGCCTTTTCAGCATCAGTGGACAGTAACATAAGTGGTGTTTTTTTAGATGTAGCGTGATAAATCCAGTTTATAACTCTGGTCGTGTTGTCTCTGGCCTCCCTACCGGGCATAAAACCCACCTGGTCCAAATGTACTAGTTTATGCATAACCGTAATTAACCTAGAGGCTAGAATTTTGGTAAAGAGCTTAAGGTCCTGGTTAAGAAGAGAAATTGGTCTGTAGCTTGCACATGAAGAAGGGTCTTTACCCTCTTTAGGGATAACCGCAATGGTGGCTCGCAGTGTATCTAGAGAGAACCTATCGCCCTCAGTGAGAGAGTTAAGCGCCGCCACAAGGTGAGAAGCTAGAGAGGATTGAAACGTTTTATAATAAATCAGAGGGAGCCCATCCGGTCCTGGAGTTTTCCCCACTGGAGTGTTTGTGATAGCTGCCCCTAGTTCCTCAATCGTAATGGGAGCCTCTAATATGTCCCTTTCAGAAGAAGAAAGGGAAGGCATCCCACTTACCCTGAGATAATTTTGAATCGCCTGTGTTCGTCCCTCAGGTTTCTGGGGGGAGGAAGTCTTGGAGATGTTATATAATGAGGCGTAGTATTGGCGAAAAGATTCTGCCAACTCTTTAGTATAGAAAATTTTTCGTCCGTAATTGTCCGTGAGAAAGGAGATGAACGACCGGGTTTTCTGGGTACGGAGAGCGTTAGCTAGCAAGCGTCCGCTTTTGTTACCATGTTCGTAAAACATTCTCCGACATTTAGTCAAAGCGAATTTCGCCCTGCCCAGACAGAGTAGAGAGAGTTTCTCACGGGCAACACGGAGTTCTCCACCCACCGTAGGGTCAAGGGAAGATTTGTGTTTAGCCTCTAACAGTGCTATACACTGTAAGGTATCTCCTATTTCCTTCTGGCGGGCTCGTTTAAGTCTCGTTCCATGTTTAATAAAAATTCCTCGAATAACCGCTTTATGAGCCTCCCATAACAAGGTTGGGCCGATTTCAGGAGAGGCATTAGTCTGGAAATAATGAGAAAGTTCAGAGTTTACATCTGCCAAAACAACCGTATCTTGTAGGAGGGATTCGTTTAGACTCCAGTTCCAAGATTTAGGATGGGAGTAAGAAAGTTCAACAGAAATGGAGACCGGCGCATGATCAGATAAAGAAATGGACCCAATGGAACACGAGTGTATCCTATGCAATTCCGAGTGAGGGATCCAAAAATGATCAATCCGTGAATACGAGCTGTGGGGGGCGGAAAAGAACGTATAGTCTCTGTCCTTAGGATGTAGAATACGCCAAGCATCTAAGAGCCTATATTGGGACAGTACTTTTAAGGGTTTACTGTTAAGCCGGTGTAAGTTGGGGGTGGGGCCTCCACCAAAGGTATCCACTGAAATATCAGGTGAGAAATTAAAGTCCCCGCCCAGGACCAGGACTCCCTCTTGGAAATATTCCAATTTCTGGAGAGTGTTACTGAGAAAGGCAGCCTGCCCAGTATTAGGGAGGTAGACTGTGGCCAAAGTAACCATGGAGCCTCCCAAAGTCCCCTTAGCAAAAACATACCTGCCCTCTGAACAACTTTGTAGTTCCTGAAGTTTCCATGTTACAGAAGATGCTATCAAGATACTCACTCCTTTAGATTTGGATATAGCAGAACAACTATGATATACTGTCGGGTATCTCCTATCACTCAGTCTCAGGAGTCTGTCTGCTCGGAAGTGGGTTTCCTGCAGAAAGGCTACATGAGCTTTTAACCTATGTAATTCTGCCAGAATGGATGAGCGCTTTTCTGGGACATTTAGCCCCTTAACATTGTATGTGACAACATTAATCTCACCCATTATGGCAGCAGGTATAATATCCCGAAGCGTTAGCGTATCATACATCCAGTTGTAGGGCCCAACAGTGGTGGGGCCTCACATCCCAGGGAATTAGTAGCACATAGTAGGCATGTCTTCCAGAGCTCTAAAGTTGAGGGAACAGAAAAGCAGTGGAAGATTTAGCAAACAAATGAGACCATATAGGGGGCAGTATTTCCAGAGCAATATGCTGTGGGGCCTAAGCGGCCTTCAGTTTCCAAGGTAATGCAAACAGGCCCAGGCTGCCAACAAAGAACCAGATTGATCTGTTCAAAAGATACAGGATGATTAGACAGAGAGTGTTATAATGTCAACCAGATTTAGTACTCTTTCTCTAAGGCATATGAGTTTTAATCACATTGAAGCCTAGCTCCAAGCTATTTTTTAGATGGTTCACTAGCAAAGTTAAAGAAAACGACTATAGCTGAAAACAATGCATGCCATGCTCACAGTAAAATTCCAGCTAGCAGTTTTCAGTATCCAGACAGCACTACAGATTACTGTAACAAGAAACTTAAATGGTCCTTGCAGGATCAACCTTTTATTCAAATAGCACAGTGGAGGCAACTCAACTTTTTTACCTAGACTGATAGATACCAAGGTAGGCCATGCATGTCCATAAACTATGCTGCATCCACAGTACATGAATTAAACCTTAAATCCCACAAATGCAGTTAAGACTCAGGAATGTATTTGTTGCTATTGAAGATATACTGCAGACATTTCTTGTCAGATTGCACACCCTGCTATACCTAATGAGACATTCTTTTAAAAAGCTTTAAAAACTTGAGCAGATGGACAGGGATAATTAATGCCATTGCAGTTTTGGGTGAAAGCCAATCAATCTACGAGTATATATTTTGGATATGGAAGGAAACACGAACACCTAGATGAAACTTATGTAAATTCATACAAACTTCTTGAATTTTGAGTCTCTGATAGAAAATAAAACACATCACTGCTGTTTGGATTCCATGTTAAATCAAAATTGTCAAGATTTTGTTATTCAGTTCAGTTGTACAAGAAATGAATAGCACTGTTATTTGATCAAAATTCAGGTGCTGAGATAATTAGAGGTCAGATTTGTAGGGTAACAAGAAGAAATACTGATTTCTTTTGCTGTGAGAACTGGGGTATTTCGTGATGTTAGTATTTGCAGGATAATTTACTGCAGGCATGGTCTTTGTCAAGCAGGGACTGTAGTGTATTGTATAGCAATCATTGCCATCTTTAGTGCTACCTGGAATCACTGGATTTCATTGTACTAGATGTTTTGCAAATATCTCCCTCCTATTGTATGTTAATTCCCCTACCTCCTAGATTGTAAGCTCTTCGGGGCAGGGTCCTCTCCTCCTGTGTTACTGTCTGTATTAGCCTGTCATTTGCAATCCCTATTTAATGTACAGCGCTGCGTATAATGTTGGCGCTATATAAATCATGTTTATTACTATTATTATTATTATTATTATTATTAATAATAATAATAATAATAATAAAATGCAACATATATCACAGCAAGCATTGAGCAGAACCAGTGATGGTTGTCTGCACATCATATAGCCCACTACTTTAACTGCTGTCAATGGGGATGTTATTTCTTTTTTTTGTTCCACTTTTTTTCACTGTTTTAAAGCAAAAAAAAATGTAATAGTACTCAGCTTAGACTGTGTATGTTTGCACTTTCAATTTCTACAGTTCTAACAGGGATTGCAGGTTCTTTTTTGTATCACTTTCTCATGTTACACTCCAAGCCTTAAAAAATGACCTTTGTACCCCACTGTATACATTTTTCTTTTTCTTATATTTCTTTGGCACAATGCTCATTGGACATTTGGTGGTCTTCCAATGCCACCATAGTACAGATACAGTAGCTCCTGTCATTTCTTCTCAGAGTCCAGAACAAACTACTCACTTCTTTTCTGCATTGATTTCAATGGTTCTCAGATTTGGGACATTCCAAATCTTGGTCCAGTTCAGACGAATGGTCCCAATAAACAGGACCCTGGTGGTGCAAGGCAAGAATGGGAACTTTGCTATTGTGACTACAACTATGTAAGTATAGATTTTTACCTTTTTGGAATTTTAGATGTCTCATTTTGCTTTTCTAAATAATTGTAGAATCAACAAATTAAGTATTTACTCCTTTAAATTACAAATTAATGATCCCATTTCTATGCATATTCATCGTACAGTCTGCATTAAATTTTTAAAGGCAGTTGATTCTTTTCCGGTTTATATCTGATAAATATGATTGTAAATGATTATTATGTTTATGGCTGTTGTGAGTATACTTACAATAAAACTAACAATCATAGGTATACAGCCTTCATGTATTGCTCTGATTCTGATTCTTTAGCAAGATGTGGAATAGTACCATATTCAAAATCAAAAAGCAGATACAACAGCATACTATTAAGTATTCAAGAATGCAACATGGAAGAAGAATGATGTAGTCTCAGAACAGAATCAATAATTCACTGTTTGGGGAATTACAAGTGAATAAAATGCATACACAGAAAAAGAAAAATAGAGCAGACACATAATGAATACAGGAGAGAATATTGGAAGAATTTTTAATTACATAACATCAGGTATTTCTATGATATGCCAATATCATACAAAAATAATTAGTACATGGAAGTGTCACCCATGGGAACTTAGATAATACACACAAGAATTAAGATGAATCAAGCGTATTAACATGAAATAATTTCACTCTGATTAAAAATGAGTTGGTGTAAAGGAGATTTGAATAAACACATTTTTAGGATGGAAAAATATTCATCTTCTACTACACAGTCGACTTCTATTGTAGACGTATTGTTTCCGGAATCTTAACATGAGTTAATCAGATTACTATTATTACTATATGTGATGGTTTGCTTGATTTTGCAAATCTGAGTGTTTGCCATTGTTTTTTTTTAATATATCATAAAATATATATTTATATATCACTTATCATATCAAAAGTTCTGCCTCTGGATACTAACTAGGCATGGCTGCTGTCTAAAAAAATAATTTGCATCGGCAGACTAGATTCCTTGGTGGTGGTGGTGCTACTAATGATTCTTGTTGCCAACAGACATGGATGTGCATAAGCCCCTTAAAATGAATTCCTTATGGTTTTGCATGTTGCCTTCTCATTCATCTGCTGAAATGTTCCAGAATTAAGATCAGCATAGATCGAAGAGGGTAACCACCCATGATCAATGGTTTTGTAAGTGTTGCAAAATGAAGGCATTCTTGTGGCTTAAACTGCCTTCCCCTGAAGACCTGTATTCATTCATGTCAAGGAGCACAACTTTGACTTCATGGAAAATACATTCCATTGCATACAATGGTGGCATTGGCTTCGTCTCTTAGCTACGTCTTTTAAACCAAACATCTCTTTTCTCCTCCTCCACCTGTTTTCCAGTGGTGGGTGTATGTCACTGAGAGGAAATTATTCATTTGAGGAGAAGAGCAGCTTTTCCACGTATTTATTCTCTATTCTATTTACCCTTCTACTTCTGTGACTGCACTTTCCTGGGCCCCAAAAGCATATTTTCTTGCATGCAAACAATAGGGATGGCGTTACTGATGACATTTTCCATTTTTTGAAAATTCATCAACGTGGCTTATAATAGCTCAAACATTCTGGACTGGAAGCTAGTTCCTTTGAGTAAAGTACACAAGCTTGATACAACATCTGTTCAAAATGGTGATCGGAAATCTATCAGCAGCATTATGTAATAGGCAATCAACATTTTTGTTACTGTCCCCATTTAGATGATTTTTTCTTCTTAAGGGGTAACCTTCTACTGTTTTTATGTTTTAGGTGAAATACAGAAATGAGGGACCCCCTCCCCAGTATAAAACAGTTTTAGGTACCTAATTCTGCTTGTTTTCCCCTTAAGGGTATTTGCCTCCCACTTCCTGTCCAGTTGACAAGTGTCAGACAAGACACAAAGAGATAATTATTATTATTATAAACAGTATTTATATAGTGCCAACATATCACGCAGAGCTGTACATTAAATAGGGGTTCCAAATAACAGACAAATACAGACAGTGACACAGGAGGAGAAGACCCTGCCCTCAAGAGCTCACAATCTAAGAGATAGGTATTTTTTTATATGTGATATGAACAGCATTCACAATTTGATGAACATATGAACTAATCTGCCCCCAATTAAAAAAATGACTAGAGGAAAGCTCTTTTTTTAAATATATACACGGACAATGAGGTTTAATGCAAGTCCACATTTAACAAGGAACCAAATTGTAGTTGCACTGATTGATGCAAACCAATTTTTTTGTTAAAGTTGAAATTTGCCATTTGCTGAGATTATGAAATATGGCTTAGTAAATAGTTATGTCTCCAGGTCAAAAGGCTAATTGCTGTAAGGTACGGTCCATCAAATTTAATGATGGAAAAAAAGCTTCAAACAGTTTGTTGTCTGTGTTTTGCTAGGAAAGTAATTTGTCAGGTTACTGCAGAGGGTTCAGTGGAAATTGTATCTTGTTAATAAAATCTGTGACTGTGACCATTTTTTTTGAAAATTAAAAATGATAATTTGTTATGGTATGCTATAAAAATTAAAAATTGGTAAACATAACATCTTATATACTGTCATGCAAAAGCAGATTTACTGAAAAGTTATATAATATTAGTGTCAAGTATTACTCAAGTGTCAAGTATATTACCCAACTCAGTTTGGAGGAATGCAGTTTATTGTCCTATGCAATGTTTACAAACAGTCATTTTGCTAATCCATAGTTTTTTATAATGAGATTCAGTAGTTAGGGTGGAAGGTCAAAAACTGTTCACACATTACTGAACTAGACATCTGCTGATGCTTCAGGAGAATTTAATTCGGCACACTAATAAAGCCCACTAGCTGTGAACATGCTTCAGAGACTGTGAAAATGGCTCAGCGCTATCACATTTTGAAAGCAAATTCTATTGTCAACCAGCCGTGTGAATCACTGGTCTTGAGGGTGCAACTATCTGTTTTGCATCTGTGATAAAGCACTTGCTTCACTTTTCAATATAAATGGAAAATATCTCTTTAGGAGATCTACATTTTAATATTTTCTTCTAAAATAAACAAAAATAGGAAAAAAATAATCAGTGAAGGAACTGATATAAAAAGGACTGTAAGATGGACATAATGTAAGCAGAAACATGTTAAAGGGTTAAAAGGAAAGCACGCATACACCAAGTTGCCAAGTTGTCATGCAAAATATTACTCATGCATGATCTACCAAGCAAATATTTTGTGCAATGCTAAATTAATATGCAAAAGAAGGTGCATTCAAGCAAGCAATATAGTACTCTACTACACACTTCAGTAATGTTCCTGCAAGCTATCCCCAGGGGTGACCATAAACCCAATGAATATAATTTATATACAATATATAAAATGGGTAAGTGAAATGCTTCAATAAATGAGAGCAAAGTAACATTCCCTAAAGGTTTATATAAAGTACTTAGAATTTAGTGGCTATTTGATCCCAGATGTTAGAAATTGAAGAAACATGAGCATTGTAAAGTTGGCATTTAAATCAGATTCATAGCAACAATATATTTTAAACCATTTTCCTTTTTTTGCACGGCAATACAAACATTACATTTTCCACCATACTACAAATACCGTCTCAATAATTGTCGCTAAAAACCATCATCAACCTTCACTTATCCTCTTCTTCTGAGCCAACAAACTCTTTCCTATTACAAACCATCATCTTCATTACAACCCATCATCTCCATCTTAGACAACACAAATCTAATGTATATAAGGCTTAGCTCGTTGTGATTCTTCTTTTAGCTGTTTGTATAGATTTTTTTTATTAAGAATGGAATGAAGTGGTTACAAGCATCATTCACATTACTCTCATAATAATGGACCTGTCAAAGGATCCAAGTTGTTACTGCCTTCCACTGAAAGATGGTTTACCGCCTTCACTTTCATTGTTATGGATGGTTGATATTTTTCTAAATCATTTTTAGCTACTGAATAAACACTGTACATCTATTTTGCAACACAAGAGCCAGTCAAGAAATTGGGCCTTTACTTCAGGAGATAAATATCTACCACCTTTAAAATTTGTGATAGTGGTATGGGGAAATTGCGGATCTGAACCATCAACCCCCAACCCCAATTCTAACTGAACGTTGTCATTACAAATAAAGAAAAAAGAAACACCTAAATGCCCCCTATATCTAACAAAATACATGATCACTTTTGACCCAGTTTCAAATTTTTTAAGTGGGGTGGTCTTTTTTTTGGTGTCCATACCAATAACTATGCTACATGGACATCTTCTATGCTGAAAAGAGATCTTCTCAAGATCTAGAAAATGAGTTTTAGTGGTGACATCAGCAAAAAGGGATGATTATTGGCCCACAGCACCCAGAAAAGGTACCGGAGTGGGGGATGGCAGATTTAGGTAACGGAAACTTCACTTCATTAAAAAATAAAGAGGGCGGTGATTGCATTTTGTCCGAAGATTGGCTTATAGGTCCATTTTAAGTTTTAAACTGTGGGTTAGACCAAAGGTCAGATTGAAGACAAATTATATTAACAGGTTAATTTAAAACAGAACAAAAGTTTATGTATTCATTTTTTTTGCAACAACTGTGAAATTGCATATCAGCAGGATCTGGATTATCTGTGACCTCTTAGTTATAGCTCTGCTAGGTCAGAGGTGATAGGCTTTTCACATCTCCCAGTTAAGATACGTACACACTTCCAATAATTATCGTTGGTAAACTAACGACCAACGATCCTGCACAATATCTTTGAACGATCATATAGCACCAATCCTGTACATGCAGATAACGACACGATCGTTCAACGATATTGTACACATGATAGATGTGATCGTTTGAACGATACAGGAAGTGACGTGCACCACAGGAAGTGAATAGTGTGTACGAATGTTCAGGTCAAACGAACGACATTCACCACACTGTTCCTTTGTCCCTCTGTGCAATATGCCCTTCACAGTGTTCTCAAGGAAAAAGAAAGCAGCTCTTGCTTTGATGTGTCTGCTTAGTGCTGAAGAGGAGGGCGTTGAGAAGAAGCGGCGAATGTGGTGCAAGGATTGGTTGTTGGACCGAGATAACATTTCACATGAGAATCTGCTACGAGAACTGCCCAACTCATTCCCAGATGACTACAAAAATTATCTCCGTATATCAGATGTCTGCTTCCAACAATTACTTTCTGCAGTTGGACCTTTTCTGCAGAAACAAGATACCTTCATGAGGAAGTCTATTAAACCTGAGAAAAGGTTGATCGCCACGCTGAGATACCTTGCCACTGGAAGATCTCTGCAGGACATGACGTTCTCCACTGGGATCTCACCCCAAGCAACGGGTCATATCATCCCCGAGACGTGCAGCAAATATTGACTGCTTGAAAGATGAGTACATGAAGGTAGAGGCTTAAAGAGGCTTAAAGATAAATTTTATTTAACAAAGTGCATGTAACAAAGTGCCAATAAAAAGTATAAATAACAATAAATAACCATAAAAAACAAAACATGACTATTTTAACAATATTAACAACAAAAAAACAAATAACATTTGTGACACAATCCCTCTATAAATCAGTGAAATGGAGGCTTTCATTGCCAAAGCTGCACTGATTTGGTGTACTGGAGGAAGGGTAGTGATGAGGCTCATATTGGTGGCGTTGAGTAGTGTTAGTCGAATAGCTCACTATTCGATTCGGCAGCTATTCGGCCGAATATAGCACAAAAATTCGGGTGGTCGAACATCGAATTCGAATCCCATTAAAGTCAATGGGAGAAAAATTTGTGTTTGTTTCAGCACTGTGTAGAGCTTCTACAGCCTCCAAACAGATGTAAAAAGATACGTTATAAAAGGATACATAAAAAGATACATTGTAAAGAGATATATTGTAAAAGGATACATAAAAAGATAAAATATAAAAAGATACATAACACTATTCCATACCCCTGTGCTTTACATGAAGATTAAAGTGCACATGTCAAATCAATTTTAGGCTAAAGCTAGGTACACACTTCCAATAATTATTGTTAGAAAATGAACGATTACGACCGATCAACGATTATGCACGATTATACTTGAACAACCATATTGTGCACAATCCGTACATGCTGTAACAATATGATCGTTCATATATAATCCACCAACAGTGTCCACACACTAGTTACAATCGTTTGAACGATGCAGGGAGGGACATGTAAAGGAGAAAGTGTACTGCAGAAACATGCACGATCACTGAACGACCGTACACTATAGATAGTGAAAGATCGTCGGCCAATCAGATCCACCGTGGCATCCATCTTCATTCCTTGGTCCCTTTTTTTTTTGGCCAATCGGTTGTTCATCAGTCGTTTCTAACGATAATTATTGGACGTGTGTATGCAGCTTTAGTCTACACGGACTGCATTCCCATGGGCTAATCTACACCAGGACGTTTCCTTCAGGCACGTTTTTGAGCGTTATCTTAAACGTTGCTTGCAACATTTAAAAAATTAAAGTGCTGGATAAACGCAGGAAAACACTCCCATTGAACTCAATGGAGGCTTTTTCAAGCGTTTTTAAGCTTTTATGAAAGCTTTCATTGAAAACAATGGGGGCTTTTATAAACAATTTTAGCAGGACTTTGGAATCTGGAAGCCCCCTTTAATAAGAAGACTCCCAGATCTCCACCGCCCCACCCTGGGGAATCAGTTACAGGGGTACATAAATCCCCTTACTCATTCCCTGAAAGGGTTAAAATATAAGTAAAAAATAGGACAAGGCTTTAATTTAAAACTATTTTATTAATGTGTGTGTTTGTGTAATTTAACTTTTTTTTTTTCTTAAATTATTTATTTCATATGTGTTTTTTATTTTAAACTTGTTATTTTTATTTTTTACAGGTTATCCCACAATGACATTCGGAATCATAATGTCATTGTGGGATTCCTGGACCGTGGGAACTGTGCGGTCACAGTTAATTGAAAGCAGGTGCCTTCAATTAGCTATAACCGCAGGCAATAGGAGGGCAATGAATGGAGATTCAACCTCTATTGCCCCCGTATTGCCTCCAGGATCAGGGGAGCAGAGCTGTCAGCATAAAGCTCCGCTGATTGCTCTGCTCCCTGAGGAAAGGGAAACCCTGATCAGGATTTCCCTTTCCTCAGCAACTCAGGGAGCAGAGCAATCAGCGGAGCTTTATGCTGACAGCTCTGCTCCCCTGATCCTGGAGGCAATACGAGGGCAATAGAGGTTGAATGGAAATACTATCTCCATTCATTGCCCTCCTATTGCCTGCGGTTACAGCTAATTGAAGGCACCTGCTTTCAATTAACTGTGACCGCACAGTTCCCACGGTCCAGGAATCCCACAATGACATTATGATTCATAATTTCATTGTGGGATAACCTATAAAAAATAAAAAAAAAACAAGTTTAAAATAAAAAACAGATACGAAATAAATAATTTAAGAAAAAAAAATTTTTTTTTTTTTCCTCCCGAATTTTTGCTGTCGAATGCAGCAAAATTAGGCTCGGGTATACCCGAATTCGAACAGCCATATTCGGGTCGAATATAGGGACAACCCGAATTCGAACATCAACACTAGCGTTGAGTGTGTACAGGTGAAGGGTGAGGCTGCGGGTATGGATAGCGGTAGGAATAGGTAGGGTATTGTGGGTTTAGTTGGTTTATCATCCCTTTGTTCACCAAATCTGTCATGATAATCTCCACAGCACCTGCTTGTTCTGGGCTCATCTGCCACAGTTTTGATACAATATAGAAGCCAAAGCCATCCAAGTGATCCTATTTTTCGTTTAATATGGACATGGCTTTCTTGAAAGCTTCCTTTTTTTTCCAGCTCCTGGTGTTTTCTCTTATGACCCCTTTTTTGATTGGAACTAATTGGAGTGGATGGTGTGGCAGCAGGTGCTGCTCTGCGAGAAAAATAAATGGAACATATAAACAGAACATGCATATTATTGCATATTATTATGCATATTAAACTCTTCCTATGTTCTCCTTTCAGTTTCCTGATACACCAGAGCTGGCCATCGCTTCAGAATTTCAAGATTTATGGAACTTCCCAAATTGTGGAGGAGCTATTGATGGGAATCATGTAAGAATTACCCCACCAGCAGACAGTGGATCATATTATTATAACTATAGGGGGTTTTCAGCATCGTGCTCACAGCAAAAGTTAATGCCCATTATGAATTTGTTTTAGTGGACATAGGAAGAAATGGGCGCATGTCTGATGGAGGGGTTTTGGATGGTACGCCATTTCACAGGAACCTGATGAACAAGCAACTGCACCTTACTGGAAACAGCCAAATTGTAGATGGAATAAACTTTGTGTTTGTTGCGGATGAAGCATTTGCATTGCATGAAAACCTGTTAAAACCCATCCTCAAAAAAACTTATCTCGTGCTAGGAGGGTGGTTGAGAATGCGTTCGGTATTCTAGCAAATCGCTTCCGAATATTCTATACTGCTATCAATCTCCGCATGAACAAAATTGACAAGGTAGGTTATGCTTGCTGCTTGCTACATAATTTTCTACGCCGCAATAATTGCAGTGCATCATTTGGTCCTCTAATGAAGCAAGATTCTGCTACAGCAGCACCAAGTGAAAGCAGTAAGCAATTTACTGGTCTAGTGGATCTCCAGGTTGCAGTACCTCAGAATGCTTCTGTGTGGGCTAAAGAAAACCGAAGCAAGTGCTTGGAATACTTCAACACTACTGGAGCAGTAGAATGGCAGGATCGCATGAGATAGTCTGAACACCACAATGTTTGTAGGACTGCAAAAAAAATCTGTACTATATGTTTTATACTGTACTATATGTAGTTGTGCCTGTGTTTTTATAAATTGTATAATAAAAATATTTTATAATAACTTACCTGGTCTGGTGTCTTGAATATTTCTGGAGTCTCATCAGGACTTTCCCCAGCATCCCTGTGTGTACCTTCCCCAGCATCCTTGTCCGCTTCTTCCAGGCTGCACACGGAAGGCCAACCTTCATCCTGATCTGCGGTGAATGCCAACAGATTAAAGTACCATAATTTAGGTACGTATACATCATCTGCTTCAGCACCTGACCACTGTGAAAACTTTTAGGTTTTATGTCTTCTGCTTCACATATTTTATGTTGGCCACAGGATTCACGGTCTTGCAGAGCTCCACCATAGCGGTATACGCCTTCAGTTTCATGTAACGATTGGAATAACCCGCAGACTTTACCGTATGGTTGGTCACTTTTTTTAGAACGATTTTTGGCCAATTGGTCGTTCGTCGGTCATTCGACGTTCATTTCCAACGATAATTATTGTACGTGTGTACGCAGCTTTAGAATGTTATTTTTTTACCCGGAAAACATCCTTGGTATTCTGTTTATTTCTTGTTGAGTGTTTTTTTTTTCTTTAATGGAGAATGAACAAAAATTCAGTGTTCTTTTATGCAGTGTTCTATGTAACCAGCTAAAATTATTGGCAAAGCAGTAAAGTGTCCCTCTAATTTGTTTTAAATGTTGGCATATATACTTGAAATACACTAAAAGCCTCAAAAGAGCCATTTAGATGTAAACAAAAGTAGACAGCATGATGGGATCAAAACCACAGATGAGCCTTAAACCCACTTTTACATATTTGTTTGTTGCAAAAAGGCTCCATGTGGATGTGTATTTATTGCTTGAGAAGGTTGTACAGTGGCTGTTGGCGAGGACACATGCTGTGAAAGTCCCTTTGTTCAGCAAAGAATTCAGTTATTTAGAGGCGATCATTTTAGTTTACATATAAATAACCCAGTACCAAATCATTAAAATACAATTTAAAATATGGTGATTGGAAGTAAATTCCATTATCACTGTTTCCTTCTTATCATGTTTAGTAATCAGAGATGTGATAAGCTAGGTATCAAAAAGCTGTATATCTCCATAAACAAAGCACACAATGAAATACATTTTCTGTTGTGTCTTGCAAATTTTGATACAGGGTATTTAGCGAAGGCTATTGCACATATATATGAATTATATTTTCGAAAAGTCTTTTCCTATCTTAAATTAATGTTCACTTCTTTAGTGAATCATACATCAGTTTTGGAAAAATGTGCAATGGTAAACTGCTTTGAAAGTGCTCACGGATTCTTTCTGTTTGTAAGATAAGTTTGGGTATAAGTTTGGGTATAACAGTGGCAACTATGACCACTCAACCACTTGCCACCAATTGTATAACATCCTCTCAGTAATATACTGTATATGGTTGTGACATGAATGTTGCTGCTTGCTTTAGTGCAACCATTTTCAGCCTTTTGTACCATGGGGCAGCACTTGAAAAAAACTTTTATATGTTGGGGAACCCCTGACAATAACAACAATATTCACATCTTGAAGAACATTTGTGTGCTGGTCAGTAGGAAAGATGTGTCTTACATTACTGGCCAGTGGGAAGAATGTCACCCTTAATAACTATTATTATTAACTTAATAAACTGGCCTGAGAGTCTTAAACTGCTCATTTCTCAGGGAACCCCTAGCAACCTCTGGAGCAACCCTGGTGGAGAAACATGGTTTTTTAGTGGGAGTGCCCCGGTGTGCTCTAGGGGATGGCTCAGTCATCCAGTTTGTCATGCCAACTCTAAGTTCCTATTCTTATTGATAAACAAAGCTTCTTAAAAGGCATGGGTAGGCATTACAGAATGCATGCAAACCTATGCCTGCACAACATTTTTTCCAAATGCCAGCAAAAACCAAACATTTTTTGCCTGAAACTGGCTTCTGGGCACAAAGCTGTGAAAAGTAGGTGCCCAGGAGCAAAAATAAAGTGAAATTCTGGGAGAAAAAGCCACCAAGAATAAACCCATTGGGATATTGAGAGCCATAACCAAGAGATCTGATGCTGAAAAAGCAAATATGTTTTAACATTCACTGCAAATTCAATCAAGCAAATATCAGTCCAGATTGCCCAACAAATTTGACATTTTAGGTAAGTTTAACTTGGGAGGTTAAGGAAAAGCAAATCATATTGAATCTCACTGGGCAAATTTCGTGAAGCAGATCTGTCCAGGGAAAGTTAAGGCCAAACATCTCTAAACCCCTCCATGTTCGGAGGGTTTTCTGATTTTAGGAAAGTTTGTTGGATGACATATTGATAAAAACATTCCGCAACTTTATGTTTTAAATTTCACTGCAAATTTCATCAAGCAAATTTCAGTCCAGATTGGCCAATAAAGTTTGAAATTTTAGGTAAGTTGAATTTGGAAGGTTAAGGAAAAGCAAATCATATTAAATCTCGCTGGGCAAATTGTGTGAAGCAGATCTGCCCAGGAAAAGTTGAGGCCAAAAATCTATAAACCCCTCCATGTTTGGAGGGTTTTCTGATTTTAAGAAAGTTTATTTGATAACATTTTGATAAAAACATTCTGCAACTTTACAATGAATTGTTTCTTGTTGCAAAATATATTTTAGAGGAAGATCACTATAATTCATCAAAATACCCATTTTAATTGTAAGTTTATTTACTTTAGTAAACACTATTTGCATGTTTCATTTTCATTTTCCCTGACAAAATCTCTTACCGAAATTATTCCTGTTTTTTTCGTAAATCAAAAAGAGAATGACACTGTTTTTACACTCACTCAAATTTCAGGCTCTGTATCACTGAGCTGAAAAGAACATATTTGAATAATAAACATTTTGCTTAGGGTTTTAAACAATACAACTGGAATATGCAGTTGCAAGAAAAGATTTGTGAACCCTTTCAAGTTACTTGGAATTCTGCATGAGTGGCTTGTAAAATTCTTGTCTGATTCCCAACAAAGTCACAATAACAGATGAACACAATGCATTTAAAGTAATTACACACAAACAATTGCACTCTTTTATGTCTTCGCTGAACAAATAAGCATTTGAAAACCTGACTGGAAAGAATGATACATTAGCTATTAGTGCTGGGAGACTGGTGCTGGTAAGTTTGAGTGTTGAGATATGTGATACTCTAAATTAAAGTTCCAATTTCAAACTTTGTGATCAGGCAGGGCTTTAGTGCAGAAAATGGCAGGTAATGTCCCTTCTGAAATAAAACATATTAAGCTGCCTGATCGCTGTCCTCTTCTGTCAAAAATCTTGCCTGCATGTGTTTACATCGCCGCAGCATGACCAATTAAGATGACCTAAGATTGAAACCTAGAAAAGGAGAAGAAAGATGAGGGAAGTGTCTGCAAATGGAAAAGGGATGGGTAAGTGTATTTTAGAAGTTATGATGAGGCAAGTAAGATAATTTCATTGTAAGGCCCATGCCTTCTGCAAAAAAAAGCAACTGCCTGGTCACAATTTTTTATTTCTATAATTTAGTTATTTTTTTATTATATTCATATTAATAATATATATAATACAATAATACAAGGGGGGAAATAGGGAGGAGGTGGGAAATTACAGTGGGGCTACAAGGGAGAGCACACAAACATTCTTGTTACATTAAGACAAATGATGCATTGAACCTACTCAACCTGAGAGTAAAACGTCTATATAGATGACACAGGGTAGATACAGCAGCTGTAGCAGCCAAACTCCATAAACAAATACATTAGAAATCATACTTGTAACAAGCAACAATATTTCTGCTTTAACTCTGGTCAAATCAGAAATCTTACCTCCCCTTATGTAATCTATGTAAATTATAGGACCCCTGTACAGATCTGACACATTGCACCTCACTACGTCCATCCCTGTTGGGGTTAATCATGCGAATACAGTTGGCAGACACTAGTGTTAGATGTTCATTCATGAAGTACATTAATGTGGCCTTTATCAGCAATATAGTTTGGTAGTATATATTACCATATATTCATGTGGCCTAGGGATTTGTTATCCCAATAAAACTCATGT
This sequence comes from Pyxicephalus adspersus, assembly GCF_032062135.1. Classification (NCBI taxonomy): domain Eukaryota; kingdom Metazoa; phylum Chordata; class Amphibia; order Anura; family Pyxicephalidae; genus Pyxicephalus; species Pyxicephalus adspersus. The sequence goes on from NC_092859.1 coordinate 129,891,124, forward strand.
TCCCTCTGAATTCACCTTTCATTAACTCAACAAATCTGTGCTGTAATTTCTAGTTAAGACGTTAATTGTATGGACTGTTAGCTTGACCTCAGCTTTTGGTTAATTATTTTAGTTTCTATTAATCCAGCATGGTTTATTTATTTCCTTTATTCCTATAATTATTTGAGTTGTGTATTCAAAATATTTTCCTTTCATTTTAGAAACCAATGTAAATGTGATTGTTGTACTGCATTATTATGTTACAATTACCCACTAATTATAACATTATGGAACAACAACACTGTACAAGCCATTTAATTATAAAAAGAAAGCACACACTGGTTCCTGGGCGAAACACAGATTTATTATTATAAGTCTCATTAATGTTACTTGGTACTGTGACTACTAGTTAATTATGGGTCTATTTAATGCCATGGAAATAAGCTTACTCTAATATCTATTTATCTATCTATCTATCTATCTATCTATCTATCTATCTATCTATCTATCTATCCATCTATTATCTATCTATCTATCTATCTATCTATCTATCTATCTATCTATCTATCGATCTATCTATCGATCTATCTATCGATCTATATCATCCACCTAATGATTTAATAAATTTACTTGACATTTCAACACAAAAAGTTTGTTTATATTCACGTAATGGGTCTGATTTAATAAAGCTCACCAGGGCTGGAGAGGATACTCTTTCATCTGTGAAGCTTGGTGATCCAGCAAACCTGGAATTGATTTCTTAAAGGTCATTTGCTATTTGTTACCAAATGTTTTCAGTTCTGGACCAGATCCATTCCAGATTTGGTAAATCACAAGGCTTCACAGATCAAAGTGTATCCTCTCCTGCCCTGGTGAGCTGTATTAAATCAATGTAATACTGCATTGCAACCTATTCATCCAGCTTGGATATCTTACCAATATTGTTGCAAGCCAATCAAGAGGAAGATTCCTTTTAGACACTGGTTGGCTCTGATTTATTAAAAATCTTTAAGGCTGGAGACGATACACTTTCAGCTATTTGTTAGTTTTCAATCATGGACCTGATCCATTCCTGGTTTGATCACCCAGGTTCACTGATCAATGTGAATCTGCTCCAGCTTTGGAGTGCTTTTATAAATTGGACCCATTATACAAATGTTTTTGGTCCCACAGTTATGAACACATTTCAGGGCTCCTCTACATTGCTTGCTCTTTATTTTTTCTTGCTTGATATCTTTCTTGACCTCAGTATATCAGCTATACTACTTGATCCTTCAATAACTTACTTTGGTGAATGCTGCAATTTTGGTAATTCTTACTCTTGTTATCATCTTCATCACATCTTCTTTGTAATACAGAATTGCAGGTCAGAGCTTTTACTGGGAAATGATTCTCATTCTGACTCATCATTAGGCTCAGAATGTAATCAGTGCATTGCAGTGTTTAAATACAGTAGATGCCTCTATTTGTCACTTTTAGCCTTTTCTTCTCTACAATCACTGTTAGGGATGGTGGAAAGTTGCTTAGAAACCAAGTCAATTTAAGTCAGATTATGTAAATGTAGCTTTGTCAAGCAGGCTGTTCAAAATCATATGACTTATGATTTCTGAAATTCCTAAATTGTTTGATTCTACTCTGATTAGATGAATATAAATTGAAATATTCTGGTTTATCAATAAGTGCTGAATTAGTAACTCTTCCAATGTGATTATACCTAAGCACTGAGAAGATTTGCTAATTAGCCATACTGACTGTCTTTAAACCTTTGTATCACTAATTCTGATGTTCGTAGTGATTTGGGGTTATTTGGTTACTGTCATACACAAATAGATCAAATGTTAGTGTCAGAGTAACAACATTAAAATTAGACATGACTGGGACAAAGTTGGCTGATCAAGGATAGCTTCTATGCTTAAAAATCCCCAAACTAAAAGATTCCTATTTGTTGAAAAGTAACATGCCTTGAGATACAAATTTCTGCTGCTGCATCTGACTGACGCCTTTTGTAACATTGTGCCGTTTCAGAAAAAATGTTTTTCCTAAAACAGACAATATGGGGCCTGATAATAAAGGAGCGTAGGCAACAGGCAAAAAAGCATTATTTTCCACAAAAAAGGCAGTTTGTCAGGTTGCCCTATTTATAGTGGCTTCAGAAAGTATTAAGCCCACCTTTTTTTGTCAGCTATGAGGCCTTCTAAATAGTAGCAGCAATCAAGAGAAATAAGAGGCACCAAAAAAAATGTAAGTGTTGTTAAAAAAGGTTTGAATACTTAAATAAATGTGATAATTTCGTTTTTTCTTTTTCTTACATTTATTACATTTGCAAGCTTGTCTAATATTCTGTTTTCACTTTATTATGTCATTATGGGGTACTGAGTGTAAATTATTAAAAAAATAAAAGAATTTAAACAATTGTAGCATCAGGCTACAACATAACAAAACTGAAAAAGAGGAAAGGGGGCTTAAAACTTTCTGAAATCATTGTTTATAAGAGCTGAATTTTTAGTTTGATCTCCACCTGTATGATTATAAAGATAAGCCTGGTAATACTTGGAATCAGCCAGGTAAAACTTGGGAATTAGCTCACTAAAATAAATACAATATATCCATACAGAATGGTGAATTCACAGAGAGAAGATTTATTTATTTTTTCAAAAGCCTAACATAAATGTGTGCAATGTGCAAAAATTACAAAGTGTCTGAGGTTTTAAAAAAATAACATTGGTTATTACCAACTAACACATTATCAACTAAATACGTATAACATTTATATTTATAACTTCCTATTACACTGTTTTTCTGAAGGGGGGGGGGGGGGGCAGATTATAAAACATAAGTAAAATGTCATTAAGACATAAGAACTTAATTTTCAAGTTATACGTGTCACAAAAATATATCAATTTACTAATTGGCATTTGTTCAACACCTATCGAAAAAAAACTAACACTTAACTAAAACAAGTTATTAAAAATACATTTTTTAACATTTAAGTATTATTTATGGCTCATATTAATAAGCAATTAAAGAAGTTAAAGAAAAGTTTGAAAAAGTTGAAGAAAGAGGTGGCTGACAGTGAAAAAGGTTCATAGCCCAAATCCTCTCCAGAAACCAATGCTTTAGGAAGCGTACATTTTTTAATTTTTGTACAATAGCTTAAATTTGCCAACATCTATGTATTGTGATGTTCTAGCTGCACAATCCATTGATATAAATCAAGTAGACTAAGGACACACCAAATCTTGGTTGAAGGACCTCAATGATATTGAACATTCCACTTTCAAAAGTTTAATATGCAAATGGTGAAAGTGGAAGTCTTTAGAAGCACCACACTCAGTTGCAATATAAAGAAATATAGTTTCATAATCTGATCATTCATTCACTTCTGTAATGTGTAGTTTAGTTTGGCTTCTAAAATATGTAAAAATAAGTACTGTATATATGCAAATATATACCAATCCAAATATAAACAGACACACTTACTTTTACCTGAGAAATCAGGTAACCTGCTTTGACTTGATTATAAATTAAGAGCACAAAATACAAGCATCACTCCTAACACTGAAAACACAGTCTTTATCCATATTTGACAGGCTCTGATTTTAAATTTTAAACAATGTTAATATTGTACCCCGAGTTCCCCCATTTTACAGGTTAGAGATTTTTTTACTTTTAAAGTTGCTTCTCATTAATGCATTAATGATCCTTTACACATGATTGTTGGCTAACAATAAATGGTGCTGTGTCCTTGTGTAAGGTGTGTAACAAAATCATGTCTCAAGTGATGGCAAGAGTTTGTTACACATTTTGCATGAGGACACATATAAACCACAATTTATTTTCTAATGTTATATTGAGGCAAAAAAAATATTGGTTATTACTCAGGTATATATAGAAAGTACATAAGTCTTACACCTCCCAGCCCCCTATTTTTTATCTGTTCTTGTACCAGGGATGCTTTTTAGTCTGTGAAGTGGTTTGGGAAGTTATAGTTGGTGCCAAACTTTACTTTAGGGTGAACTTCTGCTTTGCCCATACAGAACAAATAAGCTGACCCTTTTTCAAAGTCATCCCTTTAAAAGATTTTTTTTTTTGTGGACTTTTTGTCTAAAAACTTTTTCATTATGGAAATAGAACCAGAGAAAAAATTTGCAGGCTTTAACCATCATTTCTTTTTTTTTCTTAGCTGTAACATTCCTGACCCATGTGTCTCATGTACAGATTTTTATATTTGCAATATTTCTTTTTTTGTAAAGCTTGTAGCTTACACATGTTTGTGGAAATTATAGACTACCTATTTAAACTCACCTAATTGTACCTTTGCCTTTAGGATCATTTAACAGATTTCTGGCTTATCTGCTGAAAAGATTCCTTCCTAAACTGTTGATAGTTATATAAGTCATTCACAGGACTAATTTTTCCCTTGCATAGTTATTTTATTTAAATAGTATCAGGGCATCAGCTCTCCATTCTCCGAACAAATGCAGTCATTAACTTAATCCAAGATAAAGTATGTTTCATCAGCATAATTAGGCTCCCACTTTGTCTACAGAACTGAATGTTACAGTAGAAATATATAATCAAGAAGTTTTAAAGATTCTTTATCAGCAAAGTTGGTCTCCTATACAGGCATTCATTCAGTGCGTAGGCTGTTCATCTTTTGTCAGTACCACCTGCAGCAATAAAGAACAAGTCATTATGAAAGTCACATACAAAGAAACATAAGACAGACCACAGCTAGTGCTTCAATAGAGGAAAGACGACATTTTATCGTGCTAATAACAAACTTTCTAAAGAAGACAAAAATTTCAAAGTAGTTTATACTAGATGAGATTGATGTCAAAGGGACGAAAGAATTTGAGTTACAATGAATTAGTGAATAAACTCATATGCAAAGGTTTTAAAGTCCAACTCCAGACAGCTAGAAAAAAAAACAAAACACAATTCTATTGCAGTAAGCCTGTGTCACGCTAGGGCAGACAGGGCCACTAGGAGGCGCTATGACTTGCACAAAAGTGGTGTGAGCCCTAGGAAAGACCAAGGTGTAGAGTCTAAGGAGCTACCAGGTCTTCTCCAGAGCCTCTAGTGGTGAGGACGTTGCACTGCTGTTTACCGACAGTACCAAATCACAAGGCTGAAGAATCGTCATGGAAGGCCGGGGTCAGGGCAGGCAGGAAGCAAGAGAGGTCAGGTCACAAGCCAGGGGTCATGTACAAGGGATCTAGGAAATCAACGCCAGTGACACAGGGGTCACTGCAGACACAGGGAACACAGGAGATACTGAAAGCAACAGGAGGAACAGAATATCCACAGACAGAAATGAAAACCTGGAACAGCACAATGGAATAGGCTGGAATAAACAGACTGGACAACAAAGGGTTAACGCAGGAGCTGGACAGAGGAAACACTGAATTAACCAACAGGTGAACAGGAACTAGCTCAGAAGCTAGGGGCTCAGCACTAGTGGGGACACGTTGTACGAACATGGACTGTCTGAGCTAGGTAAATAGCCAGGGATGATTAATAGGCTATTTTCTGATTGGCGGCAGGTTGGATGAAACTGATAAAGCTTGGTAGCATAGGCACGCCCAGAGTCAGAACTGCCCCCGTGTGCAGGAGGGAGACGCCTGTGCTTTAGTGAGGAAGAAGTAAGTGTGACAGCCTACTTGCACTGTTGGGTGGAAATGCTCACTATAGGGATAATCACCTTGATTTTTATAGTGTTCTGAGTTTTGAGTTTGAGGTCAAAATTTGAGATTGTGAGCTGGAACTAAGGTTTTACTTTAGTTTCAATGTGTATGCTGTACCCACAAAACACCAAAACACAGGGATTGGATTTTGGAGATGAGGTCCTCTCAACAATGGCCTTACTACAGTTGGGTGCAGACAGAGGGCTGTTTATTGTTAAATGGGAAGAGACCAGCAGGCTTTTTCCCACTTTTTTTTTATTCTAGAGGACCTTATATAGATAGGGGAGGAGGCATACACATGCCCACTACCCACATGTCTTCTACTTTACCATACAATATGGTTTCAAAAAAATAGCTGGGGGGCACTCATTTACCTTTTCAGAAGCAGTTTCTTAATACTAGTTTACATGGATGTTACTCGCTGCTGTGGACGTTGACATTGTAGCCATTCATGTTACAAAGTTTATTCACAAAATATAGATGCTGCTGTTTGCCTTTGGAGACTATTGGAGATACATTTTCTTAACCTAATTTTATACAGTTTAGCAACATTTATATCCCAGACAGCGCTATTAATTGTATTTATGCTGCATAAATGAGTGGTTTTAATTGTTATTGTAGGTTGAAGGTTTTATTAAATGGTTTTAATTTTTTTAGACATGTCCTTAATAAAGTTGCATCATATTATATTGGAGGCACTACAGGTAGTCCCCGAGATAAAGACATCCAACTGTCTGGCTGGATGGGGGGAGGAGGGCGGTTTGCATGACTTGCAGAAGTAATCTTGTGCTAAACACAGCTGCTTGGGTGATTTTAAGAGCTGAGCTTATCTGTAGCATCTTGTAACTTTTTAATGACCAAGAAAAACTCTTGTTAATGTATGTCTAGGCTTCATAAAGTTTTTTTTTTTGCTTTGTTTGTGATTAACTCACAGTGAGAATTTTATACAGTAACTGACATCATGCTGCCTAATAATATGTTGAGACAAACATCTTTCCTAATAGCAATTATTAAAATGATGTACCTGTTCCGACTTACATACAATTTCATCTTGAGAACAAATCTACAGTCCCTATCTCGTATGTAACCCGGGGACTATCTGTACATTTTTTTTAACAGTTCTAACGGAATTGGAGTTCTGTGACTCTAAATATGTGTAGGGGCTGTTTTCTATTTTTTTTTTATCTTCAAAGTTGAGAATTCAAAAGCAGTTTGACCACATTACAGAGTACCCGGCATTGCCAATTTTCATTTGACCTACTCATTACCCTGAAAAACCAATTGATTTTTATATATTGGGTAAAATACAAACTCTTGTTTTTTTTTAAGTCCAGGTAACCCTATATCAGACAGATTAGGGGCCACTGTTTGCATTTTAGTGCAGGATTTGTTAGAATTATATGGCCAATATACACTTTCCTCAATGCATTTTAATTTTGTGTCAGATAATGCAAAAGAAAACTAGAGAAAACTAGAGAACACAATGTACATGTGTCCTGCAGTATTAATACATATTGTGGATTGGTAGCCCTGAATGCAGATATTTTACTATTTTGACATCTATCAAAGATGCACCCACACTTTTTGGACTATGATAGTCATAGATACTAGCTCCCTGTTCAAAACTATCAGCACAGAGCCCGCCAGAGGGAAGTCGTAGATATGTTACAATAAATCATGTCCTTTTGGAACACTTGGAATTTTTATCATGGCCACCATGATGTCACTATCTGTCCCTCAAAGGGGCTCACAATCTAATGTCCCTCCCAAAGTCATATGTCATTATTACAGTCTAAGGTTAATTTTGGGGAAGCCAAAAAAACCTAACTGCAGGTTTGTGGGAAGTGGGAGGAAACCGCAGTACCCGGAGGAAACCCACACAGACACAGGGGGAGCCTCTTGCTCCTGCACTTTCAAAAATTTTTGACCAGTGGATTTTTTTATGAATACTGTAGTGAAAGTGATGCAAAGTGGGCATATTGTTTTAATAACTAATGCATGTTGTTTAAATTGCACGTTTTTCCATTACAAGTGATACATTTGCATCATCAAATCCAGCCTATGCACCTAAGCTTGCATTCTACTTGCAATTTTTCTATTCACTGCAATAAACAGAAAAATTATAAATCACACATTTCAATCAAGATGCACAGCCTTCTCTAAAAAAGAACTATCTGGCTGGATCATGGGTGATTTTGAATCAGAAAAGGTTTTTGTTGGCTTAGCAGTTCACTCCGGTTCTTCCTGCTTTCTTGTCACCTGCATTTGCTCACCATTTTTAACAAATGGATGGAGCAGCTGTGTAGTTGAAACATGTATACTGGATTGCATGATTCCTCTGTTGACATTATATCCTGAAGAAAAGGCTTTATAACTGCGAAACACAATGCCCCTGATTCATCAATAAAATCCGCGCTCGCTGGAAGCGCGAAAGTACGCGCGGCCATCAATCGCGGTTTACCGCGGTCCGGACTCGAGTGTCAGTAAAAAGCTGTCGGATAAGCGCGGCTCCGTGCGCGAGCTTTTCCGGTTGTTGAATAGCGCGATCGTGCACGATTCCGGATCGCTAATACGAATGCGCGACCGATAATCCGATTTTGCTTGATGAATCAGGGGCAAAGAGCAAGATGTCATCAAGTCTCACTATTAGATAGCCACAGTAGGTTTAGATGGAACAAGGCACATGACAAATCTACAAAGTCTACAGATTAAGGTTTACTACGTAAAACTAAGGCCAAATTCCAGTGTTTTTTTTGTTTTTTTTTTACTGATAAGATCAAGTAGCAAACAATTCAAAAATAAATCCATAAAAAAAATTGCAGAATCTGGTCATTTTAAGTTCACTGTTCGCTGTAGAACTAAATGTGATTTTGCAGGCACACTTTGGCTTCCTCTGTAAAGTATTCTGTTTATGTTTGTATGATTCTTCCAGGGACAATCTCATCCTTCCTACTGCTAGAGTATTCATAAACATGATGTAGACTTATTATAAAGAATACAGTTGCCTTGCTAGTCAAGCTGAGTTACAACAACCATCGTTTCCTGCAATTTGCTGAAATTCAGTCTCCGGCACACCATCAGACTTTCTCTGTAGGTGTTTCCCAGTTGCATCAAACAAAGAAGCACTATCGAAAGGAAACAAGCAAAACAAAGCCATGCCGGTTCACACGAACCTTTGTGTAAACTACTGGACTTTGCAAAATGGCATTTTTTTATAGTTTTTCAAAACAGCAGCATATTTTGATACAGTCAGACAAGAATTCCTAAGGTCAGACACATCATCTATACAAAAAGCATCCTGAGGGATTCTTGTAAGTATTATCTCAAGGCCTTTCACCTTCCTCTTAAGCACAGCTGGCCATCATCATGCCATCAATCCATTTCTAGTGCTCTACCTGGTATATAAATTCTGTGGAGTGAAAACACTAAGGTTTATAGTATGTCGTTATGATCAAGAAAGCTTTTTCACTTAAAGATAAGTGAATCAACTTTTGATTTTTTTTATAATAGGAACTATGAATCTTCAATATTTCAATTATAGGTCAAGAATAGTGAGGCAATCCAGGGTACAGTTATCTTTTGTGAGTGTTCACATAATAGGATTCAGTTCTTTACTAAGTTATGCTACCTTTAGCCTAAAATAACATTAGTTCAACTTAAAATTTTATATCTTCACGTTAATATTTATGAGATTATGCAATCTATATAAAAGCAGCACAGAACAGAGCACAAAAGAATATATTATCACTTGACATTTTTAGTGGTTTGGATCTACCACACAGTTTAAAGGCCAAAGCTTTTAGATTTATTTATTAAAGTACTGAATATGGAATAGTCTGTACATATGTTTAGAGTTTACTGTCCAGGGCAATTGTTAGGGCTATGATTTCGTGGAATACCCCAAAACACTCTGGGGCTAATTTTTAACAAAATTTGATGAATACATTTTGATTAAGAGATGTTTTGTATTTTTGTCTTTTGGTACCAGCCTTAATTTTTTAAAGAAGGCTACTAAAAATATAATTAAATTTCTATGCAGCTCGACTACAATTTTACAAAAAAAAAAAAACAAGCTTTAAAATAGGAGAAAAACAGTTTATTGCACATCTAATACATAAGGCCACATTATTTTTGCTGACTATTGATGTTCTAACAAGATGCATAGAAAAAAAAAATAATTCTGTTTGCCTGAGTAAACACATTTAATTTTTGTATATTTTATTTTTGTATGACTAAGGTAGCCAGGAAGGTTTGCTAAGTCTTTGCCCACTTCTTCCTTCTCTCAATTTCCATGCCATTTCCAACTTCTTACCTAAATAAATTAGACTTCACACTCTTTTTGGGGAATGGACTCGCAGGCCACTTTATTGTCACCCCTTTTTTCTTAAGGTAACCAATCTAATATATATTAAGATACACAACTATATATATATATATATATATATATATATATATATATAAAATAAAACTGTCAATACATTTTACATCAGGTATATTCTCACGATATTAACAGTATAACAACAAACAAACCTGGATGCAGGTTCTCAAAGGCAACTCGCACCCAACCATGTCGCCTTTCGCCTATTTTATTGCTCTCAATTGCACAAGATCCTATGATCTCGGGAATAAAGTCCTTATTTGCAGATCCCTTTCACCACCACCAAAAAGTCAAACACATTTCCCCTTAACTTGAAATTATGCCACACCTGAGATCACATATTTAATTATCCCGCCCAATGTTGCCCCCAAGGACCTCAAAATCCCCTTTCATACGACTACCCTTCTATCCTCATACCGTGACCTGCACAAAACACTAATTTATTATTAAATGCTGCAACCATTTTACCACCTTCTTACATACAGGAATCACTGTCAGAAATTTTAAGGTATTGCACAGGACTGGATAGTCTGACACAGAGATAGGCCAGCTATAAAACTCACAGTGGAGCATTTCAGATTACACCAAGAGAGCTGCTCTCCCAATGCTCAGCCCAGTCTTCAGTCAGTAGGCTGTCAGTTTTACAGCTGGTCATCTGGATTACAAATTGTAGAATGAACTCTCATCCTAGCTGCACCCCCAGCCCTTTCCCCGCCACTCCCAATGAGCCTAAAATAAAATCATCTCATGCCTACACGTTGACTAAGTCCTGCAGTATAGCATTTGAAAGCTAGAAAACTTCTGCATCCATCAGCTGTGTGAACAAGGTCTAAAATATTTTTCGGTAATAAGGAAACATCACCATGGATTTTCACCTAAAGGTTACATATTTTAAAATAGACATAGCTAAAAAACATAACATAAAAAATAGTTAATGAATAATACAACGAACCATAAATTTCAGTTTAATAGCTAAAAGGTGACAAAACTAACTTCTGCTTCATGTTCACACTTACACAGGAGACAGTATTAAGTCAAATTCACAAAACCTGAGAGGGCAATGTGAATCCATATTTTTGATGAGCAATAGGGTCGTGTCCTTTATTCTTGCATACTATCATACTGGGATTGCCCAACTGCTCTCTAACATCATTTCCACATTGTGTTGTCCTCTGTGTTATAGGATATCCGTCTTTTATTTACTGTCAACCAGCAAAAAGCAGGCGGAAAGATGCAAGACAAATTATTTTCTGTCTGATTTCCCAAATGTATCTGAAGCCACTGACTTTCACTGAAAATGTACAGTACTTTCATTGTACTCTGAGTTAGTGCTGAAACTGAAAAGACTTTGAACATAAAAAAACTGTACACTATGATTTCATTATTTTATTGGGTATTGGATTGTAGCCATGATTACATTATACTGCCTTTGCCTAACTGTTGCCATGAATAATCCTTCTGCAACAAAATAAAAATATTATTATATAGTGGTACAATCCCAAGAAATGTATTTGCGAAACATGGAGTTCTAAAGAGTTTAGTTTAGCAGAAATAATGGTGCATTTTTAAAGAAAACCATAAGAGTGTACAGTTTAAAAAATATATTTTATTATTTCATGTTATCCTTTGGACTTCTTACCACTGCAGCATAACCCCCTTTTATTTTGTGATTTCCTTATTGGCTTTTCAGTTAAGACTAATTAGTTTCAAATGTTATTATACTTTTTCCAGAATTTAAAAACATTGGGAAAGTTCTATGGGCCCATTCTGTTTTACATTCACAATGCTGCATACATCAAAGATAACTACTGTTATGTTCAAGAATATACATTTCTGAAGTGCTGCTCCCTGTGTATACTAAATTATCATTTGTTTTTCTGTTTTTAATTTTTGTTTAATTTCCTTGCAGTCATCATACTCTCTGCACTATGCAAGTTTTTCATAAAGGACAAAATTGGACAAGAAAAGATTGGACAAAAAGTTGTCTACTCTGATAAGTCATGATTTCTGCTGCAACATTTGGATTGTAGGGTCAGAATTTTGCATCATTAACATGAAAACATGGATTAATTCTTGTAGCAACAGTTTAGGCTGGTGGTGGTGTAATGTTGTAATGATGGTATGTTTGGGCAACTTAGTACCAATTAAGCATTGTTTCAATGCCACACTGACCATGTCCATCTTTTTTCAGTGTAGCAGCATATTTTTTCTTCAGACTTCAGTGTATCCACCTTATGATGGCTACTTTTAGCAGGATAATGCTCCATGTCACAGAGCTCAGATCATCTTTCATTAAACTGTTTTCTTAAATGGTACCCACAGTCACCAGATCTCAATCAAAAAGAACACTTTTGGGATGTGGTGGAATAGGAGATCGGCATCATGGTTGTGCAGCTGAGAAATCTGCAATGACTGCATGATACTATCATGTCACTATGATCAAATTCCAGAGGATGCCATAAACTACTACAGGTATGCAAAAGATCTACAAGAAGAAATTATTGCTAAATAACTTGGCTTCTTAGGCCAAAGATATACCATATTTTCTGCACTATAAGACGCACCTGACCATAGGACACACCTAGGTTTAGAGGAGAAAAACAAGAAAAAAAATATTCTGAACCAGTATTATATTATGCAGTTATCTACCCTGCTACATGGAGCATGTCCTTTCATTACGGCCCCTCCTGTGTAGGCTTTGCCTACTGTGTCCCCCTGCACTGAGAAGCCCCATGAATGTCTCCTCTCCCCTCCATGACACATTTGTGTCACCCTGTCCTGTGTGCTTCATTACTTGTCCTGTGTGTCCATTGTCATTACCTGTCCTGCGTGTCTGGTGTCAGGGCTGTGAGTGGCGGCTGGGCTCTGCAAGCCGGGCTCTGCAAGCCGGGCTCCTCTGTCTTGCTGACCATGTCCTCTATGTTACTGCTGAATTGCACTGGAAGGACAGAGCTGGCCACCACACACATACACACGTAGTGCAGCTGTAACCTCTCTGGCTGTGCAGGAATATTTGCTCCATAAGACGCACAGATATTTTCCCCCCCACTTTTGGGGTGAAAAAAGTGCGTCTTTTGGAGCGAAAAATATGGTACTTACGTTTTCCACATCTACATATATTTTGGTATATATATGCTTTTTGCTTTTTTTGCCTTTACTTAAAATATCAATAAACATCTGCAAGATTTATTTGGTGATTATTATCTAATCATAGCAATATCATATGAAGTCATTATAATCAAGACAATTTTTTGGTCATTAATGTTAGACTAATACCCCCTTGGACAGTATACCATTGGAAGATTTACATACCATCAATCTTTACCATAGGACTATCACAGTGATGTTAATTTATCGCTAATTCAAATAATTCTCAAACACACAACCAACACAACACGGTCAATTTTCTTTTGAAATCCATAACACAGTGTTCATTGAAAACTCACAACAAACAGAATAGCCTGATTTCTTAAAATTCCCTGAAAAAGCCCCCATTGGGGGAAACGTGTTGGGTAAAAGAGATCAACATTCATTCTGTTTATGCTTTATATTTTATATTCTATTTTTGTAATTAACAATGGAAACCTTATGTTGAATAGACATGCTCAGCTTTAAATATGTACTAGCTGAGCAGACCTCTGTGAGAACACAGCTTTTTCCTCTTTCTTGTTGTTATCTTGAGTATTTGTTAATAAATTAGTTTTATAAGCATCTCCTCCTCAAAAAATGTATCTTAAAAGCTTGCTTTCTATTTTTCTTCTAAATATTCATATGTTTACCATTACTCACTTGCTAGTAGGTGACCTGGAGCTGTCCCAGGCAAGCAGATCCTTGTGCATTGATTTTCAGAAGGTTGCAAACCTTAGCAAGTGGTGCATTTTTTAAATTTTTCAGTGTAACAGCAAAAAAAATTAAATTGCAAAAAAATTAGTTTTGAAAAAAAAAATTAAATTGAAAAAAAAGCTATTTGTGTGTTCAAATATGTTGAAAACCAGTTTTCTTTGAGGGTTATTACTTTTTTTTACATGACTATAGATAGTAATCAGGAGCAAATACCTAGCATTTGCTTTTATTATGGAATTTGCAAAAATGGCATCTACTGTATGTTTCTACATTTTTATCTTTATATTTATTCAAGACTTGCTTATAAAATCCTTATTTAAGATAAGGTGTGAATGAATAAAGAAAGAAGAATGGTAATAACAAAGTCAGAGAATGCACTTCTGGTTTCCATCACATTACAGTATCCCATTATTCTTCATTACTGCTGCTGAACACTCTGAATTGGAGATAAATAGCTAAGTCTATGGTGTGCATATTTGAGTGACTCAAAATGTGAACTCCACACGAACGCTCTGCTGAAATAAATAAGACAATCTGTTACCTTTCCTTTCATTGTGTTTTCATCATTAATGCAACCCTAACATCTTGTTTTTACACAGAGGATGAAAGTATGCACACAAAGCCCAAGGTTACCAGATACACAATTTGTAAATTTTCCTATGTAAATTAGCGCACCACAAGGGGCTTAGCACTTTCCAGTTTGCTTTTCACATAGTTCAGATGTATGATATGACTAGGAGCACCTATCATTAAAATGCATCAATATAGCAGTAGATACTATGTAGGTTTTGGTTGTAAATATCTAACTAGAATAACACAAAACTAAACTGCTTAACATATCTGTGAAAGTCTATCCTAGTGAACTTGTTAATTAGATGTAAATCATGAAACCATACCAAGGTATAATGAGCCTGATTTATTAAAGGCTGAAGAATATACGCCTGGGTGATCCAGCAAACCTGTAATGAATCTGGTCTAGGATTAAACATTTGATAACAATTAGCAAATTACTTTTAGGAAATCTTTTTCAGGTTTTCTGGATCACCCAGGTTTACTGATGAAAGTGTATCTTCTCCAGCTTTAGAAAGCTTTAATAAATTAGGCTCAATGTCTTTACACTGCAAAAGGTAGACTGGATAAGAGTCTTCCTTCATAGCAGATGGAATCTGTATCACACTTTACTGCTTGGGAGCATCTAAGGTGGTCAATATGAATTCCTCCTTTAACTAAACCATCATTGTAATCTACGTGTGGTTTTAGGCTTTTTGACAGAACAGAAAATGAGACAAAATCATCCCATCTTGTCTGACAGAGGTCAGGCAGAACAAGAGGGAAAGGGACATTAGGCTCAAATCACAAAAGTTTAAAGCAAGACAACAATTTATATCAACCAAAGACTATCATTTCGGTAATCTCACTGGATCTCTGTTGAAAATGATATTTTTAGAAAACAACGATCCCTTTCCTGGTGGTGCATTCAATGACCTGAGCTTATGGGTTAAATTGATTAGAGGGATGTGTAGAACCCATATGAGTATTTTATTGCTGTGTGTGCCACCATAAGGGATTTCTTCTTGTTCTGTGGGGGAGCTGCTTCAAGTATCTGACCCAACCCGTCTTGGCTGAGGCGTGGACAGTCACTGTGAGGAGGCCTACTAAGTGCCCAGGGTAATAAGTGAGCCTGGTAAGGGCACATTTCTGGTCCCTCACAGCTAGTATTCAGAAGTTCAAAGTGTACCAAGAAAACATCCCCTACAACAACATACTACCACTCCCAGTCTGAACTGTTGATAAAAGGCAGAAAGGATCATTGCTTCCTTTATGCTGTTCATGTCAAATTTTTACTCTTCCACCTGAATGTCATCTAAGGGGCTTACATGTAGTCATTGGGCCTGATTTATTAAAGCTCTCTAATGCTGGGGATGATACGCTTTCATTGGTGAAGCTTGGTGATCCAGAAAACCTGCAACAAGTAGTGTTTCAACTTACTGTTGTCTTTCTATGAACTTAAGCCCACCCTGCTATTCACCTCTCACCTTATCAAAAATTTACTTTCACCCAAAGAACTACCCACTGGATATTTTTAATTTTTCAGACTTATTCTCTGTAAACCCTTGAGATGATTGATCTTGATCTCTGCAGTTTCTAAAATACTCCAACTAGCCCAACTGGAAATAAAAACCATTCCGTATTCAAAATTCACCTTTCTTTACCATTTTGATGCTCAGTTTGAACTTCAGCAGGCTGTCTACATGCCTAAGTGCATTGAGTTGCTGCCATGTGATTGATTATGATATTTGTATTATTGTTTGATTGGATAATTGCAATAAATAAGAATATATAAATATATATCTATATCCATCTATCTATCTATCTATCTATCTATCTATCTATCTATCTATCTATCTATCTATCTATCTATCTATATAATCAGATATTCTACACACAAGGAAAACAGTAAATGCACTGATGCCCTGTACCCTGTCATGCTTCAAACGATAAGCCATTGCATATTAGTGTCTATAATTTGAAAAACAAAACTTGAGTGATTCATTAAGACACTGCTGGTAAATTAAATAATGCTTATTTGATCAATCTGTTTCTAATAACAGAGCAACAGATGAGGCATCATCCCAATGACTTAAATTGGCTTAGATGACTTTATAATATGATATTGGTGAGCCAGATAAGTATGTTGTGCTACAGAGAGGCATTTATTTGTGAAATATGATCTATTTTTTACTATGCAGTCAAATATTATTAGAAGTATATGTTACAATACAGACAGAAATGACATGTTTTATTCACCATTTTTCATGAACATTTCATAATAAAACAACCAGCTGTTTTTTCCCTAAAATGTTATTACCTATAGAAACAATAAAGACATACTTTAGAACGTGTACCACATACTGCCTGTTGACATGTTGTCATCATTAAAGATTAAAGTTGTGTGATATGTGCACATCGTAGCAAAAAAAAAAAAAATTGTGACACTACATGTAAAAAAGAAACACTATGGCAAAATATTTAAATGTAAGTCTATCTCCGATCATCTTTCTTTTTAAAGCAGAATTACCTCTTAAAAAAATTAAAGAATTGTGATTAGGTAAGTCTTTGATTGCAGAAGGGGCTGGTGATGTACAGTAAAATAACCCCTTACTGCCTCTGTCTCACACCTGTCCCCGTCCCATCATAGGCGCCATTATCTTACTTCTTTTCTCCCTCCTGATTCTGATAGTTTTGGTTTAAAAAAAAAAAAGGGAGGAGTATATTTTATTGCCGAAGGGCCTTTCTACCCTTCTACAATAAAGACCTACCAGTTTTCAAATTTTCAAAGCAATATATTTAAAATATGTTTTATATACAAATATATTTTATTTCCTGTTTAATCCATACTACTCATTTACCTTTAAAAAAAAACCCCTCTAATACCATTTTTTCCCAAGACTGTGTTCACTTGACCCTATGTGGATCCTCTTCCATTAGTGGAGATTGATATATCGCTGAAGCCCATGCTCACTGAACACTGTGAGAACCCTATCAATAGATTATTTTTTTAGCCAATGGGAAGTATCCTCATCGTCATTGTTTGATGCAGAAAAAAGTAGACAAGTGTGCTAAGTCCAAAGGTAAGAAAATTACCATTTAGTTTAGTTTTAAAAATGTTATTATTTGACTAGAAAGAGGGGAGCAGGCTGGATAGTGAGGGGCGAGATAGCTAGGTAGCCACAACTTTACCCACCTGGATTAGTAGGTAGACATACATACTTTTCCATTTAAAGCTTTCATTTATTTGAATAATTCAAGATTTACTTCAGTAGCAGTAATGAAATATCCACATGTAAAGCTTATTTTACCTTGGAAAATATCTTCACTCACAAAAATGGTTTGGATGTGAAGAAGAATTTGGGGAACAACTGAGAAGGGAATCCCTCTTGACTTTTTGAGGCAACTCATATATAAAAGTCATATTTGTTTTCCCTTGATTTACAGTTATTAAATTTTTAATAAGGATTGTGCAGTGACAGTGGCCATCACCCACTGTCAAAGAGAAATTATAACTATATTGCAGCACACAATGACAGCCAACTCATAAAAATGAATGACATTCTGTATCGGAACATCTCGTAGGCTGTTCGGCATGTTAATAGCCTACTTCATCTTTCTTTAGCATAATGAGGCAGACAGTGTACCAGACTATACAATGTGAAAATGATGATTAAGAAAATTTGAATTGAAGCAAGAAGGCAACATTTAACAGTAGTTTAGACAATATCTAGATTAAAAGTTTCAATTAAAATACTGTTAGCAAGGCGTTTATCACAAAA
Source organism: Pyxicephalus adspersus (assembly GCF_032062135.1). NCBI lineage: Eukaryota > Metazoa > Chordata > Amphibia > Anura > Pyxicephalidae > Pyxicephalus > Pyxicephalus adspersus. The sequence continues at coordinate 129,909,342 of NC_092859.1, forward strand.
GCAAAGCTTGGTAACCAAAGACCAGACGTTATTATGAAACATATTTTTATTGAGCAACACTTATCTTTGGAAACTGTAATTTTCAGAGAAACTGTAGATGTCCTCTTATATCCTCTGCTAATAAATTCTTTGTAACATCAATAGCACTGGGTAGAAAGAACAGAAACTCAATGTAATGAGACATTTTAGTGATAACAGATCTGATTTAAAACTGGTATAGTGCTGTGTTAGACAATAGAAACTACTCAGCATGGTAGATGCTTACAAGTGTATTACAAGTAGCTTTGCTGTATACTGCTGCATTGTATTGCTCTTCTGTAAAATAAAAACAGCCAATATAAATATAATTGCTGCAATACAAGTATTTTGTTTAAAAACATAAAAACGAATAGACACTTCTGTCTCTAACAGTTGTTCTCGGGGGATTTGGAGTGAACTTTGGTGATGTCTGCTGTGTTCTTCACTGTTCTTGCTGATATGAAAACACATGAAGAATCATCTTGCCTTGGCTTCATTCATCTTTTATTTCATGCACCTCCCTTGCTGCATATTTATTACCCCCACAGCAGTAATCACATTACAAGTCATCAGAGGACCACCTGTGATATGAGAAAACCAAGTCCCACTCCTGTACCAATCCGTCCACTTGTACAATGGGACATAGTCCAAAACAAGGTATCCTAGGTCAGTATTAGAAAGAAAATCATTTGTTTTGAAACCATAGGCAATACTTTTGACTAGCTAGTTCCCCTTTAAGAAGGTTGTACCTTTTACAATCTATACAATTATCATTAGACTGTCCATGATTTGAAAGTCTATCAGATGTAAACTGATTATATAGTCTTAGTAGAACGTAACACAACACCGATATTAGTAAATCTAAAGATTATACAATCAGGATTTACCAAATTGTAAAACTGTAAAATCTACTAAATGAAAACTGGTTTTAACATTTTTATCTGAGTTGTAAAGAAAAATGTATTGTGTAACCTCATTGTAATGGTCAATGGAAATTAAAGATCTAACTGCTACCATACACAATCTGATTTTGGTTAAAAAACATCCAATTTGTAAAGTAAGAGAAGAAAAAAAACAAGATCCTTTATCAGATCATCACTATATTTAGGTCTCATAAGAAAAATTGATTTATGGAGTTAGGCCTCTTTTACACTTTTGTACCACACTGTTAACTGTTGCAACTGCTGCTATGTGTACAGGAATAGGAAACCGCACCTGTTGCCTTTGAGGTTGTGGGGTGGATCTTCCTCCAGCGGAGGAAAAAGAAACCATGTCCAGAAGACACTTGTCGCTTCCAAGGAGTCATTGCAATTCACTGTAACCATGTGCAAATGAATGCACGGAGGGGTTGGGAGTGTGAATGAGCAAGCAGTTCAGCCAGCAGTGGAACTATATACTATACTGTCAACTAGTCAACAAATCTTAAATGGCATTTAGGCTTTAACTTTACTAATAGTGGTTGTATAAAGAAGAACATTGTGATTCAAGAGCAAAACACAGAAAGTGAACAACCAGATCAGTAGTAGAAATTGGTATTGCTAAATCAATTTGTATCTCAAAACATGCAGTGGCTTCAAATGACTTTTCAATGACCAGAATCTACATAGTACTTCTCAGAAAACATAATTACTGGCCTCTATATGACTTGATCTGCTAAAGATTTATAATAGGTTGCAGCACAAAGCATTGAGAGCATGTTAGTTTGCAGTTTCAGACAGCAACAAAGAATTTCAATTTTCTACTTTTACAACTCATTATTATATAATGTGCATGCGTCTCACAGTCAGACTGCAGCCAGACACGGGTGGGCAAAATTTTAAACTAATTTTATTGCAGGTAGTTGCATTATAGGGTAAGGTAAAGTGAAAATAAAGTGGACTTGTCTCTGTGTTCTAGGTAGGCACCCACCAGTGTTATAAGTTACTCCCAACACCATTCCTCAATACTTCCTGCTACACAAAAAAGTTGCTGATAAATATAGCCCACATTTGATATGATTGGCATTTGTACTTTACTACACTAGATTGTTGCCCCCCCCCCCATGTGACAGTGTTTAGGCTTGGTTATTGCCTGTTCAGATACAAAGTGCTGCATCATGGGGGGACAAGGGTTGTGTGTTCTACCATACCTCGAATTATTGGGAATTTAAATTTTATCATTTTTCCAAAAAAAGGTTTTTGTTAGCATTGGAAATTGTTGAATTCCTTGTTAGGATTTTACTTTTCTTTTTTTCAGCCTTTGTACTATTGGGGGCAGTTATCCTCACATTCTTTCCCAGATAAAAAGAAAGAAATATATTTAAAGTAAAGGGAAAACTCGCCCACGGTTATTCCACGGTTCAAGTTTTTACCCTTCCATTTCCTATTCAAAAATAAATTAGGTGGCAGACAGCAATTCGAAAAATTGGCAAAAACAATTAAAAAAACAGGCAATCTCCTGGTGTATAATGGTAAGGTGGTTGTTTTTTTTTTTTTTTTTAATAACAGGTGTACTTATAAAACATTTCAGCCATTAAAAAAGTGACCATCGTTTTATTACTATTTTACATTATAGTTGTTATATATTTTAACTATGATAGATATGTTATTGAAGATAAATAAGTTATAGTCCCAGAAATCCCCATTACTATAAAGAAAAAATGGCTAAAATAATCACTTTGTAGCAGTGGTAAGCTGCCACTTCAGTCAGCCTGGCAGGCAAAGCTCTCTGTAGTTCTAAATGAGAGATAACAAGCATTTCCTGGGCTCTGACACGCTTTTAGCCTTCTGCATCTCCCGGCTGGAGTCGACAGATTGTGTGGGTAGGGGTTCTTCAAAAAGCTAATGGTGCTGTTCACTGGAGCAAAATTAGCAGGGTTGAACATACAACAGTCTCTCCAGCAATGTCTAGTTCTTTTTTCTAATATAAAGCTATTTTATGATTTCCTAGGGAAAAAAAAAACAGAAAGTTACATATGCTATATACAAGTTATATAGGTTATATACACTTAGTCATAATACTAAAGTGCATTTTATACCAGACTAGAAATCTATATTTGTTTTAACAGACAAGCTAAGCTTAATTTATGCAAAAAAAAGAAATAAAAACATGCAAACATATATTCATCCTAAAGGTCTCCCTGGAGATGAGTATTTTTTACACTTACTACAGTGTGAATGTGTTTGCATCAAGCATTCAGGGAAGTGCAGGAAAAATATGATTATATAAAACAAAATGTCAATCTTTTTGCATACATTTCCTCATTCACCAAGCACAGATATAATCACTATATCCGGTTTAAATCATAAAGTAAGCAGGAATAAAATGTAAACATTAATTTCCATTGATTTCCTAATTTATAATTAATTAATTAAACATTTTTAGGAAAGTACTGGTACAAAGGAGAAACTTTTAAGAAGAAGGAGACAGATCTGTGGATGCTGCCCCAACTCTCTGGAATGGTCCTCCTTGTCCTATTCAGCTTGCTCCCACTTTCTGCTCATTTAAAAGATCACTCAAAACCCATCTTTTCAAACTTGCCTACCAGTCTTCTTCTAACTTTTGAAACCATCACTACTTCCCATCACTACATATCTCCCCTCCTATTGTGTGTTACTTTCCTGACCTCCTACATTGTAAGCTCTTCGGGGCAGGGTCCCCTCCTCCTGTGTCACTATCTTTATTCGTCTGTCATTTGCAACCCCTTTTTAATGTACAGCGCTGCGTAATATGTTGGTGCTATATAAATCCTGTCTATTAATATTAATAATAATAATAATAATAATAATAATATTAATAATGACAAGGAAGCTCTCTTCTCCCCTGTCACCACTCTGCAGCTGCAAGCTTTCCTTTTCTGCTGTGAGAGAGAAATGATTTAAAAAAGGAGTTGATATAGGTGTTGTATAGTTAGGTAAACAGTATTCCTCTATTTAAAATAAAATTGTAACCATTTTCTACTTTGTATATGGCATTACTAAATATGTAGGCATCTGAATTCCTCTAAAACATGCCAAAGTTCTGGTGTAATGATTATTGCCTGCTTAGTCAATGCAAGGTTATAGGTTTAAGGCAGTTAATGAACATTTTGAAGGTAGTAAAATGTAAACCTTGGTAAGAAGTTTATATTTGGTAGTAGAGTAAAACTTTGAATTTTTACAAAATAGCATTGTAATCAATGCTTCTCCTGTAGTTCATATATTAGCCCCAGTCATTTGGAGATTGGGGGTATGTGAATTAAACTATACCCTTTTATCATAGGAGAGGACTGTTTGTATTGGTTAAACAAATATGGTAAGACTGGTGTTTAACTTTAAATTCCTTGCACTTTTCTGAACACCAAAGCTAAATTCACTATTGAGTCTGTAACAACCAAAGCACCATGTATGCACATTGTGATGAGTTGCCATCACAAAAATTACCAAAGCAAAAGCAATGTCACGGTAGCTGCAAGGAAGGATGGTGGACCCTCTGTGTCTCCAGCTCAGTTGGTAGAGACGTGCACAGGACGTAGAGTCTAAGCAGTTACCCGGTCTTCACCAGGGCATGCAGGGGCAGGTAACTGCTGAGAGAAAGACATGGTACAGGAACAAGGAGCAGAGAGTAGTAAGTGAAACCAGAGGTCAGGGCAGGCTATGATTAGGAGTAGTCAAGCCGAGGTCAATACACAAAGAGTCAGGAACAAGAGAAACAAACAACAGTAACCTCGAAGCAGAGCCAAAGGAACTCCTTGCTCAGGCATCTTCCTGTTACCCTTCACTTTTCTTTTAAGGGCACATATCCCCTGGACCTACAGGGATCTGTGACAAGCAATAAATTTCACAAGACAGCCAAGACCACATGTATACTTTATGCTCCCTCGATCAACTGTATTCAGCTGCCCATCCTCTGACCCCATCTGGTTGGTCATGCAAATGCATGGGGATTAGGGACTGTAAAAGATTATTTGCTCTCGAATACTAATAGATCTGTTCTAAGTGTACACATTAAAGGTTGGTAAACTTAACATTACCACACAAAAATGCACATGATGGACATGGGCAGCAACAGTAAGGACTGGCCTGTTAGGTAGGAGAGAAGTCTTAAGTAAAACAAAGTAAACCTAATTCACTGCATCAAATTACTTTAGTCCCATAACATCTCCCACTTTCTAACAAATATTAACTACTAATAAACATGAAACCCATTTACCAAGGGGCGTATTATTGTTGTGCTGTGGCAACACCAAAAATAAGGGATGTTAAGGACAAGGTCCTTTAATCCTCCAGGTGTCCTGATAAATGTGAGTGCATTGTGATGTAGTACTATCTTACACTGTGGTATAGTACTGGTTTTCCTCTCTGATTCATTCAATGTGTTGCCTGGTAAGTTTGGTGATAAAAATATTTTTTATTTTTATTTTTTGTATTTATATAATGCCGATATATTACACAGTCCATTGTCAAATCATTAATTGGATCTCAAAGAGGCTCACAATCTAATGTTCCTATCATAGTCATATGTCACTAATGTACTCTAGGCTAATTTTTGAGGGGAAGCCAACTAACCTAACTGCATATTTTTTAGATGTAGGAGAAAACCGGTTCACTTAGAGGAACTCGTGCAAACATGGGGAGAACATATCTGTACCATTTCTCTCCTCTGTTGTTCCAAGAAATTGTATTTCTGTAAATCATTGTATACTACCACCGAGCAACCTCCTTGCTTTTAAATCCCAGTACCCTTTGGCCTTTTGGTGGGTCAAGGTACGATGTAGTTGGTAGCTTCACCAAATGCAATACACTAAAAGGTTTATTCATAACAATACAGTAAATCTGACCTTCAGCAAACATTTACAATCACGGCCATTGAAAACACATGGATCTGAAAGATTCTCCATCAGAGAATGCTTTGTGTATGTACAATTTGCTGCTTTATTTATAGACCTCTACCTTTGTTTTCTCATATATGTCTTCCTGGAATAAAACTAGAAATGGCATTGGGATATTTTTTCCAACACAACAGTTTTCACATTTTATGCAGTACTATATGGTCATTAACAAATTAATAAAAATATTCTGCTATTTATTTGTGTGCAGATACACGTTAAAGCATTATTATGGTGAAAGCTTTAACTAAACACATCACTACATACAGTAGATGTTTTAACCTTGTTGTGTTTTTAATCAGTACTGTGAACAATCTCATTGAAAAATGTAAATATATTTTAATTTGTATATATTGCATATATTCCAAGCACAGTGGTTCTGCTATCTTGCAAAGAGATTTTTAGCGCTGTGTTCATAAATTTTAATTTCACTAAGTAAATTAATACAAAACACCCTGGTCTTTGAAAAATATATTAGGAGACAAAGCAGAAAAGCAGTGGATTAATCTTTATAATGTGATATGCACTGTCTATACATATCAGCATTGCTGGTATTGTTTTTATTAATAAATCTTGCCATGTGCATCATTCACGCATTGTAAACTCCACTAAAATGCTTAGGGAGACATCTCAATTTTGTTTATGGGAGTGAAATAGAACTCATAAATAGGTTGGTAAACCAAGAATGAATAGTAATGGATGTCCAAAAGGTGCAAAAAAAAAATTCCAAATCGGAATTATCAACACCAACAGCAGTGTTGAATGCATCGCCAGCTTTGCAGCACACAGAATTGTAAGGTGTTATTACTGTGTTTAGTTGTAACAGTGAATCAAAAACGCTAAAGTTCATTTATTGGTCATTTTCTAACTTGAAACCAGTGCGAGGAAATAGATGGTAAAGGTTAGGTCAAAAGTCAGTCCATAATTAGAGAAACCTATGCAATGACACTAAAGACTCTCTGTATGTTGAAATCACAAAGCAGAAGCCTTCCTTGAGGTCACCTGAGATGACAAGGGCATTTTATTATGCCCCTTGATATAAAAAACAGAACATCTGCAGCTATTACTTTTTAACAAGGAGACAGAAAATGTTGCAAATGATATTCCACCTCAAGGCAGGCAAGTCCAAAAATTAAATTTATGAAAGATCTATTTTTCAAATTAAGTTTGACTTCAAGTGTAAATATGTGACATACTGAGTAATTACAGCATTTCGATTCCTATTTCAAACATTTGTTTGAGATAGTTACTTTAAAAACAATTTTATTATTAGTTCATGTTTTTCATATATAAAAATTAAAAATAAAACTAACTGCATTTAATTTATAATACTAACTGCAATTAATTTATATTATATAATTTATCTAGCTGTATTTTTGTAATTAACTGACCCCTATAAAAATGGCAGCAGTATTTTGTTTGTCCATTTTTGTTTGTACCATTGTACTGTGTTTATCTACATCCCCATTTCATTAATTTACTTTGCCTTTTAAAGTCATGCCCATTCTATGGGTTGTGACGTAGAAAAGCATTACACAGTAAGTTGCATTAACCAAAAAGTGTCTATATCAACCAGGGTTCCAAGTAACCCTAAGGTTACTTCAGAAGTTGCTGGGTGTTCCATGAGCAATCAGCAGTTTATACCTTTCAGGTCTGTTTTTTAGATACCAATACATTTTTTTTTGATTTTTTTGCCAATGGCCAGCAATGTAGGAGACAATCTTCCCAGTGACCACCGTGCTAATGTACTGTGAGCTAGGGATATAGTAATTATAGAAGGGGTTCCCTGAAGATCTGAACATTATTTCAAGGGTTCCCCCAAGTTAAAAAGGTTGAGAAACACTGCTCTATATTATGAAACAGATAAATGCTCAAAACATGTTAGCAGTACCATCCTGTGGGTTTGATGAAATGCTAGAGGAGGCTGCATATTGCTTTTGTCTCTAAGTGCATGATTTACTTAACTGGTGACTGTTCTGATACACATGCTCATGTTATTTTCCTGAAACCTAACAATTTTTAATTTAAGGAAAATATAATATGCCACATTTTTCTCATTCCTAGTTTTACTCCATTATACACTGCACATCTTAAAGGCTACCAGGGGAAGAATGTACAAAATAAGATATGATTGGTTCTGTAATTACAAATAAGGCAGTTCGTAACACTTGTCAGTAGGTGTACAGGGATAACCTTCATATGTACGGATTTGAAGCATTTAGTTACATAGTTACAAGTCCATCAAGTTAAACCCCTTGGGAAATAAACATATCTCAGATATAAATCCTGGTACATTTTGCTCCAACAGGGAAAAAAATTCCTTCCTGATTCCACAAGGCAATTGGATGTTCCCTGGATCAACGGTCTCTGCTATCCTTACTTTAAATTTTTAATACCCAGTTATATTCTGTGCTTTTAGGAAAGCACCCAGCTTTTTCTTCAAGCAATCTATAGAACTTGCTAAAACTACTTCCTTAGGGAGCTGATTCCACATTTTCACAGACCTTACTGTGAAGAATGCCTTCCTTATCCGGAGATTAAACTTCTTTTCCTGCAGGCGCAAAGAGTGCCCCCTTGTCCTTTGTAACAATCTTAAAAGGAATAGTTTTACTGTACTGTACTGCAATAAAGTTTGCTAAAATTTTTTCAAATATACAACTGACCTGCTCATTATATATAACTAACCTGTACTTAAACTGGTGGGAATATCCATAAATAAACCTGACACAGTCCTACAGAAACTCAATGAGAGTTCTGTGAGTTTAAACAAAACAGCACAGAACTGTGCACTCAATGAAGCAAAGAAAGCTGTGTGGTTAAAAGAGAGAAGGCCACAGGTTATTCTGAATAGGAATATACTGTGCAGCGCACAGGTGTGATTAGACAATAACAGAATTTACATTAGAGTTTAAGAATATTCTTTGTATTCTATAAAAGAACAAGCAGAACTGCCCTTTGAACATTTTCTAACTGAATTACATATTTCTGGTAACAGAACACTTTTTTATACTAATGCCTTTGTTTAAGGGTAATTTATTCATGAAAGAGCCCTTTCAACCTTCACAGTTTTCTACATTTAAGGGATGTGCCAGACTTGTAATTTACCTTTCTAAGGAAAAACACAAGAATCAGCTTTTGTGACCTCTTGCTGAGTAACAATATACATTTGTAATATTCATGTATCATACACTCTTGGTCTACTTCTAATTAAATATCTGATGTTATAAAGAAAGGATCAAATAATGAGATCACTGAAGAAAGCAAAAAAAAAATTTTTTGAAGTTTAATTAGATATATAAGCATTTTCCCAATATGAAAATATTTTTGTATGTTTTTTTTTTTTTTAATGTTATCTCTGTACAAATATAAAAGATCAAATTGGGTTTACAGAATAAAACCAACAATATGTTCAAAAGGTTGCTGGTTTTAGGGTTCAATCAGAATTGTCTGCTTCTGTTGATTATGGTAACTCAACCAATGAACCAACCCTGATTCATCAAGCAGAATCGGATGATCGCTCGCGCATTCGTATTCGCGATCCGAAATCGTACGCCGTTGCGCTATTCAGCAACTGAAAAAGCTCGCGGCCGGAGCCGCGCATCTCCGGCAGCTTTACACTGGCGATTATTATGAAGGCAGGAATCCGGCTGGCAGTGAGGAGGCGCGTGTACGAGCACACTCGAGTCCAGACCGCGGTAAACCGCGATCGCTGGCCGTGCGTACTTTCGCGCTTCCAGCAAGCGCGGATTTTATTGATGAATCAGGGGCATTGTGTTAGCACGCACACAAATACACTAAATCAACAGTGCATTATAACACACATATTCTCACTACAGTGCTGCTTTGGAAAGAGATAATGCACGACCAATATTTTTTGCCATTGTGGTGTGTTGGTAGCCTATTTAAATGCACCCGGATGACAGGTGTGCATGGGTCCTAAAACCTAACTTTTAGATTTAATCAAATGAATATGTTCCAGATGCATGAAAGCAACAGTTATAATCATTTAGAAACCAGCCACAGCCTGAGATGATCTATAAATGCAGACTGACAAGAGGAAGATTTTACTTTTCAGGCTGTGGCTACTTTCTAAAGAAAGCAAACTGTAAAAATTACATTTAATTTATTTATTTTCTAATATTTATTTGGACTGCCTTTACCTTTCATTCTGGCACACATCACCATAGTATTGTATGTAATGTCACAGTATTCAATTCGAGGTTGCATTTATTTTTCACCAAGATTGTATTGAATAGGAGTGTAAAGTCTTCTCCAACCCACCCCGAAGATTTTCAATAGAGTAAAGGTCTGAAATCTGTGGTTGCCAGACCATTTTGAAATTGTCTTTTTCATGCTCCCTGAACTACTCTTTCCTATTTTGAGCCCCATAAATCCTGGCATTGTCATCCCATATTCCCATGACCTCATTTGGCAGATAACCTATTGAGCACTGCAGTATTTATGCAATAAAGTTTCTTACCTATTTGCTTAGGTAAAATTAGGTGGCAACTTTTTTTGTGTTTCATTTATTTTTCAGTTAAAGAAATACATCCCACATCTTTGATCTTTCTTCAGGTTATTTGATCATTAACTATAATTATCATTTTAGGTTCAAATGTGGCATAACATTGCCAGGATTTGACTTTTTTTGTGTTTAGTGTAACATGTACTGAGGCTGTATTGTACATATCATGTGTTATTCAAAATAAATTTCTATACATAAGGTGATAGAAATTTTGTTATATGTATCATTTAGATATTTTTTTCCTGAAAGGAATTTTTTTTGTCTCTGTCCAGAATTCTAAAATGAGGAATAGTTTTTGGACGCAAAATGGAATAAGACTGATGAGAAATACTCTACTGTGCTATTGCTGCTTGTAATCATTACTTTGATTTTCAAATCTTTCACAAGGGAAAACATCAGGGAAGAGGAAACATTATTCCTATATTTTTATATTGTCAACATAATAGACATCATTTTACAGAATAGATAGAAGGTGTTTATAACAGGTCTGATTCCTTAGTAGTTGGCAGTCTAATTCCTATTCCTATACATAATGTACATGATATGCCCATTCAGGTCAAAGTGAAAAAAATCCCTGTAAAACTCCTCTGGTATTCCTTCTTTGACAGTTCTAAGGCTTTGCACATTTCATACCACATGCCAAAGTGTAAAAGTGTAAGACCTTGGGAAAAATCCCAAAGCTTCACCAGACTGGGTCAACCATGGACCATATTCTCCAACATCATCCTATAGGGTTCTTCTAATATGGCCAGGCAATGGCAGTCAAGGTTGGCCTTCTATGTATTTTTGTTAGGGGCACTTGATTGTAAATTTCATTTGGGACTGATATTTTAGTTCTATTTTATCTATGTATAACTGAATCAAAGAAATTTTGTTTGTGTTGATTTACAGATGAACAAGACAGCCTGCCCATTAATCAGCATTTGTGCTCCATAAAATATGAAAAGAGGTGTAAAGCTTTGCTGTGATATTGCTGACCACAGTTTTTTCCTTTACATCTGTTTAAGTTAATATTTCTTGCGGCTTGCTGATTTTCTCTGTCAGGAAAATAGAAAAATTAACCCATGGAGCCTGGAGCATTCAGCAAATTAATGTGTAGTAAATTCCTGCAGCAAAGCATTTCATATTTCTGTTCCAAACGCCTAATGCTGTTTTTTCTGCTTTGAAACTAAGTAACCGATTATACAAGTAGAAAACATCATCAATAACAAGTTGGAAAAAGTTGTCTTTTCTTCAAAGTGACTGTAAAAAAGTTCTTCTTTCAAAGCTGGGTTATGACAGCTCTGATGAAGATTAAGCAGCGTGAGTGAAGGAAGCTATTATTTCCAAGTCCCCGAACCCATCTTTCCTCTTGCCGCTATTTCTGAGACACATTTCTTCATGCTCCTTCAAATTGCTTTTTCATTTCTTCTGAGATTCATATAACAATATATACTGTATATGTATAGGGGAGTGTAATACTAACATTATTTATCGTACACAGAAAACATAACTGTAACAAGCGTTAAATGAAAGATTAATGAAAGAAATTGTCAAACAGGTTTAAGGGAATATTTGTAGACCAGAGCAGTGAGTGAGAACCACCTGTGTTCTATTGAAAGAATTGCATTCAACATGATGATGATGTTGATGTTTAAAGAGTTTTTTCTTTTTAAAGCTAAACACAAATTTATGCATAAACTGCTTTACTGACAAATGATTTTGAACTCTTTTTGACCAGTCTTGTGATCTAGATACCTATTGTGAGACTACATTTTTTCATGCTACTAGTAAGCAAAATTCTTGGCTGTTGGGTGGCTGTTGGGAATGGGGAGCTGTTTGGTGGCTTGTAGGGAAGGGGGGGGGGGGTGTTGGGAAGGGAGGCTTGCTACTCCACCACTCCAGTAATTCTTTGTTACATCATCAGCATTGGTTTGAGTAGTTTGGCTGAGCTTGACATGTATGATACAAAGAGTTGTGCCTGATATTTTTCCGTGGCAAGGAATGACTACATGCGTTAGCTTAGCTTTGTTAAGCAAAAGTAAATGCATGCAGAACAACAGAATCATGCATTAGAATGATTCAAAATACAACACTACTATACAAAAACTTTATTCAAAAGCATCATCTAAAAATTAAAATCTTCGAAGTAGCAAGTTATCTTCCTTGCTTGTTTGGATCAAGACAGTGGGGTTCTCATGGCCCGGAGGGCACTACAAAAAAAAAAAAAAAAATAACAAGAATTAACCAACCACTAAGTAGTATACTCCTTGTTACACTTGTATATTGTAGGACTTCAGTTAGAATGACACCTATCTATATTTTCCCTGAGAAAATGTTATCTTATGAAACTATGGCCAGGAGAAATTGAAATTGGCCAGGAGATTACAAATATTGTGGGTAGCTAAAGTGAATTCAACCAAAGCAACACTCCTTTCTATTATGTAATTATTATTAATCTATATTACTATAAACAAGATGTTCAACATTCTGTAGTATGGAGAAGTTCCCAACAATCCAAAATTATATGGCTCCACTTATTAGGTAATCATTTTGGTCATTGGTGATAAAGGAATGGAAAAGAAAAAAGGTAATAGCAGCGGTGTTATCAGCCATAAAAAATTGAGTTTCTTAGCTGGCAGCCACAACAACCAGGCAAGAGCTTGCCCACCTTTAATGTGTAGTGCAAGACCTAATATACAAGGGTAGCCCTTTATGAAAGCGCTTCTGGCTCTGTTTACATTGACCTAAAATTGTTTCTACAGGAACTCAATAGAAAAAATAAAGCTGAGTATGAGCAGAGAAGATTTTTTGCTAAAATAATTTTTCAACAAATTTACTAGTTTTATTGCCAACAATTTTCTAATAAGCCTACTAAGCTGATTAGGTAATATTTTTATTAAAAATAAAATACTGTAATGTTTGGTAGTTTAGTTTATCTCAATGGTGCAGAAATGTCCTTTTAGTTAAAATTTGGTTTCTTGAAGTACAAGTAGTCCCTGAGTTAAGGACATCCAACATATGGACGACTCCTAGATACGAACTGGGCTTCCCTGCTCGTTTGTGTGCAGGACAGAGGCTTAATAGGGGGGAGGGGGCAGTTTGCATGATTTCTGCAACCTCTTGTAACTCTTTTTTAAATATAATTGCTAATCTACCAAATACCAAATGTTTACTAGCATAGGTCACTTGAATGTCCACATTTACTAGAACAAGTCTTCCATAGAATTCCATTCCATCCAGCTGGGGTATATCATCTAATCAGGTTTATAACCATTAGAGTGCATTTTTTAAAATTGCCTTTCCTATAATCATTTTCTAATTAAGTTATTCAAATATAAAACATATTACAATGTGTTTAAAACAGCAAGGTGTAAACTGAAATAATTATACGCACATTGGCATTTTAAAGAACGTAAATGGTAATCATTACAATACAAAAATTGGAACAAACAGTATGGGGGAGCTATTGCATTTTACTTCCTTTACAGCAGTGCAGGATATTTAAAAATACTATTAATTTTCTCTTAAATTCTAATTAGTAAAACTATATCAATTTCTCAGCTAGGAGATGGATAGTGTGGTCTATTTAATTAATTAAAATGAATCAATTATCTTCTGCTGAAAATTAAAATTATTAATCTTTGCCCAGCTGCTTGATTTTCATCAACATGAAGAAAAGAGCCATGCAAATCCGTGTTCAATAGAGGAATAAAATAGTTTACACTGTAACCTGCCTGTATCTACTTAATAAATTGACTGTCCTAAGTTTTTTTTTCTTTTAAAGTAGACTAAAGTGTACTATAAATTATTTTTACGTTTGACTGGATATTTTTGCAATGAAATAATAGTGTATGAGCAAGATATTACATCAGAATATTATATATTCACAGATCTTCACAAATTAGGACAAACAAGATCATTTGTCAAACCAAAATAAAAAAAAAAAATCCTCTTGATCCAATAGATTTTCCACATTATTATTTCTAGGAAGAGAATCCTTTTTACAAAAATACCCAAACTGAGCTCTTTCACTTTGTTTGTCAGGAAGTTTGCCGCACCTAAAGCTTGTATACTTGATTAATGCCATTGAAAGCAAAAAGTGCTTGACTCATCATTCTATTATCGTTCAGGAAATTTGTGACAAATGGTAATGACAAACAAGGATTCTCAGTTAAGACGAATGAACATCTTGGTGGATTCATTCATCTAATGATCTGTTCTTATTTAGTGTGTGTACAGTTGTTAAACATTTGGGCACTTGAGAACCCATGCACTTCTCTATAAATAATTTTCTGCACATAATTTCCACATCTTTATCATTACACAATCTCCTACTAATCACATCTGATGTCTGTACAGTCTTCTGGCATGGTCTGTAAATAATGTTATTGCATGTACAAAATTGTGCACTATTCAGTCATTCAGAATGTTCATGTATTGTAAGTGTTCATTTCAAATGCCGTTTGTCTGATGTTTCTACACAGCATTAGATCTGTGCTATGGGATTTTAGCTTTGATGTACAGAAACTAAAGATAGGTTTCTAATTGCTAAGTAAACAATCTAGGAAAACTGCTGGACAAAACAACTTGATCTGTTTACAGCTCCTCCATTGAACAGAATATGAACTAACCATTCATAATGGCTGCTAATAACCCTATTGTACTGTGAAATGATATTACTTTTGGATAAAGATAGGTAGGAAAACTATATGGGAAATAAGGAGTTGGGAGGCAGATTTTTGTTTATGTTATGCCGAGTACATTTCTGCTTTAATTTTGCCTTATGAGTGAAGTTTGGGAATTGTTTGTTACTAATTTAAAAAATAAGTGATCAATGCATCCTAAAAGATTAAGTAGAGTCACTACAATGTAAATGACATACAATAAGAACACATGTTTTATGTATATTTTATTCCTTTTTACAACTTCTTTTTATATTATAGGTAATAGTATAGACACAATCTTAGTCTGCAAAATGTTTTATTCTCACAGGGTATTAAACATTATTATTTTTTTAAAGACAGTACAGGTAGTACCTGACATCTGAGGACATCTGACATACGAACGGGGCTTCCCTGCTCATTCGTGTGCAGGACAGAGGCTTGATGGGGGGAGGGGCAGTTCACATGACTTTCAGAAGAAGTTTTTTGCTGTTCTGCAACCTTTTGTAATTCTTTAATGACAAAGACAAATTCTGAAGTTGTTTTTTTTTGCATATCAAAGCACAGCTTGCCCTGGAAGTTAATGAATGTCTAGGCTTCATACATTTTTTCTTCTTTTTTTTTTGCTTTGTTTGTGAGTAACTCACAGTGAGGATTTTATACAGTAACTGACACCACACTGCCAAATATTATGTTGAGAAAACATCTGTTCTAATTGTATTTATTAAAATAATGTACCTGTTCCGACTTACATACAAATTCAACCTAAGAACAGACCTACAGTCCCTATCTCGTATGTAACCCGGGGACTACCTGTAGTCATTCTGCAGAGGACAAATACTGCTTATCGTTCATAGTCAGATCTATAGCTCTGCAATTAACAAAGCTCATGTTCCTTACTGATTGCAAAGCTTTAGTTCCTACCCATCAGGGAGCATTCAGAACTCTGCAAGGAGACCATTGCTTCCACGTAAATGAGCAAGAGTCCTCTTCTAAAGAACATTGGAAAAAAATAAACTTTACTATTGGGGGTTAATTTATACAAACTGTAACTTGTTGTCCAGCTCCAACACTGGCAGCAACATCAGCATCTTCTCTCCACGTTCTCTCCAGCTTTTATCTGGCATCTATTTGGCATTAATCCAGTGTTTATCTGCATTATTCCGTCTTCACATTGCCATGTAACATCAGATATAAGAGGGATGTGACATTCCTTGACTGCTGTACCTCAAAGATGCTAAAAAATGCTAAAAAAAGATGTTTATGGATGTCCACTGCTGAAGAGACACTGCATGCAACAGTTTTTACCAATAAAAAATGGAGATGCTAATTAAGTAGAATTTACAATTTTTTTCGTGAAAATTTTACCTAATTGTTCCTATCACCTCATATGTCATTTTTGCATATGGGACTCCACCTGTATGTAAGTAACAAAAATCATTCTTTTATCATATATATGTGATATACATCGCATATAAATGATAAGAATATTAACTAAAGTAGTCATATAGACTTTACAACAAAATTCCTTTATTAACTTTATTGTAGTTTTTTGGTATAAGACAGCAATTGTAAGGTAGTATACTTTTTGAATTTCACTTTAATGTCTGTTTTAGAACATCACAAGCTACTTTGAATACTTGAATATATCATATGACTATGCACTATGGTTTTATTAATATTTTGTATGACATATATCATTTATATATGGTAATGTAGACCTTAAAGTCTGTTCAATATCATATCCCTGAAGAAGCCTAATTGCAGCGAAATGCATCGGAGTCTACGCAACTTTATACGGTCAGAGTTTTTGACACCATACGGTCATTTTGATTCTTTGTTTAGAAGCGTGAAGTATTAAACAGGACCGGGGTAAAATACTTATATGTGTACTTTGTAATTATGTATTGAACAGATATGCTAAAATACATAATTAATTTTTCACATTAGTCAGTGAGCCTCAAACCTCTTTCTTCTTCTTTCATTTACCATTGTGTTTACATAGAGAGGTGACTCCACGCAACATTTATACTAGTGAGGAAGTGAATAACAAACTTTTAACCTCATATTATGAGTGGACACTTTCTCAGCCCTAGGCAAAATGTCCATTCACTGTGCGCCATAAATGAACCCTAAGGATTTGTCTGCTTGGTAAAGAAATCAAACTGTTAGGAGCTTATATATATAGAAGTGGTGATCTGATGACATATTGATGAAGATTGGTGATGCAAATTGATATAGAAAAGTGATTTTTAGAACCAATAAATTACAAAATGACTTGTGTTGCAATTACAGGTTCCTCTGAAAGCACTGACACATATAACTATACATTTTCATAATGTGACACCTGTAGGCACTAAATCAGATTGTGGTTAATAATGTTTACAAAATGCTTTTTGTTCCACTGCTGCAAAATGCAGCAGAATAGCCGGAGATTAGTTAAAGGTTTTTTTTTTTCTTCTTTTTTTCCGTCTCCAAGGTACACTAAATTGTTGGTATAATGTACAATGCCTGGATTTAACTTGACAAACACAAGACAATCTGTACAGAAAAATGAATTTTTGATTTAAAACACTCTAAAAGACATTTAATAGCTGTAAAAAAAAAAAAACATTACAAATTGCTTTAAGCAATAGTAGCTTTACCGAAATAAAATTGTTCCCTCTGAAAATGCTCTGGACAAGTAGCACTATTTTTAAATTGCTCTATAAAATATGTAAGTGTATTGAAGAGCTGTAATCAAAATATGGTCTTTTAATATTCAGCAGCAATAGGCTATTTTATGAGACTCAAACTTTTCGGTGTACAATTCAAGAAAAAGCAATTAAACATAAAATGATTTTTTTTTTTGCAAGGATAATTAAGATATGATAAGTGGTTGCTAGTCTGCAACATGAAATTTCGGCTTTCAGGGATATGAAATAATAGATTTAAAATGAGAAAGATGAAGCGGCGTCTTGCAGTTTGACATTTAAAGCAAGCCTAAGACTTGGATCATTTTTAGGACGAATGTATTATTATATAGATGTTTGGTATATAGTGTGAATTCTGCATCATTTATTATCGAACATGAGGATGTAAGGGTATCATGAAACTTTGATGCCAATTAACTAATCCAGTTCTTACCTGGATTAGCTGTAATTGGATGGTTTATAGGGGATAGTTTTCTATATGAAATGTTTACTGGGCCTTATCATGGTGATATTTGTAGTAATGTCTGCTTTGATTTATGTTTCCAAATGCTAAATGATTCATAAGACTGTAAGATATCAGGCAGGTTTTCTTATCATATACAGAGATGTTATGTTAGGGGAGGTTCCCTTTTTAACTAGTTGGCAACATCTATTACATGTATCAGCAGCCATAACTTGGTTTTTTACTAAAGGAGTTAATGATGTTCACTCAGTAAATTGTGTAAAAATTCACCTAATTTACCTAGCCATTCATATGATTAAACAGTGAATATGAATTTGCCTAGCACAAGATTTCACAGGATAATTAATATGAATATCTGCAGAATCAGTCTAAAAATTCAACATTTACTAAACAACAGTGGTTTTGGAGCAAACTTTGTTCATTTAAACCTAATGGGCTCCCAGGTCCAATAGGTGGGTAATGTAAACTTCAATTTATCAACCTAGGATATCTGGTTTGTACTTGGATATTTTGGATGTGAATTTTTAAAGCTGTCCAAGATTTAAGAAGATAGACTTTAATTAGGGAACCTGGGTGATCCAGCAAACCTGTAATTCATCTGGCCCAGGATTGAAATAATTTGCCAACTAATAGGAAAATGTTTTTTCAGAAATTAAATACAGGTTTGCTGAATAATCCAAGTTATCTCATGATAGTTTTTCTTCTTGACTTGGAGAACTTTAATAAATCAGGCTAGTTGGCTCCATTCAAACTCCGGACAAACTGAACCAAATTTGATCAATACTAACCCATATTAAAGGCCTGATTTATTAAAGCTCTCCGAGACTGGAGAAGATAGACAATCATGAGAAAACCTGGATGATCAATAAACCTGCAATGGATCTGGCCCAGGACTGAAAACAGTAGTTAATTAATAACGAACTAATTTTTCAGAAATCAATTCCAGGTTCGCTGGTTAACCCATGTTCTGCTATGATAGTCTATCTTTGATATCTTTGAAGATCTGACATCTTGGAGAACTTTAATAAATCAAGCCCTATTTATCAAAAGTAGATTTTCATATATCAAACTCATCTCAGCAAGCTATCCAAATCCATTGCTTTTAGCTATACAGAACCGAAAGGAAGAAGAAAGACTATAATTTTGTTACCAACAAAGCCTCATGACTCCTTTAAGCAGTCTACTCCTTTGCCCCTCCAGTTGTTATGCAGAGTTTAGTTTTAATATCTGGAAGCTGTGAGAAAATGAACACAAAGTATCAAAAAGTATCACAAAGTTACAAAAATATCTAACAAATTTAAAGTTAATCCTGTTATCCTATGTACTGAACCTTTATTCATTATTTGGATATTTGGATGTTTGGTTTTGATTTAAATATTTTGCCTCTGTTTGGCACAACCAAGCTGTCCACATTTGAGCACTTCTAACTCACTAACTCACACTATTTATTGGAAAAATATTTTAACACCTGTAAATCTCATCCTTTTAAGTTAAACATGTCCTAACCCTTTCCATCATACAGACCAACAAATGAAGAATTAAGTATATCATATGTTTTGACTAATAAAGAGCCTCATAACTTCACCTCCAATAAGAGCATTCCTCTTCACCTCCATTTCTCTTATTGAATTAAGGTTAAATATCCAGAGACTGACAGAAAAGGAACACAAAATAACAAAAGAAAGCCTTATAATATTTCAGTTTTGAGGCTTAATACCTTTAATCCTGTTACTTTAGGCACTGAACCATAATGGTAAATATAGCTCTGCTTCTTGTGCCAGGCAATGTGTAGAAGAAAATTGTTATCTTGGCACACAATATCTGCTGATTTCTAAATTTCTAGAAGTGTCATTTTATCTTCTCTGCACCTAATTATTGCACAGATAAGAGCCAAAAAAATAAAAGAAGACATATCACACTACATCTTTCACATAGGGTTAGCTATAGTTTAGTTTATTTGTTTAACTAGTTCATGTTTTGATCTTTTTGGTACATTTGTTGAAAATAGTTTATCTTGCATTATTGAAAGGCAATTTGGGCCTATTAATGAAGAAGTAGTGATTAGATGCCAGCTCATAACTTTTGTTTTTTCTTTTTCTTTGATTGGTACCTATTAAACTTCTAGATTTATAGAAGGGCAGTTGATGTTTTTATAGTGCTGATATATAATTATTGATTGCTGTACCATAGTACAATTAGTAACCAAAAGCTCCACTCATTTGAATGTATTACCTGAATGCCATTTTTTTATCAATCACAACTTTTAACAAAATCAGGGGCTATGGACTTACATGGTGACTACAATCAAAACTTGAAGAGTGTAGAGAGTTCTAAAAACAAAGATTACATCTACATGATCTATGGTCAATGGTGTTCTAAAGTTTTCAAATGGGAAATGAATGTGTCAAGTGACGATCAGGCTGGTTGGCACTTAATAAATGATGTGGCCACCATCTTTTAAAGTGAAATTGGTAATCTTCTGAAAGAAGTGATCTTTCAGCTTGTTGGCAATAATATAAATGAAGCAAACAGGCTGTTAGCCAGAAAAACAGTGCAATTTGTGTATAAATAATGCAACAATTTTTTCTTCCTATTATAAATAAGGCCCTTTGAATTGTCTAAACTGGCTCATGTTGTTTATTTGATTTTATTGAATAGCAGTGACTAGACTTGGGCAGATCTACTGAAAATCAGTCAATAAGTTTTAAAAGAACAGTAAATGAAAATGAAATTGAAAAAAAAAAATCTTGCCAAAGTAAGGGTAATCTCCTCTTTGACATTCTTCACCTTAACAGTTGTAAAATTTCCCATTTATTCCAGTTCCAGTAACAGCTGTGACATTTTGGATATTACATCAATTTCTGTCCCAGTGACAATGATGACCAGGAAAAAATAGGAGGATAAATCCTCCTAGAGGGAAGCAGAAAAGAAATAAAATCCTAGTAGGGGGTTACAACCCTTCCAAAATTTCAATTATAAATAGAAAAAACACTGCAGGATCTCTGTTTATAAAACAGTGAATCTGACATTCCCACAAACATTCCCTGGAATACATTGAAATGTTTGTAAAAATATATGATTAAATGTTATCAATAGAGCCCTAAATGTGCTAAAGGTGAGGTCTATTTGGAATTCTAAAGGTTCTGTTTATAAAAAAAAGGAATCTGACATTCCCTAAAACATTCCCTGATGGGAAAATTCACTGCCATTAAAACACATGGATCTAGAAGATTCCTATGGGGTAATGTTTGAGGGAATCTCTGATGCCTTGTTTTAAAAATAAAGCTCTAAAAAATATAACCTTTTAACCAGTGATTGTAGGTCTAGGACACAACTAGTTATTGGTGGATCCCCAATGTAGATAGAGAGTCACTTTATTTTCAATTTCTGGGTTTATGCATAATGTTTATATTGTATAGTTTATTGCCCCTTTTACTTTCAGTAAGCTCAGCAGTGCACAAAATGTGACAGTTATTTCAGACTATTGACTTATATAATAGGTTTCTTTTATATTTTGCTTTATCCTTTTGTACTTGAATGATTTTCCTTCCATTATTCTTTTTTAGAAATTTGTTCCTGGCTGAAAAGCAATGTTTTGCCATTAGTGTTGACCCCGATCTCTAACTGGCTGTATGTTGCTGGAGGCGATCTAGCTAATATAGTAAGGAGAGAGCTATGCCTTATGTTTTATCATTCGCTAGTACTGTGCTGAAATGGCTTTATTGTTTTGCTTGAGTATAAGTGAAGCTGTATATCATCTATGGTTCGTATTTGGAGAAATGAGTCTGGAGGCATTTTTTTTGTTTGTTTTTGTAGTTTAAATGTTGTTTCATGAACAGATAGATGCAACAGCATTTGGTTATACATCACTTGTCACCAGACTCAAATGCTGCTAACTATAATCTTTGGTGTATTTTGTATTAGCATATTTTTTTTTTCTGTTCAAAAAATGTTTAATGTCAATTTCTGATGTTTGTAGTTAATGTGTTTTATAAAAGAGGGTTAAGATTTCAGGGGAAGGGGGGGTCATTAGTCCAATAAGGTGTTATTATTTTGCCTAGGAGAGGATGGGGGGAAGACACGCTTTTTATCGTCAATGTTAAACGATAAAACAATTTTAATTAGAAATTGATGTAGACCTATTACTAACATAGACCTACTAAGCTAGATATACAGCAGGAGAATAACAAATATTCAGAACCAAATGCAAAGAAATTGCTTAGCTTATACGGTGTTTACAGTATCACACGGGTACGCAGCAATGATGTCTCAAATTCCCGACCCGTTTTAGCCATTAGGCTTCCTCAGGTGATAGTTGAGATCAGAAAATTGGGACAAGCATAGTGGTTTAAAACTCCAAGGGGAGATAAAAGAGGACCGATTTTGCCATTTTGATCACATGGAAGAGACGTTTACAATGTTGAAAGATTGAATGTGATAAAGGGGAGGATTAGAAAGACTGATTAGGAAGGATCATGTGTTTTGTTGCTTCAAGTCGGAGGAATATTCTGCCAAACTGAAATAGACGGTAAGACATTATAGATTCTGAGGTATTGGTAGTAATCATTGGATTTGGATTGGATTGGATTGGATTTCTGACTGTTGATTTGTGGTCTGTATAGTGTGAGGAACGAGATGTCAGCACCCAGTCTCAAAAAAACTTCCTATAAAAAAAATTTCCCGTAAACCAACCAGCTTCATATTTGCAGATAGGGATTATCAAAATTTCTATGAAAACTGGGGGAAATTTTGGGAAATAAAAATTCTTTGCAACTGATGCTGAATACAAAGTAGATTCATTTGTGCTTTTTAGGTATAATGGCCATTGTAGGGTGGCACCTAAATGCAACCATCAGCAGAGCTTTACTTTATTTACTGAGTGAAAATTTTTTTGCAGAGTAACAATTCCCTTCGGTATGTGAACAACTCATACATCCTTGCACTGCAGGATAGATAGATAGATAGATAGATAGATAGATAGATAGATAGATAGATAGATAGACATGGACAAATGGATATCTAATACAAGTTTTTATCTGTTGTACATTTGATATACACATACATTTCAACATTCTGCTTTTAATACATTAGACTACAATATGTGTTAAAAAATATCATGTCCATAAATGCTTTTTTCAATAATTTACAATGTATTGTGAAATTTGGATTGTCCTCTTAAATTCCATTTACAATCTTTTTTTCTTTTGATGACTCCTTTTCCTTAAAATAAGACTCCCTTTCTCATTAATAAGAACATTATTCAATATAAAATTGTGTCTGCACTTTGATGTTTATAAGACTTGTGAAAGAAAGGCCCAGAAGTGAGGGCGGTATTTCATATCAGAATAATATTTCATTTGCAGGATACCTTTAAAAAATGTTATTAAATATAAAATACCCCATTGTTTGTTCCTCTTTTCACAAATCTTAACACATTTCTCTTGTCACCTGGCCTTAAATACAGATCTTCTTTTACAGGCTGCCAGGACCTGCCTATAGCTTGACAGTTTACAAGCATATGTGCTTGTGTCTGATGTCCTTTCATTGGAATAGAGGTTGCAGGTTCCATGAAGGCTACAAAGGCTATTTTCACAGCTTGTTCACACTATACAAATGCAACAGATGTCAGTATATGGACACCAGTAATTAGAGGTGCTATGTACAGTAAAATACAGGAGAACTTGATTTAAAATACAACTGGATTCAGAAATTTCAAGTCAGAATCGGTACATGTGAATAAAAGATATAAAATGGCTCAGCCAATCCATCTGCCAGAAAATGACAGCAGTCAATGTTTGGCATCCAGATAGCCCTACTGTACCTCCCAATGGCATGTACCATCAAATGGCTAAATTAGCTGACAAGATGACAGCTGTCATTGCCAAGTGGTCAGCGAAGAAAGGATGACAGCTGTAATATTGGAGTGAAAATCCTGTTGGTATACTTCACCCTAACCAATTCAGCTGCCAGATCATGACAGCTGTCAGAGCCAGAATGGCTGAGCCCTACAATTCCTGACTTTGGCAGGTACAGTGCAGCCCATTAAAAATGCCAATTCTGACTTGGATTTTTAAAATCTCAACTGATGCAGCTGAATTTGTGGAACTTTAGGTGATAGTGATTTTTCATTCTGCAGTTTGATTTTAATAGTGACTAAAGGGGAGATAATTTATGAATCCAATTACTACAAGAAGATCAAATTCAAGCCTTTATTATACAATAAATATGCCTAACTTATAAAACATTCTGGCACCGCATAGGTTTTCATGCTATATACTTTGAAAATGTAGCATATGTCATGAAATTCAGCAGATGTCTGGCCTGATCATTTGAACCACATTTTTACATTTCACAGTTTTATATATCTATATAAAAAATACATAAATGCACATTTTGACAATACACTAAATGTGTCAACTTGGTTCAATTCCATCATTAGTATTTAGAGAACTTTGTTCATGATGTTTATTAAAAGCTGTTGAAATGCCTTTTTGGTCTGGATATTATACTTGCATATATGGGAACTCAGGTCAAAGCTTGTAAAAGAGCAAGAGGGGATAGGTGAACATACCCATGTTATATTTTAATGGACCTGGTGAACATTCATGGATTATGGCAAACCTATTTGCTGGATGCCCATTCAGAACCCTAGACCCGACACGGATGGTAGTCTGTTACTAAGGTAAATATGGGGAGCGCAACAACTGAATGGGGCACCAAGCAAATAGGAACGGTGCTTGCCATAAGAAACACCTGTTGGACAATGCCAGCAGATTCCCCATTGGCTAGTGGTTTAGGCAGCACTGTCTCTCACAAACTCTATTTAGAAAGTGCATGTGCAATGCACATGCAATCTCAATCATAGAGAATTGGGTATGTGTTTGGTTCTCAGATTTCCTATTTGTAGAAATGTGTGGGGAGTTATCTACTAGAGAGATTTAAACTGTTTACTTACCAAGGTGAATTATTACTTTACTGCAAAAAAGTATGTTCAAGGGAAGAAAATTGTAATTTTGAAGTCAGCAGAGATTGTTCTCTCTTGCTAAGCTAAGTTAAATATCCTTTACAAGGGAATATTTGAATTTGTTATACGAACATCCCAAACTCTTTTAATAAACTAACCCACATTGTCCCACATATCTTTGCTCCAGGTTTGACACTGAAAGCCTGCTTATGAAACCAGTTATGTTTCATGCAAGGTGGACACCAACTATAATTGACTGCTTTATAATTTTATGCAAAACTAGATGCAGTGCATGAGAAATACATTTAAACCCCAGCATATAATAAAAGGCTTTTCCTAGTACCTGTTAGCTACATGATCTCAGTATAGTACCTATGAACTCCAAACCCCCTAGGGTCAACGTACTAATAGACTTCCTGGTCTGTTTTTCTTATGCTGCTTCATGTGTCTTAATCGTAACCAGTGTCTTTCAACTAGCATTCCATGGAACCCTAGGGTTCCTCTAGGGGTTACTAAGGGTTCCTTAAGCAATGAGAAATTTGTGACTCTTGGTTCAGTTTGAATGACCTCCAATAATCTTTTTGCCTATCTGTAAGGGTGGAAATGTAAAAAGTATTCTGACCACCACGTTATTATATCATGAGCTGTGGATACTGTAATTATAGCTATAGTTCCCTGAGACCAAGGGTTACCACATGTTAAAAAGGTTGAGAAACCCTGCTGTAAACCATTATCATGATGGTTGCCCATAAAAAGCAATGATGAGTCGAGGGATGGGTTCAGAGCCAGGGACCAGAAGGGTGGTTAGAACGTCCAGAAGGTTCACAGCCCAATGTAAGCATTGACCTAGAACTTAAATAGTTTCAGTAAGGGATGCAGTAGTGTGAACCTGCTGATTTTTTTCCTGCATTGGCAAAACACAAATTATTTTTTTAATTTTGTAAATAAGCAGTTTATTATACCTAAAAGAACATTTATTAGAATATTTTTCCATAGGGGTTACAAAGTTATGTAATAAAGGCTCAGAAGGCTTGAAAGCTTTGCTATAAAAATGGGGCGTTTTACTGCTTAAAAGCCATGTTCTTTTATGTAGGAAGACAAAGATAAAAATGCTTCCAGGCTCAGTCATTAAATTTTGTCTTTTATCTGTAATAATAAGTAATATTTGCCTTGGCTGTGTAAGCTTAGTCATGCATACACCGGAAGATTGGATTGAAATCTGCAGGCTACATGTCCTTTGAGCTTATGAATAACTAATACTGTCTGGAGATCAGGGATTTTTACATATGCGCCAGCCTCAATACTTGAAAGTATTCTGAAAAAAACTGCAGGGATGTGATTGGTATCATTTAAAGGCAGACATTTACTCAGTCAGCCTGAGAAGAGTTTCTTGATTGATTCTAGTTGATTGTTTCACCAAAGGGGACTTCTCACTCTTAGGTGCCACTTAATGTGAAATCTGCAAGTGTGAGTGTCTTTCCAGATCATGTCCTGAGTTGTATTTAAAAAAAAATATCTGTTCAAATAGAGAAATAGAGAATGTGTGTTATATTGCAGTGCCCTGAAATGCTTCATCACCTGTGTAGTTGTCTGTTATGACACCAACCTATTTATTACAACAAATTGGACAACACACAGAGATATACATACATATTGCACTGCAATGTAAGAATGTCAGACATTGCTTTCTATACAATGTCTAATGTTCCTGCAGTTTGAACATGTGGGGTGCAGTGTACAACTTTACCAAAATCATATGCTATATAGGCAGGCCCTATCCCCCAAATTGTATACTAAATCAGCCTAGTATATGAAGGTGAAGAGCATATTGTATCTGTTGGCTGCATAGTTAGTTGGTTGCATGGTCAGTGTTTGCAGCACTACGTCACAAGTTTGCATCCCAGCCAGGACATTATCTGCAAGAAGTGTGTATGTTCTTCCCGTGTTTCCATGGGTTTGCCTCTGGGTACTCTGGTTTCCACCTACATTCCAAAAAACATGGAGTTAAAAACTTGTCCTATAATATCAGATTGTGAGCCCCTTTCAGGAACTGTTAAGGATATGGCAATGAACTTTGTAAAGAGCTGTGCAATATGTTGACGTTTTATAAATACTGGCTAATAATAATAAGAATAACGTTAGAAAGATAATTATCTTAACCCAGTCTTCTACATTTTGCACCTAGGTCAAGAATGATGCCAGTGCTGTTTTTGGTCAAGCCCTTTAGTACACAAATCAGGCAAAATCTTGCAAAAATACCCTCTTGTTATACAAAGTGTTTTCTTACCAGATTTTGCCCTGCTCTACATTCCAAAAGATTCTATGTAAACAGATTGTTGTGTTATGATTTACAATGCATTCAATGGAATAGGGCAATTTATCCTAACTCTACCATTTACAGGTATGTTTTTCATATATAAAGTAGATGATTTGGAGGGAGACTACATGTTTATACCTTTTTTACCCAATATCATATAGGAGTTGGTTTATTTACCTCCTACATGGTACCACAATTTAATGTAGTATAAAGGAAAACCTTTTGGCACAGTCAATTTCATAATTGCTGCACGCGATGGCTGCAAATCGGCTTTGATTCTTGTTATACAAATACCAAGCAAGCTTATATTGCAGACAGTTCTGGCTACCTTTATATACTATTTGTTATTTAGATCAGACAACACAGTTATAGGCAAAAAGAAAGGAGTGAACAATAGAATGGAACATCCCAGAGCTACATATTATATCCCAGAGATATAATATGTATTATACACATGAATTAAACTTTACTCTTTGCCTAGCCCTATAATGTTCTAGCTTTTCAGTGCTACTTTAATGAGCAACAGGCTTCATGTATAAAATGTATTGATCAAGTTGTCAGCTTTAATTAAACCTGAAATATTGAATTGTCTATACAAGGTCTTATTGACATAGACATTAAAAGGGTGCACTGAAGAGTAAAAGGGTGTATTAAGCTGAACACCCAGTACAGATCAGCATTCAGTGAACATTTGCTTCTGTATTGTCTAAAATGTTGCATGTTTGTCTGCAATAAGGGATGGTGTCCATGTTTGCCCTAACTTGGGTTTGGTGCATTAGGTGTTCTCTACTCGCCATGTTTGTCAACTGAAGTGAAGGTTTGCAAACAGCCAACATCAATGCAGTTGTCTTCTTAACAACTGGATACCAGCTAATCTTACCAAATAATTTGTGAATAGTAATTATTGGGGGTGCAGCCCATAACAAACACTAATCACAGGGCACTGCTGACTCTGGCTCCCAGGAAGGTGCTAGTGTATACCGGGGCAGCATTCTCCATGGGGACAAAACCCTAACATATATGTTAGCAAGGGGGCTAGGGCCATTACCTTGCAAGTGTTTTTGTATGCTCATTGAACCTGTAGTGAACCAGACAGGGGGGAGTTTGCCCATCATTACCTGCCATATCTAGCCAGTACTTTTTCCAGTACTTAGTAGACTTGTGATGACCTATTTGTGGAAATAACTATTGTCTAAAAAGTTTGGGAAGTGACTAAAGGTTAAAAGCAGAATAACACTGAGGCAAATCCATGAGTCTACCCACGTTGGAATAAATAAGTGTTCTGCAAAACCTTGCTGAATTTGGCAAAACCTGTAAGATCTAGGTTCTATTGAAGTCTATGTTTTTGATTTAAGAAACCACTCCAAGGCTGGGGGGGGGGGATACACTTTCATCAATGAACTTAGGTGATCCAGAAAACCTGGAAAAGATCTGGTCCAGGATTGAAAACATTTGCTAACAAATAATAATTGACTTTCAGGAAAGTAAAGGTTTACTGATGAAAGTGTATCTGGAGAGCTTTAATAAATCAGACCCCACGGGAGATCAATCTTGTGGTTCTATTCTGGCCATTTTTAGAAAAATTGGCAAAGTACTGTTAAGAAGGTATGATCTGCTGAACACTGATTCACTGAGACATATCAAAGGAAAAACAAACATACACCGGAGAAGGTGTTTTCACAAAGTCTCGATTACATAATTGAAAGTCCTTTATTTACTATATTTAGGGGATGCTTTATTGTAGGCAGTGTTAATTTGTTTCCCCATTATTGGTAATTAAAAGGGCAGGTATGGCCATAACCTCCGTGCCTGGAGGGTCAGGCAAAAAAGGAAGGTGTTAGAGGAGGGTAGGGAACAATGGCCTCTTTCCCATTTTGGAACCACCAAAAATAATTTGGGGGGTTTTCGGGAGAGTAAGTGTTAGGATATTTAAGCCCCCTTTAAAAATCGTGCAACCAGATATCTATGCACTACCAGGCGAATGAGTACCATAGTACCCATTATACCCATTACTAGAAAATAAAAATAAAGTTTACACACACTGTGAAGAGGTCCATTACTCAAATAAAAACACAACCATATACTTTCTAGCTCAATGACTGTAAGCAAGCAATCAGTTCTGCAAAATTGATATCTAATTTCTTCTTCACTTCTGTTGATTTTATGAAAATTTTTAGCTAGTCTTTCTGATTGACTGGAATAAACTATCTGTGAACCCAAACTGGATAAGTGAATACCCCAGGATTCAGCTTGAAAAAGTTTTTTTCTAATCTTGCTCAATGTTCACAAACATTTCAGCATAATGTATTAAAGCTTATGGGGAAGAATCTTGTTATTGGATTCTGGTCCTTCATAGGGCCAATAATAAAGGTATCATCAAAGAAAGGAAGTCATGAACTGTCATGGCGGAAGTAAAAACAAATTGCTGTTATATATTTACTTTTGTGACTCTTCTAATTAGAGGCAAAGATGATGCAGTGCATTATAGTTATTTCTGGCAGTAACCTGCAAATATTTTGGTCAAAAGCTTGCTATCCACTGGAAACCCATTATAGCAGTGAAGCTGCACCTCATCAAAACTCTATTAAAGATTAAAAAAAACTACTTCTATCTAAACAGAAACCTATATAATGATACTCCAGTTTCTTGAGCCTTTTTAATAGAAAAATCCTTTTCTGGAAGAGCTCCTTCTTGTAAAAACTTACCAGTCTGCCACTGCTTCTACTTCAGCCTATATGTCACCTCTAAAAACAAAAAGAGGAGAAAATAGAAATATTAATGGAGCATATGATTTTTTATTCACACAAAAGTATTGACATTCAAAATATACATTTTCATAAGACTCCATGACATTTTAAAGAACAGTTTGCCTTAAATATATCTGTTAAATGTACTTATTCTACAGTAAACGTTTGTTATACTGCACACATAATATTGCTCCTAATTTGATATTTACCAAGTTTATCTTTCTCAATAACTAATTGTAATTGTTAAAAACATACTAAAGAATTGATATATTTTATTGTTATATAAATATATATACATAGATATATATTTTACTGTTTGAACTGATAATAAAGTCTCTTTAAAAAGCAACTTAGTTAACTTCATAACATATTCTAGATTCTTGATATTTGTACGATTTGCTCTTTTAAACCTCTACTCATTTGTACCATGCACAATTAATAAAGAACAGAACCCTTTCACCTGATTACAACAGCAATATGGTAATTTATGGCTCAATACACCAGCTAATTTGGAGATATATGTAGATATTTTTCAACTGATTTTTATTAAAAGCACATCTAAGTATTTACAACTTTAAAGGAAGGAATTGACCATTAACTTTAAAAAACCAACAATAAAAATGATCAATCCAACCTCTTATGTTATACAAAATTCACTTTTTATGGCACAAATGGGAGAACAGATATGCAAATACATATCAGTAATGTTATTGCTAGCGATAATGATGTAACGCCTTTGAACTCTTTTTCATTTGCAATTTATAATTAATGCACAGATCATTTGTTATTAAAAATTGGATTGCTCCTTGAAGACTAAGTGACCTTTGAAGTGGAAATTTCAAATGACACATCTTTAAATTTGTGCAATTTTCTAAAACACATGCCAAAGTGTCTAAAGTGAAATGAGCATAACAAACTAAAGTACATACAGAAGAAGGAATGCAATAAATTTTATTCATTTGGTTGCTTTTGTTAATGTATCGTACTGCAGATATTATAAAACAAATTCTTTATAAGTGAGTTATGGAAAAACAAAACTTAATTGAATTGCAAACTAATCAACATCAATGTATAAACATGACTTGGTAAGGGCTGAGTTAAAAGGGGGAACCTTTAACCACATTTATTTATACCAGTATAAACACAAATACAGAATATTTTTCAATTTTTTTTAATTAGGCACCTAGACAGTTCATCCCAGTATAAATACCAGCCAAATGACCATTATTACCAGTCACATATATCACCAGCTTGGTGTATTTTTCCAAAAACCTTATACCGTTACATATGTCACACATTTCCCTAACCGTAGGGACTTAACCTTTTGTTGATTCCAAGCTTTTGAACACACATTTTGTATAAGTTTTCATTCACCATTTTCTTTATTTGGCACTGTTTATGCACCACCACGTAGCAAAAAAAGACTCCAGGCCTTCATATAGACCATAATTAAAAGATCTAGACTTCACTTATGTGCACACCCCATGCTTAATGTTCCCAGGCTCAGCTCTAGTCAGCTTGTGTCAGACTGCCATATCACCAGTGTAATAGATAGGTTTAGACACCACTATTAATTTTGATTCTAGTTCTGTTGTTCACTCTGTGCCAAATTACTGGAAGTCACCGAAGACGCAGCTGTTCTCCATACAATCTTCAAAGCTGGATACTACCCCAAAAACATGTGCAAATATTGTCTTAACATCCATAGTTATTTGAGGCATCAGATATCTCCAACATCCTTCCCTTATCCAAGCACAATTAATCATTTAAGTGTAACCCATTATTTAACCAGCCTTGAAAATTTTGTCAATAGTTGCTTCGAAACAAATCAAATACAACCCATTAAATTTAATTTTAAATAAATCATGATCTTTTCCCTTGTGGCTGTAAACCTGCCCCTCTATTTGTCCAAATTATATCCGAATGTCAAAAACCAGACAATGCATTAAACTCTGAAATGAACCAAAAGGTACAAAAATCACTGCTGGAATTAAAGAACTTTACCTTAATAACCTAATTAGCAAATTCCCCCAAAATTTCTACCTGGAGCTGAGCTATGTCAATGCAAATTCTCTGTGTTCTACTGATCCAGTACTACAAAGCTTCTTTATACCTTCAGACATCTCTTTTCCTTTTTGGCTCCTAAATTAGGATCCAACTTGGCTAAAACCCCATTTAGATCTGCTGAGAGCTTAACAAGTAAGATATAGGTGTTTCCTTCCTAGAAAGCAAGCCAAAGGTTGCAGCCTCCGATTGCCCACTATATTGTCCTTATTACAAAGGCCTTCAGCAACCCTTTACCAGTTGGTTCATTTGATAGAAAATATATCCTCCCTAATCTTGAACTTGCAGCAACAAATTTTAACTCAGGCTGACAATTCCAGGACGTAATCTGTATATAACATATATATATATATATCCTCCAATATTACTGCTATATTTAAAATGGCCATTTATATATTTTTACTTTGCATTGGAGTTACTACTAATAAACATTTTACAGATTATGGCCCTGATTTATTGCTCTCTGATGCTGGAGTGATTGCACTTTCATCAGTGAAACTGGTGAATGAATCTGTGAATCTGGTCCAAAATTCAAAACATTTGCTAGAAAAATCCATTCCAGGTTTGCTGGATCACCCAGCTTCATTGATGAAATTTTATCTTCTCTAGCCTTGGGGAGCTTTATTAAATCAGGCATGGGCATACGTCTGCTTTATTAGTAGTGATGGGCATTCTTATCGTATATCAGTAAATCATCCAATTCCGATATTAACACCCCATATGGGATAATAAAAATCACTCCCTGTATGACCTACTGGCAATCTGAGCTAAAAAAAGTAGGGGGTAAGTCCAAAAATTGAAGAGTAAACCTCTAACCTTCTTATAAAATATAAAATATGAAAATACCCACAATAACAGAGTTCACATTAAAAAAGTACAAACCAACAATGTTTTACAGGTCTGGAGTACACTTTTAAGTGCAAGAGAAAGCTGTGTATACAAACAATATGGAATGTGTTTGCCTGATTATTTGCTCAATGTTGTGTATCCCTGGATTATTCCAGACAATTCTAAGACACCTGTGTGCACAAAGCAGTAATAGCTGTTGCTGTATCTATAATTAGTATGACACTGTGTGTTGTTGTAGAACAATGCTGAGTTGAAAATATGTGGATGATTTTCCAAAAAGTGCCAAAAAGTTAATTTGATATTTTGTTTTGTAGTTAGAAGGTAAAAAACTAATTTTTATTTATAAGTTGTCCCTTTATTTGTGCAAAATTTTTAATGATGGATTGACCAAGTTGGGAGGGACTCAAAAATCTTAGGCAAGATAGTGTTCATACATGTGCTTAGTAACTGTGGTTGAAACTTTTCATGTTTTTTTTTACATTGGTCACAATACATCATGGGATAATTGTTTTCCTGCTGTAGAACACCAAACCGCTGGGAAACAACTGCCCCTAAAAATGTAAGAAAGAGATGCACGAAGCACCTCAAAATCAACCTATGACTTTAGACATTCAGAGTTTTTCACCGCTCCAAACAAAACCCTTTAACACAATGATGACAACTACGGAGCAAATGGCCTTCTTTGGCTGTTTTTACTCATTTTCTCAAAACATTCCCACATACTATCATCAACCATATACCAGTACATCAGTGCAACTTTAATATCACAGCAATATATTATAACAGCGTATAACAACATTTTAACAACCTAACTCCCTTCAGGTTGCACGTCCTCCACCCTAACCACCATTAAACCAGGGACCTGTGTCTTTCATCGATATACTGTATCTTGCTCCCACACACCATCTCACTACCTCAGGAATGGTAATAACTATGCCCACAATCCCTTAACAAATGAACACCCACTTGCTGATTAATAACCATTTTGAACACCCTATACCATAAATGGCTCTCCACACCACTCCATTACCTTCTCTACACACTGCCCTCGAGGACCTCAAACTGCCTGTCGCCTAACCACTAACAGACCCATTCCATGCCTAAGCATTAAAACAAACTTATTTGGAGGAGGGAGGTTGGGAACCTTCTTCCCTGCTGAGTGAGCTCTGCCTCACCCCTTCACCCTCAATCACCTACTTATATCACTTCTCTCCCCACCCGCTGTTAATCTTATAAACCTATCTCTGATTTCACCCCTCCCTAACCTAACTCCACCTAAACAATTAACCCTATACTGCCTTGTCCGTCCTTCCACTCATCAGTCATACTGGCTCTCCGCCTATCTTTCTCCATTCTCAGGCTCCGGGCCCTCCTCAACTACACCACAAAAAAATGCCTGTACAAAAAAAAACAAAACAAAAAAAAAAACAAGTAACTTCACCAATTGAATAAACTAATCACTAGTACTCTGTGGCAATTATTCCCATCAGAACTTTAGCTTAGAATCCAACTGAGGCAAGTGTTAGCCACATTATTGTACACATATGCACATATATATATGCACATATACACATTTGTTTAGGAAGATTTGAAAAGTAGTTAGCATGAACAATTGATGTGCACAGTGTCCCATATTCCAAGAGTATTTATTGCTATGCCAAAGTAAAATCATATAAAGTTTTGTCCCTCTTTACCCAAATAAGTAGGAATGTAATGCAGTAAATTATCTTTCCCAGATGCCCTCTATCTTGGCTTCCCAAAGACTATTACATCATCATATTTTTCTATTAATATTATGTTGATGATATAAATTTTATTGCAGTATGTTGCCTACCAATGATACAAAATTTGGACATCACTAGGGCCAAGGCACTTAACTCAGATGTCTCTTGTACAAATGTGTCTTAATGGTTTTCCTAATAAATAATATATGGGTACCTTGCGACTGCAGATTTTGTAGTTCATCTGAATCCATTGCATATATTGATTTCTTTTAAGGGTTTAGTATGATATACGAAGGATGAGTTGTGATGCTGTTCTTTCACAAGGGACTGCGGTATTCCCCTAATAAAAGAAGTAACCAAATAACCTTAATGAGTTTCATCTTTCTAGAAGCAAGACAAAAAAAGCACTACGATATCTTCAGTTATCAGCAGCTGGGAACTTAATGGAAATGTAACCTGGGTCGGGGCTCAAACAAAGCAGAGACAAGGTGGCTGAAAGAAGAAGTCCAGTTCCAAGGCGTCACAGTGTAAACAACTGAAGGACTTTGAGACAGCGGCATTCAAACTAGAACAGGGTTTTTTTAGACACAGGCAATAAGTATATTGAGGTGTGCAGTACTACAGGCGGATAGGGTTATGTAATATGATCATCATTTTAATCCAGGAAAAGCTTCTTCTGAATTACAGATATAATTGACTCCACAGATATATAAACCTTTTTAAAGGGGTGAATATACAGTGTGAAAAGTACATTTCTATGTTTGATGAGCACAATGCGGTTCTCTTTGTAATTAACTCTCAAACCTCATATCAATATGACTTACCAGGAAAACAGTTATAAACATATCTGGTTTCAAGTGTAGGAGACAGAAATCTTCACCCCAGCCAGCCATGATTTTTACTTAATGGTCATATTTTATAGAAATATGGATAAAAGCTTAATGCAGTAAAATGTCCCTGAGTATGTGGCTGTCAATGGAGAATCAGTGCTATTTATAACCAGTTAAGTCCCATTTGCCAATGTGACGTGGCTTTCATTCCAAGCAGTTTTTTCAAATGGAACTATTTTTTTAGTATATGCCCTTCAAGTGGTGTTTGGGACCTAGAGGCTTCTGATGCTGATATCAATAGCTCTGTAGGACAGCTGTGTAAGACAATAGAATTTAATCATTTTTGTATTGAGTTTGTAAAGAAAATTCCAATACATCATTTTTGGCACCACTGGGGTTTTCTTAAGAAAAGCAGGGGCCATTGAACTGATTTAGCTGTAGTAGTGATTAACTGTTAGCTTAAATCAATGAGCTGTAGATCAGTATTATAAGTGAACTGTTGTTGCAGAGTTGCAATATGGGGCAATATCCGGTTCCCCCTGGACCTGATCCCTGATCACCAAGGTAAAAATGGGTTTAAATATACAAAAAAGTAAGCAAATACATAAACACACTACACCTCATTATCCCTCTTTTAAAAACTAGAGCACACTGGCCATATGAAGAATGCTTTTCAAAAAATAAAATAATAAAAAAATAATTTGTTGTTAAATTTGCAATGCATGCATCAAAAGGCCAATATGTGTATTGTGTCCAATTGCCCCATCTGTCACATTTATCTGCTAGTTTTAGATAGAGCTCATGTTGGTGCCTAAGCAAATAGACAAACATATTTGTTTATGTAATTTTGTATATTTGTATTTTTGTTTTTGGACAATCATGTGATTTAGGTTTGTTCTTTATCTTGTATTTTCCATACATAAGAGTAAAATATGTTTCTATGATTATAGACTTCTCTCCATCCTCCTGAAGAAGCTGATTTTTTCCGCTAAACACATCCAGAAGCATTTCAAAAATTAAACCCTTTGTGGGTTTTCTGTAAGGAGAGGTCATTATATACACCCACCATTTTATTGTTTTTTATGTATTTGAAATGATGTTTTTAATGTTTAACCACCTGGGCGTTTCACTGATGTCTGGAATTCTGTACCAAAAGCGGTACACTGTTTTTCATGAAATTCTTTTTTTTAAGTTGTGGTCCTTTAACTTACAGAAATATGTCTAAACAAGGGTTTAGTAGACCCTGAATATAATAGATTTTAAAACACACGATCATGTAAAAAAAAAAAAAAAATCAGCTTAAACAAGAATGCGTAAATAAATCAAACATACTGAAAATGCAATATTTCTGTATACTGTATAGTACTATATTTTTCTAAAACACCTCCCTAGTGTGGTGAATTTTAAAACCGAGTCCAACGTCACATAACTATAGACAAAGCCACATAAATATATTTTGTAATTTTTTTGTACTGGATTGGATACAGGAGTTTGTATTCAATCAAATACAAAATATAAATTTGAATTTCCAAGTTATTTACTTTTATTTTATTTTTTTTTATTTTTTTGTACTGGATTGGATACAGGACTTTGTATTGAATCCAATACAAAATATTTGAATTTCCCGCTACGACCCCCGTCGACGGGCACATGAACTGACATCATCAGGAATCGCCGAGGGACACGTACGCAAACGCCGGGCGTTTGAATTCTTTCTGTACTTCCATGGAAAAAGTGTTACATTTTTTTATATGGAAATTTATTTTAGATTGTAGGCTATAATTCTTAGGCATAACTCACTAAATAATGTCCAAAATTTAATAAATTTAATAATAAACATAAAAAAAAATGTAATCCCTCGGTAACACTCACTTTCCAGACTACCTCTATAGGCCCTCAAGAGTGGACCTGGAAATGCAATGATTCTTTGTTTAAGGACCCAGTCTGTGAGGGGGCAATATTGGATACTATTAAATACTTTTTGTAAGACCATGAGCTAGATGGCACCTCTGATCCCTTTCAATGGGAAGCACTTAAGGCAGTCTTACGTGGGGTGCTGATTCAACGGGGGCAAGACTTAAAAAAATCAGATCTCAGGATATGGCTAATACGGTTAACAAAATACAGAAGCTAGAAAGACTACATAAGAATAATATGACCTCTGACGTGTTTACCGAACTGACCTCTGCCAGGAGACATCTCCTACAACTATACGACCTAGCCCATCAAAAGTATAGAGACAAATACCGAAAATCTTACTATCAGTACGGGGAAAAATGTGGCCGATTACTAGCGAGGGAACTTCACCCGAGACCAGCTGCTGCGTATATCCCACATATTAGGAACACAAAGGGTGACATCACTGCTATACCCCAAGACATATTGAAGACGTTTCAACAATACTATTCAGACCTGTATAATATCCAAAACACGACGAACTCAACCCTATCCCTTCGGGAGTATATCGCTTATACGGCATTGCCAGAATTGGACCCAGAAGTGTCGTCTAGCTTAGAATCTGCTTTCACGGAGGAGGAAGTGTCATCGGCGATTAGAAATACTCTTGCGGGCAAAAGTCCGGGGCCGGATGGGTTCACCCCTAAATTCTACAAAACACATGCAGAAGCTCTTGTTCCATTTATGACGAGGGTTTTTTCATCCATAGCGGATGACACTTTCTTCCCCGCTCAAAGCCTCGAGGCACATATAACAGTTCTTCCTAAACCGGGCAAAGATCATGCGCTATGCTCGAACTATAGGCCAATCTCATTAATTAATGTGGACGCAAAACTTTTCTCTAAATTGATAGCCAACCGATTATCTCTGCATTTGCCCGATTTGATCCATACTGATCAGGTTGGCTTTATCAATGGGAGGGAGGCTAGAGATAATACGATTAAAACCCTGCTGGTTACCCATGCCGCCAAACTATCACAGACCCCTATGTGTCTGTTATCAGTTGATGCGGAGAAGACTTTTGACAGAGGTAACTGGGCCTTCATGTACCAGGCACTGATTCAGATAAGCCTGGGACCACGTATGATAGCCAGGATAGCGGCACTTTACTCGGCACCCAGGGCTCGTGTGAGGATTAATGGTTGTCTGTCGGCCTCATTTCCTATTCTTAATGGCACTAGACAGGGTTGTCCACTATCACCCCTATTATACGCTATAGTAATGGAACATCTGGCGGTAGCGCTGTGGAACAATCCTAATGTTCAGGGGATTCGAACTGGAAAACACCATTACAAGCTGTCCCTATTCGCGGATGATCTACTTATGTATATCTCGTCCCCCCAAAGATCTATCCCGACGATTCTAGAGGAGTTTGATAAATTTGGGAAGGTGAGCAACTTTAAAGTAAATTTCAATAAATCTGAAGTGCTAAATATCTCACTCTACCAGATCAGATACAATGCCCCTGATTCATCAAGCAAAATCGGATTATCGCTCGCGCATTCGTATTAGCGATCCGGAATCGTGCGCGATCGCGCTATTCAACAACTGAAAAAGCTCGCGCACGGAGCCGCGCTTATCCGACAGCTTTTTACTGACGATCTTGCATTGAAAGTCACTGTTCCCCTAAAAAATCATTATTTCTAATGGCACACATACCACCCTTAGCCCTAAAAAAAAATGTTTGCGCTGTTTAAATGTTTTTAACATTTATGTGGGACCTGGGAAGATACGCTTTATTGCCTCTCTCTTGGTTTGCGAGAATTAACACCCTAAAAATGGATATCTTACCCAGACTGCTGTATATTTTCCAAACCGTTCCAATATATCTGCCTCCCACTTTTCTTGGTAAAATACAGCAAATGTGCAGAGATTTTATATGGAAAACGAAACCTTCCAGAATAGCATTGCGTTATCTTACTAGACCTAAAGCAATGGGTGGAGCTGGGGTCCCTGACTTTAGAATATACTACAAAGCCACCATATTGTCGCGAATAGTCGACTGGTTCCGCAACAGAGACAGGAAAAGCTGGGTTATCCTGGAGAACTTTTTATCCCCCATTGACCTACGATCCTTACTGTGGGTAGACAGGTCTGCATTGTGTTTACAACAGTCACTTCCAATTGTTACCTCAGACCTTTTGAGGGTCTGGGATGGCCTTACTAGGGCTAGCCATGTATCCACTAAGATAGGCCGTATGACTCCCCTATTCGACAATCCAGCATTCCCCCCGGCACTGAATGTCAGTACCTTTTTATCTTGGACGGCCCAGGACAATAGGCAGATATACAGTGTATTGCAGAATGGGAGACTGCCTCCCTTCTCATCTTTGGACTCCGGGATGCAGAGGAAACCGACCGCGTGGCTGTCATACAACCAGTTGTCCTCCTTTTTATCAACATTTCTCAACACATATACCATACACACAAACCGTACGGCGTTTGAAACCGTACTGAGTGATACAAGCAGGCCGGTCCACGTTATTTCCCAGTTGTATGACATGCTAGCTAGAATATCAGCCAACAATGCCCCCACATACACAAAATATTGGGAAACGGAATTGGGGTCCCCCATATCCCCTCTGGAATGGGAAAAGGTTTTTATTTTGACCCATCAAATGGCACTCCCGTGTAAGGCCCAGGAGACCAACTATAAAATTGTATCCAGATGGTTTATGTGCCCGTCGGATATACACCGGATATCTCCCTCCTCCTCTGATAAGTGCTTGAGTTGTCACACTCAACGGGGCACTATGTTACATATCTGGTGGGATTGCCCGGAAATTCGTAGACTCTGGGACCAGATCACTGATTTATATAATAAAGTGACTGATTCGGATATAACAATGTCACCTAAAATATCCTTACTATCTATTCTTCCAGGATCTATAAAAGCTAGTAAACGGGATATACTTAGGCATTTTTTAACGGCGGCTAGGAAAATTATCCCTAGAAAATGGAAACAATCCACAGCGCCATCCATGAGGGAATGGCTTGCAGAATTAGAACGGATACAACGTATGGAGTCATTGGTTGCAGAAGATGAGAATAAGGTGGAGCAATACAAGCTGACGTGGTCCGTATGGGACTGGTTTAAGGAATCGCCCCAATTCAAATCGCTTTGGCCATAAGCCTGCAGGAAAATAAGGGTGCAGAAGAGCTTGAATTAGTATTACTGTTTCGCAGACTAAGGGAACGGGCGAATATTAGGCCAGTCAGGTACCCCCGCATTCCTAAGTCCATACCTACCTCTACCCCTAGGTTTCCCTCCTATTTACAGTTATTCAAATAGGGGTCTATGTGGCATATTCAGGTTTTCCCTAAGAAGGGACATAAAAAAAAAAAAAAAAAAGGGAAAAAATAACAACGAAGATCTCATGGTTGACTGTTTTACATATTTTCTGTTTTTTTATGAGACAAATGTTGTTTGGTACAGTGTTTTTGGATACCTAATATTTCTCATATTCTCTCACCTGGATTCAAAGCTTTATTTTGCTTTTTATATATTCCCTTCCCCCTTGTTTTACCCGGGTTTTTCTTAGACCCCCCTATAGCTGTCTTTATACTATATTGTTAATGGTTTATATATGAAAAGCGACATACATGTTCTGCTATTTTTTTTTTGTAACCGTGGGGGTTTAGCCCCTACTATATATATTATTTTGTCCTTTTCTTTGTATTCCTTTTTCGTTATATATGTTTTTGTACTGTTGAAAACTAATAAAAACGATTGAAAGAAAAAAAAATGTAATGTAACTGTACAGTAGCATATATAATATATATAATACAATTATATATATAATATATGAAGATTTCTTTGTATCTGACTGACAGTTTTTTTGTATTGAATCCAATACAAAATGATTTAAATTTCCCGCCCCGCCTCCCGCCCGCACTGCCGCATGCACCGACGTTACTGGGAAACCCCGGAGATCGTCACTGCACATGCTGGAAGAAGACAGAAGAGGACAGATGTCTCCGGAGGAGCTGTGGGGACAAGGTAAGTGTTTTTTTCAGTTGATATCCTATTGCCATACAATGTTGTATGACAATCAGATTGCACTGTAACGCTTGTTTCTGGTTCGGGGTAAACGCTTTTAGCAAGTTTTCTTACCCCAAACCAGGCTCGGGGTAACCGCCCAGGAGGACAATATTAATAAAATTGTAATTTTATTGTAATTAATATTGATGGTATTGGCTTTAAAAGTTCTGCCTAAAATTGTTGTCTTTCATCGCATATCTTTTCCTATAAATGTTAGGGATGTAGCCTGTTTAAGATAAAGACATGTATATAGGTGGATGTTTCTTTAAATAGACATTATCTGGTATTTGATGATGGGACAAATTTCTTACTAAGGAC
This sequence comes from Pyxicephalus adspersus, assembly GCF_032062135.1. NCBI lineage: Eukaryota > Metazoa > Chordata > Amphibia > Anura > Pyxicephalidae > Pyxicephalus > Pyxicephalus adspersus. The sequence goes on from NC_092859.1 coordinate 129,951,340, forward strand.
TATAGATGGGTGAAATTGAAAAATGTATTCTCCCAAATTTTCACAAAAATACGGTTGATAACCGTTTTACAAAAGCTGCTAGAGGGGCTTAGGGAGTGATATGGAAACAAGCTACAAGTGAAAAAAAAAACATATTTTTTTGGGGTAAATCAAATGTAAAGTAACGTATAAATTTAAAAAGAAAACATTTTTTAATTCCAACTGCTGGACGTTTTCAGTTAGTTTCAATAACCTAAATTTAGTGTTGCTGAGAGGTCAGAGGGGCCTGTGGGATTCTCTAGTAACAGAAAGGATTATGGTGTAAAATTTATTTTCAATCTTTTTACAGATTGATTTGATTAATTTATACATAAAAGGATCATTTAAAATTATTTTCTGTTTAACACCTATTGTACTGCTGGTACAAAATTATGGTTTTATGAACAAAACCAGTAATTATCTTGTAACATAAGTGAAGTAATTGTGCAATCCCTGATGGCCAACTGTTTCATGTATTAGTCAGTCCTTGCTGCCCAGTGCATAATAAAGTTGGCGTAGTACGGCAGACCTCATAAGTTCCTACAATATACTATGACAGTTCATACTCCTTAAGCACCACTAAAGCCAATAAACAGAGACTACGAATATTTCCTATATGCCCTAAAATTTTAGCAGTTAACATTAAATGTCTTTCTACCAAATGTCAAGCAATATTAATTCTTTTAACAACTTTTCCTATTTCTCAACTAATACATCAAAGAACCCAATGAAATTAAAATCCTTCCTTTGGAAATACATTCCATTCAATCCATCCTTTCAAATGTTTATGTATTTTTATAAATCCTTCACTTTTTGCTAAAGATATCACAAGGGAAAAACACCCATTACACATGTGGATGAAACTGTTTAAGCATAGAATGTAGTGTCACGGTAACATTCATGGTCCTTCTGAGATTATCAATGTTTTCAGGTGCCATCTTTACCTAGAATGGACATTCTCAGGCACAATCTAACATGTCCTAAATGTAATCTCACCACACACTTTAACATTCTGTAATCCTTTAATCCTTTACGTTGCAAGTCAATAACTAGAGCCTTTCTGTCAAGTAACAACCACCCTATCTTCTCCTAACTTTACTACACTACTTTGGAAAGATCCATCATGACTTCCTTAATCTAAAGCTAAAGAGGGAACTCTAGACAGGAAAACGGACACAACATGGAAAATGGATAGTAGCAGTCAGATTTTAGGAAACAGTATGGAGTCATCAACAAGCAGGTGGTAAGAAACCAACTAGTGGGATATTCCAGGATAGGCCAGGTATGCAACACAGGATTGTAGTGAGGTTGCAGGATTGAATTCGTAAAAGTAGGTCATAGTCCATAATAAGCAGTCAATTATCTAAGAGTGAAGAGTAAAAGATCAGCAAAAATAGTTAATACTAAAGCACTGAAGAGGTGAAGCAACAAGACAAGTCAGGATACAGGTAAAAGATTAGGACTAGTTAATAATTACTCTAGGTAGAACTGTATCTTAGATAGCTATTTGATGCCCATACCAGTGGTAAGTATAAACATTCGCACATCATAAAACATGCAAGCCTATGTATATAGACTGTACCTACCAGAGACCAGGTGTGGAGGTGCACTTGCCAGAACACTCAAGTCTGCCTTCTATGTTCATCCTGACTTGTTTTTCTGCATTTAATTAGGACTTTCCTATGGATATCTATGAGGTCTGTTCTAATACAGTGAGCCTGATTTATTAAAGCTCTCCAAGGCTGTAGAGGATATACTTTTATCAGTAAACCTGGGTGATCTGGCAAATCCAGGATTGATTTCTTAAAGTAATTTGCTATTTATTATCAAATGTTTTCAATTTTGGAACAGATCCATTCCAGTTTTTTTTTTATCACTAATAAAAGTGTATCTTCTCCAGTCCTAGAGAGGTTTAATATATCAGGCCCAGTGAATCTGATGTTTACTGAACATTACCTGGTGGAGAATCAATTACTGCTGTTGAAATGCGTGAATAGACCCTAGGTAACAGTATTTTTAGTTTTTGGTATATAATGAAAGAATCTCATTGAAGACTACTTATGTGTGATGCGCCTGAGGTTCTTGTACAGTATAAAAGCTTTTTTACAATCACGATGTTGCAAATAACATCTAAATAAAAGGTTCCACTGAAAGAAACGACAATGCTGCTACTGGAAACCTATTAAGGATTTTTTATAAAATAAAGAGGAATTTAATGTTTTGGGCATATGCTGATAGGTTGATTGTTTAAGAGGGCTTTTTTATGTCAAGTAGAATACACTTCCACTTCATTAGTAGTTATCCAGGAGGTAAAATTGTAAATAAAAGAGCAGTGAAATTGTTCCTATGAAAAATAATTATATTTTCTAGAAAAACCTATAGTGTTATTTAGGGGTAAACATGGTGTATACAGTTTTAGATTGGATTCAATTTCAAAATGCATGAATCACCTTGTTCTCATAATTTCCATCTTCTAATTATATTCATTGTAAAAAAATGAGTGAATTATGAATAACAGTTTGGCTTACCTTGAGTGAAAACATTTATAAATAGATCCCTTAGAGCAGAAGTATTGTATTCATAAAAAGTTACAAAAATGTTTCTGATATTAGAAAATGAACCCCAAAGCCTTAGATTAACTTTATGGAAAATTATAAAAATCCTACAAAATACCTGTAAATAGCACTATTTGAAATTTTGATTGCCTCTTATCCTCATTATTTCTCACTCATTATTAAATTATTAACAAGAAATTGATGAGCCAATGTGCTAGTTTCTCTGGAATAGAAAGGAAGCAAAAAAACCCCATGTTGTTGCTTTGAACATTAGAGTAATGACCTATTATTATTATAATTATGGAGTATTGATAAAGTAAAAAAGAGAAAAAAACTGCAAAGAATGTAATGCCAGATAACAATATCTAAAAAGGAAACAAATACATTTTACACTCTAAACAGATATACTAGTTGTAGGAACAGTAATTGTTAACAATAATGAATACCTTATGAGTATACATTAGCTGTTAGTCCATTGTAGGGTACATAGCATGAATTTTTTTCATTGGCCGGTATATTTCAGGGGCGATTTACCCTAACAACTAGTGTCCTGCAAATGTTTACCATGTAAATTATTTTGTAGGCTGGTCTGCCAAAAGTTATGCATAAGTTAGGAAAATAACAAACAACGGAAGTCTGGCTTAGACCTGGGATCGAACTCAAACTTCTTCCCTAAGGTAGACAAAATTAATTCTAAATCTAATTTAGCTGAAAGTGTCCGCTAAATATATCTATATATATTTATTTATTTGTAGCATCCTATTTTCACCTTCCCATTTCATTCATTCCTGTACTATGCTGTCAAATATTTCTAGGAGGCTTCCCACTCTGGTAAACCAAATTTCATTAACTGTCCAAATCTACAATTAGGGTGAATTTAAAAAAATGTAGTTTTCTCCTTAATTAAAATCCAACTCATATATAGTTAAAGTATATTTAACAGCAGGTTTTTTATTTTATTCTGAATAAATGAGATGGTATTTTCCCCACTAAAGAGATGGTTGCATATTTAGTCAGGTTAAAAAACATCATCCAGTCCATCAAGACTGAAATAGAAAACCGGCATGTATAGATCTCTAAACCCCCAGTTAATGCCGAGGAAAGCAAAGCCCTTATAAAGGGAGTAAAAAAATCTATTCTGATCCCTGATTTCTTAAGGCAGTGGACGCCAACCTTCTTGGTCCCGTGGACCACCAAAATCACCGGCTCCTGACCGCGCATCCTCCCAGTGAGGTTCTTCTCCTGACCCTGCTTGGGGGTGCGCCGGCCAGAGCCCCAGACCCCCAAAATTTTCTGGGGAACAACCGGAGGTCCGCAGACCACCAGTTGGTGACCGCTGCCCTAAGTTAACTGGATATTCCGTGGATCAGCCGAATTGGCAAGAACTATTTCTTGAGGAAGACTATTCCACATTTGCACAGTCCTTAAGAAGAAGAAGAGACTTTAAGTATCCAGAAACCTCCTTTATTGTAGGCACAAAGTAAGCCCACTTGTCCTATGTTCACCATGTGTACCATTTATTAATATATATATATATATATATATATATATATATATATATATATATGGTGGTCATACATTTCCTCATTAGTAAAAAAATTCCTTAGAGTTAAGTGCCTCCATGACTTTTATCAGTTCAGCTGGCCTTCTCTGCACTCTCCAGTTTCACAATATCCTTTCAAGTGAAGCCCAAAACTGGACTGTATGTTCCAGATGAAATCCAGAAGCCGTTAAAAGGCTAGGAAGCAAAATAAGAACATCATCCTATGGTTTCCCATAGAAAGAGCATAGAGCAGTGGATACATAAAATTCAAACCTTATTGTTTTCTAATTCATGAAACATTTTTACTATAAAGTAGGAGATTTATTCACTTTTTGTATAAAGTTGTTGCTTTTGTTTGTATTGGCCAGCATGTTTTTTCTCGATAAAGAAAACATCTTTGCCTGTTGGTCATATAGTGTTACAATAAAAGCAACCCTGGTATTCCTCTACAATAGAAGAGGACTACTCATGTTGGCTCTATCCTTCCTTCTTTTTCAGTGCTGCAGCCTCCATTAACTCTCTTGACTTGCCACATGCTTTAATTCTATCCTTTGACCCCTCTATCACTTAAAACATGTGGCAGAGGACACAGACATCTGATACTCTTTGAAGTGTGGAATGCTGAATCCACTGGGTTTATTCAAAGCTCTCCAAGACTGGAGAAGATACACTTTCATCAGTGTACCTGGGGATCCAGCAAACCTGGAATGGATTCCTAAAAGTCATTTGTTATTTGTTAACAAATGTTTTCAATCCTGAACCAGATCCATAACAGGTTTGCTGGATCACTGATGAAAGTGTATATACTCCAGCTTTGGAGAGCTTTAATAAATCAGGGCTACTGAAAGAGGCTGCCGCACTGGAAGGAGGTTGAAGTACACAAGCCATAAAATGTGCATTTATGCAGTTAAATTAAAAAAAACTGTATTTTCTGTAACAATTTGCGGCTCATAAATAAATTTGGACCTGATTCATTTCTACAATAATTCCATATTTGCTGTGATTTCTCTGCAGTTGCTGCATTTTTCTGCTGGGAACTGCTTTGAAGTGACAACACATGAAGGATTGCTGCAGTGTCATGGAATACCTATTTGATCTCACATTTTTAAATTGACTGTAACTTATATTTAAATGATTAGAATAATAGATTCCCAAGTGGTACATTATACAGCTTTTAGTAAAAAAAATCCCTGCACTATAGGCAATCAAGCAAGGGAAGCCCCAACCAACAGTACCCATTTTTCCCTAGAGCCAATCTAATTTTAGTGTAGCCATGTCAATTTCAGTAAAACTAAATCAGTACTTTACTGCCTAGGAGCTAAAATAGGGCTAGGGGTTGGCTAATGGATATTCTCTTTGGAAGCTTTTAGCCAGATTTGTAGCATAGTGACAGATTGCCATTAACATTTACTGTATATTCGATACACATGGTGATATATTCTCCTGTAGAAGTAAAGCATTTTCCCAGCATACTAAATAATTACAGATAACCAATCATTCTTTAAGTGTATCCCATGGGAGAGTATTTTAGTTCAGTTAGATGTACTTCATATTAGTAAGTATACAAGCAATGTATCCTCATATTACCAATCACGATAAACCAATCTATACAGAGCCATAAACAACATTGAATGAATATGTCAATAAATATTATACCGAGACAGAGATGAAAGTACATGTGGCATTTATGGAAAGTGAAAAATCATTATGTTTTTAAATTAGTGATTTATTTGTAAGATTGTTTATTGTTCAGTACAGCAACATTTGTTTAACTGTGAATTGTGTCGCACAATGTGGTCAAGAAATGTTCTTTATGTTGTCCCAGTGCAATTGCTTGAAGCAATGTACATTGAGTAATTGGATATGTTCTTGGAATCTTTCATCACTTAAAATTCTCAATGCCTATATGTTACCATAAAGCTTATGGATATAGGAGAACATGCTGGGCCGGATGTGTCAATGCCAAGGTCCATGATCATGTGATCTGTTTAAAAAGGTAACATCAATTCAACTTGGCTATGCCTTTTTTCCTTGAAGCTGAGGGCACCAACTGCCAGCAATGTAAGAAGCTTTCTTCCTACTGACTACCAGGGTAACATATTGTGAGCTGTAGATATAATAATTATAGCAGGGGTTCCCTAAGACCAGAAAGTTATTTAAAGGGCTTCTTCTTAAGGTTAAAAAGATCAAGAAAGGCTGGTCTACAGAAAAGACCTTTGTGTGCAATGGGTACAGCAGACGTTTAAGTAAAGCACAGCGTGGAGTCTCTACAGAGGAGATTGTGCTTCTATGGGTATACACAGAAACAAATATCTCTCATAGGAAAAACCATTGTGGAATCTTACTGGTACAATGCATATTGGGGGTGAACTGTCACTGGACAAAAAAGTATCACTGTGCTGGAAGTATTACTGCTAGAGCATGCTTTGTTTAGCGAAATTCATTATCAAAAGCAGAATCCTCCAGTAACACAAGCAAGTGGAACTTGCACATTATGATTGTATGTTCTCAGTTGCTCTTTTAGGTCTATATATAAAGGAATGCAGTAAATAAGATATTCACTGAAACATTCCCTGCTAGATAATCAATTATTGCCATGGAAATACATGGGCCTGGAAGATTCACTGCTTTATAAATTGACTCCTTTGTGTCGCCTTTATCAGATTCTCAACAAGCATTTAATGTCTTTCTGAACACCTGCAATGTTCTATGCTTTGAAACAACAGAAATATGATTCAGAGATTAGCTTGTTCATATAATTTAATTAACTGTTTATCTTAATATTTACAAAGGGTTGTATAAACTCAAGCTTTTCATACTATAGAGGATTTATGAACCTTTGCTTCCTTTACGTTCCACAAAAATTGTTTCAAACAAATATATTACCATGAAGAATAATAAAGTAGCATATAGCAGCCAATCTTACTATTGTTTACTTAAATCATGGCAGTGAAAAATTTAGTTGTATTGATTACCGAGTTGGTTTATCATTTGTAATCTTAAAGGATTAGCTCAATGTTGTGGCTCTTCACTAACATCTGTTATATATGCATAGTGTAGTTTTGTCATGACATTACTGAAGCCCTTCCTTTTAAAGCACAATTTATTTACACATACCTGTATGTACTAGCTATATTTGCTTAGTTGCCTATGTTTACTATGTGTATGCCTATGTTTACTGCCTATAAGGTCCAGGCCTAATAATAAAACGTTTTGATTTATAGGAATACATTCTCTTTATTATCAATAAAATATAATATGCATGCAGTAAGGCCTAAAGCTGGGCGATTAGAAGGAGCTGGCCGGAAGGACATTATGACAAGGGGAGAGGGGGGGGAGTAAAGTTTGGTAGGGTCAAGGAGGGGACAAGACATGGATTGGGCAGTTGAGAAAAACAAAAGGAAGGGAAAATAAGCACTATAAGGAAAATAAAAGGAAAAAAAGGCAAGAAGAGATGGGCCTGGCACCATTTTGTGAAAAAAGGAGAAAGATTCCCACCCTCCCTCCTTCTAGGTAGGGTTGTGTTTCTTTATAGGTGGTGTGGTTGATGTCCTCGAGGGTGGTAGGAGCTGCCAGTATGGTTTGGAAGAGGGAGAAGTCATCTCAGGTGTGGGGACTCTCAATGTGATACAGGAATTAAGTGTGAAGTTCAAAATTGGATTGGAGAGGGGCTCTGCATGGGCAAAGATAACGCTACCCAATTGGTGACGTGGGGCTGGGAACAGGAACAGAAGGAGTGGTAGACCCTTCTGTTGATATGGCCATGGATAATGCTTTTCAGGACCTGCAAACAGGGATTGATTGGGGCAAACAGTTACAGGTTTAGGGGTTTGATTAAGTGAGGTACAATTTAGGATAAATTATGTTAAATTTAGTGTTGGTCGAATAGCTCACTATTCGATTCGACAGCTATTCGATCGAATAATGAGATATTGTTCGGGTGATTGAATGCCGAATTTGAACACCATTGAAGCCAATGGTGGGAGAATTCAGGTTATTTTTAGGGATTATTATTGCTCTTGCAGCCCTTTACTAGTTGCATGTGTTCTTGGAAAAAGTTTCTCTATCCAAGAACACAGGGCACTAGATGTGATGAATGGGGAAACTTGTCCCCACTAACCTTTAGTGCCCCGGGATTGTCTGCAGTCACAGCTGTGGCCGCAAAGTTCCCACGGTCATGTAAATCTGCAGTTCCACTACCATCCCAGAAGCACTACAGGGTTATTAACTTATTAATGATAAATACAGCACGGTAACTGTGGGAGCTGAAATCAGATGAACTCTCAATGGAGAAACTCCATTGAGAGTTCATCTCGAGTTGGCCTGTAGTCACAGCTGCTTGGAGGCATTTGTATGCCTCCAATCAGCTTTGACCAGAGATTCACACGGTAACTGGGTTGTACTTGCGTGTCCCCAATCAGCTGTGACCACAGGTTCCCATTCTCTCTGAGCTGTACTTATCTATGATAAGTACAGCCCAGAGAATGTGGGAACCTGCACTTCAGTGGCATCGCAAAATCGGTTTGCTGAAATTTTGCGGACCCATCGGAAGTTCGGGGAAATTTTTGCGAGAATCCTCATCCTTAATCATAAAAGCATGTTCTACTTTGACTAAATATTAGTCCCAGTTCTATAGCAAGTTTTAGATGTAAAAAGGGATTCCTTTACTAAAAAAAATGTAAAAATACATAAAAAAAAACTGAATAGGACAACAGACACAGTTGGAAATAGTGGACCTATCAATACACAAGCACATACATATAGGCAAATCAACTATAAATGATTGCCCTAATTAAAGCATATAACAATATTCAAAATGGATATTCAGTTTTCAACCAGGGACCTCAGACAGCTTTATGATTAATGGACTTTTTTCTTTGAACATTGGCTGCTGCTGCCTTGCTAGTGTGAGCTAAGATGTTTCTTGCATGATAGTCACAAAACAGAGTTTCACAGTTTCATCTTTACCCATGTTCAACCAAATCTCACTCAATAAACACAATGTTGTTGGTTAAATGGCCCATAGGTCTTTTATTATAACAGTTATCAAAATACTGTTCTTTATATATATACAATATAAATACCATAACAATCAAAATAATAACAAATTCTAACAAAGACATCTCACTACACTTTTAGTCTGCACCCACACAATATTAATTGCTCCCAGCCGCCAAATCTCCCAGCTAGAGAATGATAAATCCCTTCTATTTTGTGCAGACCAACATATTTCTCCAAACACAATTTTCCAAACCACGGAGATTCCACACCATAAATGGGTGCCTATGTCCATAGACATTTTTGAACCAATCAACACCTCCTTGAGGAGCTCAACCTCTCAACTTAGCCTCTCTATCCCCACAACCCTTACTACAAACCAATAAAATACCCAACAACCAAAAAAGGGGCGGGAGGGAAGGAAACTTTCTCCTGCACTCTGTCTGCTCAAAATGACCCCACCACTTCCTCTTCCTTACCTTTTAACTCCTTAACTCCTCTTTCACCTCCGCCTCTTTAAACCCCACATCTCCCACTTCCGAACTAGTTTCATAACCCTGTCTTGCCTGCTTCCTGTCTGCCCAGTGATGTAGGCCTTCCCCTATGTTCCCTTGCCTCGCACGCTCCAGGCCCAACTTTATTTAGCTTTCCCTTCTTTTTTTGTGTCTTTCTCCTCTCTTTTTTTAAATACATGGTAAATTACTATAGTACTTTTTTTTTAATATAAAGACCTATTTTCGTCAGTTTTATGTAATTTTTTGGTATGTGGGTAGTGATGTGATGATAGGATTTGGGTAAAGTCAGAAGCAGTCTTAGAGTGGAACAAGGGAAGAATTTGGGCAGTGCAAAAGCTAACCTAGAGGAGAAAAAGTCTAAATCCAGACATCTTACTACTGTGTTTGGTGCCACATGGTCCTTTTGTTTCCTGTCCTATTTCCTGATAGCTCACTTCCTGTGTAACATCCTTATGAGAGGAGCTGGATAGGCCATTTAATTTCTGTCAAGACCAAGTTTCAGGCTGTAGCTATATTTCTATATAATATATTTTTACCATGACAGTTTTGTATGGTGGATGTATATAAACAAAGAAGGCTTGAGGGGTCATTGCAAGATAAGTATGTATTTAGTTAGGGGAGGAGTAGGCAAAAAGGATACTAGCACTTAGTCTGAAAGTGCATATACATTTAAAGTTAGTTGAATACGTATTCATGGAATGACTTAAAATTGTGGGTTGTCACTCATGATTTTTTTAATCAGCATATAGTGTTCTAAGTGTCAGATGTTACCTGTTATTCTAGAGAATTAGTATGAGTAACCTAGGAGACTACTAATTTTGTTCGCAATTTGGAAAAGATGCCAAATTTGACAGTGTTATTTTGAATTTTGATTGGGTCTTAATCTGTTGCAAGCAAATGGCATATAGCTAGAAAAATAGACACAACAAGGTGAGCTATTGGCTCATTTTTATCCAGGCATTTGCTTTTCTGTGTGCTAAAAAGCTCAATGCATTTATATTGTTATTAATCACAACAGCGTACTTTGTGAAATATGTAATGTCTTCACTGGCAGATTGACTAATGCCTTAATTATGTATGAATGAAATGGACATTGAACCAAGTAGCTGTGGCTGCAATTCTTTCTTAGGAAATGAAATGTTATTTAAAAATAAAAAAAAAATTTTAAACAGTGGGCAGAAAGTATATAATGAAAGCTGGACTAAAGGAATATGACATTTTTCTATAAGATAGCACAGTGTAAGTACTGATATAAAATTACAAAATGCAATTAAGAAAGTTTGAGACTTTGAATCTTTTTTATTTTCATTTTAGAGAAAATGAAAACCAGTCACACAGCTGTGGCCCCGAGGAAATACCTGCTGATTTGTTTGTTGATTTTGAAAAAGCTACCATGCTGGAGCTACGCCATTTTCACCTGGCCAATGCCAAAGACTGCAGTCTAGAAAAAGATCTGGGTATGTTGTCAGCAGTTGTGAAGGAGTAAAAAAAAAAAAAAGACTGAGCTATTTTGGGGTAAGTGTGCCATGATTTCCATTTAGCAAGTGAGATGATAAAAAAAACTTTGGCTAAAGAAAATTGTCTATAGCTGAAGACTTTTTAAGTTAATTGTAACAAGAACATACACCTGTAAAGAGATAATTAAAAAATGTGTGTTTTTAGTATGTACAGTGTGCAGTATAACTATATGCGGCAAAACGCGTACGGCAGTATAACTATACGTGGCATTTGTAATGTGGTTTAGCTCATTGACATTCAAAACACAACAATCAATAATAAGTCTATGTCAGTTGTCAATAATTATGACACTGTTCATTCAAAAACTGTTCCATTTTTTCATTCAAAAATTCCACTCAAGAAAACCTGTTGTATCGTATATCATGAGGACATTTACTAGATGCAGCTGGAGAAAGATTTGCAACAGGTTAATGCATCATTTAAATCACATGTTTTCAAAAACCTAAAGTATCTTTTTGTTTTGTTTTTTTTAATAAAAAATGGTGTAGGGCCCCCCAATATCACATATAAGCCCCCCTGTAGGCATTAAATCTGGCTGGGCATGAAATGAGGGGCAGCTCACTCACATTGAAAAAGCAAACCTCCCCATTCCAAGTAAAATTACTAAATACAAAAGTCACAAAAATATTGTCAATTGGTTTAGGACAAAAACCTATTGTTGAATGAAATATTGACAATAAAATAATCTGAAATGATTTTACCATTACTTTAACATCAATGGGGCTGAAAAAATAAAGCTCTCCAAGGCTTAAGAAGATACACTTTCATCAGTGAAGCTGGGTGATCCAGCAAACATGGAAATAATTTGCTATTTGAGAGCACCCAGCTTTACTGCTGAAAGTGTATCTTCTCCAGCCTCGGAAAGCTTTATTAAATCAGGCCCAATGTGTTTTTCAGTAGGGTGACAAATTAATCAAATTTTCACAACATTTTCAAGAAAATATGATTTTAACACTAAAACAACTAATCATCTATCACAATCCTTAACTGGCACGGTCCTAAATACCTGGGCAATGTAGTTCTCTGTATAATGTAAATATCCATAAAAATCTATTTTTGTGTTCAAATATATGACGTTCCTACATTACATCCTTGTTTGATATTAGGTGCTGTATGTTAATCATGAGGATAAGTGTGATCATTAAAGGTGATATTATAGGAAGTGAATATTTTCTCACAGCAAGCAGGAGAACATTATAAATAAGCATTTGCTGAGTACCTGTTGTGATTTCTATGGATGATAAAAATAATTTCTCTTTTTTCTCTTTTTTGTTATATGTGAACCTGTAAAACCAGAGAAACGATGTTCAAAACTATCATCTTGAACGATCTTATTACAACTAGCCCCCTGTCTTACCTAATGGCCTCTACTGTGATCTATCAGAAGACATCAGGGAGCTTATTTCTGTCTTGCATCATTTCCCCCAATTGAACACAATGAAAAAAAAATAGGAAAGTCAACACTAACAGCTTTTTTTAAGATTGGTTCCTAGCATTTATTTTAATTTACTAAAAAGGATTGTCAAAGTAATACAGAACAACACGTGAAAAAGCAAGTAATGCAATGTAGGTAATGCCCACAATATACCATGGAAAGATATCATTGGGGAACAATTTTGAACAAATTTTTTGTTGACCTAAATTTTTAAGCTTATTTACAGTAAAATAGGGATGCTGTTTCTGAAAGTGCTGTTAATTTTCTTCTATCACGTCAGTTTTTTTCTCTACCTGGATTTGTATAGGCTATTCATTTACACGCAAGACAGTGTGGTCAGAGGTTGCGCGCTGTTCTTCGTAATGAATAAGCAAAATTTATTTTTCTACTTACACACATATTTCCTTTCTTTTATATCATGTCTGACTCTGCTGTTTCTCATCGTAAGTGCCTAAACAACCCTGATGAATTTTGTTACATTTGTGGCAGTTTCACCATTCCCAGTCAAAGAGCGAACATCGGCACATTTGAAGAGCAAGCCTATTTGGTATATTAAAGTTAAACTTCTCAAAGTTAAACTTGGTGACCAAAATACGTCTTGGGCCCCTCATAAGGTGTGCAAACAGTGTGTCGAGGGTTTACAGATGTGGACAAAGGGAACACGTGATAAGATGCCATTTGGTATACCTATGATTTGGCGACAGACAGGAGATCATTTCAGTGACTGTTACTTTTGTATAATGAAAACTTCAGGATATAACAAGAAAAAAAAATGTAACATATCCTAGTCTACCATGGACTATATGCCCAGTGGCTCATTTAGATGAAATCCCAGTGCCGGTTTTCGTTACACTATCCTCTCTTGAAGAACATGATTATGGTGAGGAACTAGGTGACAACAATGATGAAGAGTTTGAAATGAAGAGGACTCTGTTCCTAAGGGGTTTAGTCAGCATGAGTTATGTGATTTGGCACGTGATTTGGGACTATCGAAGAAGGCCTCAGAACTCCTAGCATCAAGACTGCATGAGAAAGACTTACTTGAAAAAGGAACAAAGGTATCGTACTTTCAAACCAAAGAAATTGCATTTCTGCAGTACTTGTATTGCCATACCATACCTGGTTTATTAGAGGAACTGGGAATTCTAATCTATAATTCCACTGAATGGCGACTATTCATCGATAGTGTGTCCTCCTTTACAATTGCAATATATTTGAGCCAGTCCCAATTGGCCATTCATTTTCTCTTTGTGAATAATATGCAGACATAAAGAGAGTAATTGAGTTGTTGCAATATCACCAACGCAATTCGGTCATCTGTGTTGACCGTAAAATGGTATGCTTCCTTCTTGGTGAGCAACCTGGATACACCAAGTATCCCTGTTATCTGTACATGTGGGACAGCAGAGCTTGTGAGAGGCATTGGGTGGAAAGGATCCAAGATGTACCCTAAAACCAGGTGATTCAAACATTCTACATGAGCCACTTGTTGATAGAAAGAATTCTATGTGCACATGAAACTGGGTCTGATAAAGCAGTTGGTTTAAGCTTTGCTTTTCAGTACCTCATTTTGGCATTTCCTAGCCTGTTATTTGAAAAAATAAAGGCCAGTGTGTTGGATGGTGCACAGATTTGGCAGCTCATCAAAGATGAACATTTCATCAGGACAATGTTACATAGTTACATAGTAGGTTAGGTTGAAAAAAGACATAACTTTATCAAATTCAACCACTAGGGAAATAAACATATCCCAGATATAAAACCCTATAAGACATAGTTGGTCCAGAGGAAGGCAAAAAAAAACCCTGGTACAACTTGCTTCAACAGGGGAAAAAAAATTGGCAATCGGGTGGTCCCTGGATGAACAGTCACTGTTATTTTTACTTTAAAGCCTTAATACCCAGTTATATTCTGTGCTACTTAAAGCAATCTATAGTAGTTGCTGAAACTACTTCCTTAAGGGAGCCGATTCCAAATTTCCACAGACCTTTACAGTGAAGAATCCCTTCCTTATCCCGACCTTAAACTTCTTTTCCTCCAGACGCAAAGGTTGCCCTCCTGTTCTTTGTAATGATCTCAGAGTGAATAATGGGAAAGAGAGTTCTCTATATGGACCGTTTATATATTTATACAGGGTGATCATATTCCCCCCTAAATGTCTCTTCTCAAGGGAGAATAGATTCAGTTCAGCTAATCTCTCCTCATAGCTGAGCTCCTCCATTCCTTTCATTAATTTAGTTGCCCATTCAGGGAACACTCTCAGCATGATTGGCTGACAAAGTCATGTTGGGAGAATGCTCCCAGCATGACTCTGTCAGCCAATCATGCTGAGAGTGGGAGGACGCCGGGAGCAAGATACAGGAGACACAGTCACTCCGGCTGGCGCTGAACAGGAGACAGGAGAAAAGGCAGAGGGGGGGCTATACAGGGGGGACGGGACAGCAGCTGGGAAGGATACATTTTGATACATTTGGACCATAAGACGCAGGGACTTTTTCCCCCCACTTCTAGGGGGGGGAAAAAGTGCGTCTTATGGTCCGAAAAATACGGTACTTACTTCCTCATAAAAAGAGAGTAAATTTGTTTGACAACTTCTGTCTTTCTTGAAGCCATGCTGACTATCACTTATATTATTATTTTCTAGCAGAAACTCCTCTGTGTGGCTCTTTATCAAACTCTCTAGGACCTTTACAACTATGGACGTTAAACTAACGGGTCTGTAGTTACCTGGTAATGACTTTGCTCCCTTTTTGAAGATAGGAACTAAGTTGGCCTTACGCCAATCCATCGGTACCTTGTCAGTGACTAAAGAGTCTCTAAAAATTATAAATAATGGCTTTGAAATAACTGAGCTCAGCTCTTTGAGGACACGTGGATGTAATCCATCAGGTCCCGGTGCTTTGTCAACCTTAATTTTTCCCACAATTCTGAGCTATTGTGATTCATTTAAGGCAGTGACTTTGCTAATATGAATTTGGACTAGAGCTCTGCCATTTTCCTTCGTGTACACAGAGCTACAAAAAAGTGTTTATTAAATCTGCCTTGTCTTAATCCTTTAAGGGCCCTACATGCTCAGATCTGAACTTTTTGCTGTTAATATATTTGAAAGATTTTTGGAGGTTTGCCTTACTTTCCTTCGCAATCAGTCTTTCATGTTGAAGTTTTGCACAATTTATCTCCTTTTTAAATTTTTTGTTATATTCTTTATAGGTTTCAAATGATGAAGGTGATCCTTCATTTTTATATTTTTGAAATGCCCTTGTCTTGTTCATTATGGCTTTTTTAACATCAGCTGTAAGCCACATAGGTTTTAATTTTAGCCTCTTAAACTTATTACCCATTGGAATATATTTTTCAGTTTGCTTTTGTAGAACAGACTTGAAACATTCCCATTTCTCTTCTGTGTTCTTTGAGGACAATATTGTCTCCCAGTCCAAGTCACAGAGAGCCGTCCTTAATAATGGAAAATTTACTCTCTTAAAATTAAAGGTTTTTTATCTTTCCTGTTTTTGCTTCCTGTTTACAGCTAACATTAAATAAAATCATATTATGGTCACTGCTACCCAGATTCTCTTTTATTTGCACATTTGTTATAAGCTCTGCATTGTTATAAAGAACTAGGTCCAGCAGAGTATAATTTCTATCTGGGGCTTCTATAAACTGTACTATAAAATTATCTTGTATTAAATTCACAAATTTCCTCCCTTTTGCTGTTCCTGTAGTGCCATTACTCGAGTCAATGTCAGGGTAGTTGAAATCTCCCATGATTAAAACTCTTCCACTTCTTGCTGGTTTTTCTATCTGTGCTAGTAGTTGATTTTCTATTTCTTCCTTAGCACTGGGGAGCCTACACCAGACTCTAATATTTTATTGTGTGTTATTCAACCCCACATTTAACTCTACCCATAATGCCTCAACCTCATCGCTTGTTCCCTCCTCAATCTTTTCTTTCACATTCACTTTCAGATCACTTCTCACATACAGACACCACTACCCTTTCATTTCACTCTGTCTTTACGAAAGATAGTATACCCAGAAATATTTGGACATCCCAGTCATGCGAAGAACAAAGCCAGGATTCAGCGATGCCAACTAAGTCATAATTCTCTTCACTCATTAAGGCTTCCAACACCCTTACCTTGTTTGCTAGACTTCTAGCATTGGTGAACATGCTCTTTAAACCATTGCTGCACTTACCATCCTTGTTTGCCAAATCCTTTTGTTTTTCAGTACAACTCAGTACAAACAATCCAATGTTTGTTTGTAACATGGGAAGCTCCTTACAATTATCCATAATCCTCCCCCCAACTATCCCCAATCCACCCACCACTAGTGTCTGACCCCTGACTAACCTTTCTGCCACCTTATTTGACTGTCCCACCCCCTCTGTCCTAGTTTAAATATCCCTCCACCATTCCCCTAAATTTTTCCCGTAGCACAGCAGACCCCCTTTCATTTAGGTGCAAACCATCTCTGGCATACAGGTTGTACCCCAATGAAAAGTCAGCCCAGTGCTCTATGAACCCAAACCCTACCCTTCTAATGTCAGAAGTTGAAACAAATGCTTGGTTATTATTCAAAGTCATAGTCAAGGACTTTCTTGGAAACACACAAGCAAATAATTACACATAAATTGTCCAGAGAGCTTTAAAATGCTTGGTTGCAATATGGGCATCAAGGTGCATTTTCTGCATAGCCATCTTTCCAACTTCCCGGAAAACCATGGTGCAGTCAGTGATGAGCAAGGTGAACAATTCCACCAAGATTTGAAGGTAATGGAAGGACGGTATAATGGGATGTACATATGATGGCTGAATATTGTTAGAGAATCCAGTGGGATTGTCCTAACACTGAACACTCCAGGAAAAGCTATAAGCGTAAATTTTTACCTCAACTGCTTACTCGAATAATTTTCAAATGTTTTACTGTAAAAAAAAAAAGTCATGGAGTGACAATAAATCATTTGTATGAACAAAGTAAATTTAAATAAACAGTACATTCAAGTTATTTCATTATTTTTTTATTGTATGTAAAATATATAAATAGAGCGTACCCTGTATTGTAAAAAACTGGATGTGATAGCAAAATCTGGGGTCATTTTTGTATTCACCACCTAAAAATGAGTAAAAAACAAGTGTAAGATCTAACTCACCAAAATTGCATTCCCCAGTGTATTAGATACCCCAAGGTAGTAAGTGGAGAATATAAATTCTATTGAACTGTGGTAAATTGCATTATATTTATCACTGACCATCCAGGAATGACCAGCTAGATATCACTAGACACCAGTAAATGGAAATTAGATATGCAGATTCAGCTTTAAGTGGTTTGTATTGCCTATTGTCCACCAGGGAATTGAATCCTACTGCTCTATCCTGTATGTTCTACTACATACAAATGTATATACTGTACATGGTAAAACATAGGCATAAAGATGTATAACTAAAATTAAACAATGTAAAACTGAAATATAAAATGTAAAATAGGTTTTATGTTTAAAAATCTTATTTACTATAGTTTGTCAAACTTTAGCTAAACTATAGTATACCAGTGTATGCGATCACGGTTGAAATGCAGCAGATAATCATGCTGCTAAAAATCAATAATGGATGAAGAGATTTGTTTTCCTATCCCAATAGGAGACATAAAGAATTTGATGGTTTAATTAAAGGCAGTCTTAATAAGAAATGGCAGGAATAGTGGGACAAATAAACCATGAGAAGGCTCATATAAAATCAATGAAATAAAGAACAAAGAGATAATCACATGAAAGAGCTCAGGCATTTGTTTCAAACAAGGACTAAAAAATAAACCCTAATGATTATGGTGTGTAGATTTAAAATATAACTTTAAAAACAAATACCATCCTGGATGAAACACCCACATATTTCTCCTGGAACATTTCATGTCCTTAAAATGTTATTGTGCATATTTTTTAGGAATAATTTCTGAAAATAAAAGATTGTCATTTTTTTAGTTAACCCTACTAGCTTTATAAAAAAAGTGTTACAATAACAATAGCTTTGCCTAAGCTAATATGACATGGTCATGAGAGCTTTTCCCATAACTGGACCAGTTTTTAACCATCCAATTTCATTCCTCTTATGTATATGATGAGTAAAAGACAGCTACATCTTGGTATAGTAATGATTAGACCTAAAACCAACGCTTTCCTTTACCATTCACTTACACCATGACATTTCCCATGAAAATACCCCACCACTAATCCACCAAGTAAATACACAACAAGTTATTGTCTAAATTGCCCCCAGGCCTTATTACAAAATTATAAACAACCGTTAAATAACAATATCAACAGCAATAAACATTATTATACCATTAATAAAAACACTCCCCAATAACCATAATCTTAAACTAAGTCCTTCTGGTTGTTGGTCCTCGAAGGCCTCCCCCCACTAAAACTTGGGATCTGCACCACCATTAAAATAATTGCTCCCAGCTACAGTCATCACCCCTCGGGAACAATATCACCAATACTTGCAGCCCAACCAAAACCACTTTGAACACTTTTCGCCAACCATTCAGGAGGCTCCACACCAAGGTGGATCTCCTTACCCCACAAAATATTACCCCCAAAGGCATACTTCCCTTGAGAAACTTACCAGGAACATAGACCAATTCCCACTGAAGCAAACAACTTCAAAAAATTGTGGATGGGAGGATGGGGGACAACTTTTTCCTACTCCTGTCTCAACAACAGTTGCCCACTGCCCTTTTGTTCCCACCCTATATAACTTTAATCCCTCTCTTAACTTCCATCTTCCTTCCTTCCCTTCCAACTTGACCTTTTCATAACCCTACAGCCAATAATTTCTCTTTCCTGTCTGCTGCCTGTCCCCCAGTCATCCAGGCCTTCCACTCATCTCCCTACATTTGCTAGCACCAGGCCTGATTGGATGCTCAAAAAGAATGCTTAAAAATTTGAAGGCAACAGATTAATATTTTTCTTTTTCCTTACATCCTATTTTTTGCTTATTTCAAAACAATTATGTTATTGTGGAAATTATTCTTGAAAGAACAACCCCAAATCTTGCCTTGCATCATGGCTAAAGGCCTAAAGGATATTGAACTTATTGGGACCCTTCCATGTACCGACTCAAAGGCCCTGATTTATCAAAGCTCTCTGAGACAGGAATAGATAGATTGTCATGGGAAAACCTGGGTGATCCAGCAAATCTGGAATGGTTTCCTAAAAATAACTTGCTATTAGTTGGTAAATGTTTTCAGTCCTCAACCAGGTCCATTCCAGGTTTTATGGATCATCCAGTTTCTCCCATGATAGGCTATTTTCTCCAGTCTTGGAGAGCCTTAATGAATCAGGTCCCTATATATTTTACTCAAATCAATCTATAGGATGAGCCCACTGTATCATATGTAGGAAGAAGTGAAAAATGGGTGATCAGGTTATTTTCATCTTACAAAAGTTGACTTTAAAGGCCCTATTCCCCAACTATGCTCCCCCAGGCGGGGGCAGGCAAAAGCCTGGTATGTTCATGAGGGAGGGTGTACACACTAACTGCCCCTCCCTGTCTGGCCCACAAGGGTTAAGGGGGCATGTATGAGAGGTTAGGGGAGGATTACACACTGCCTGCCCCCCCATTTTACTCAAAAGAAATACATTAAAAAAGTTGCGTTTAGGGCTGAAGATTACTTACAACCCCAAAACATTGTATTGAGTGGTAAACCTATAGAATAAATAAAATGGTAATTGTAAATGTAAATGTTACCATAAACTTGAACAACTATTTGTCAAACCTATATTTTCAGTAAAACACAGACTGAATTTAAATTAAGGGTATGCACACACAATATAATTTTTTTGTAGGAATTAAAAGACAAGACAGCAGTGAGTAAATCCATAATAAATATGCCAATGAAACATCTCGATATTCAATATTGTACATAGCCTCTGGCCTTCTTAGATTATCAAGTTCGAGTTAGAAACCCTAGAAATATTTTTATATTTTTATTTTTAGAAATTAATTTGCCGATCTTTTCCCTGTTTTGCTATCCTGAATGCCATTTGCCAGATAGGTTTATGAATACAGAGCTGCATTCATTTGTTTCTTTTACATCTACTCAGAATTGAGCTTTAAGAAATCCCCCCATCATTTTCCTGTAATGGCATTTTATATTCTTTTTTCTCATATCTTTTATTTTTTTGTTTTATTGTGGTTTTAGGTGGTTAAATGTAATTACAGGCAAATGATTAAATAATAATAACTTAATTACAACAATGTTTATTTATTCCCACATTACTAATACCTCAGTCATTACTTTAGAACTTTAAGCAGCCATTCTTCAAAAGCATTATCTATTAAAACTTCTGAAGACAAAACACACTACCACTATGGAGTTTAAAGGCAAAAGTGTATTCTTTTATTCCTATCTTCCACTGTCATCTCTGCTGGGTGTTGAGATTTCTTAAGGGCTTTAATGACAATTTAAGTACAGGTGAAGCAGCTGAAATGGACTGCCAAGCGGCAAAATGTTTGATGCAGGGTCTTCAGAACTGCAGGTTACAAAATAGGGGTAAAAACATATGTCATAATATCTTGCCTGGTTGACCTTATTCACCTCATCATCCATAGCTAAGTGTGAGTCTCATTAAAGACCGATTTTTTTCTTTTCTTCAAAATGACATTGTGGTGCGTCAGTATACATGTATAGAAAATAGAACAGCTATAGATAGTTCTTTAATAAGGAGAAATGTTACCTTATGGGCCAAGTCTATAAACTGTGTAGAAAAAATTAAATGTAATTGTAAATGTGGATTATTATCAGCAATGTAGATGGATGGTTTCAGAAAAATAAACAAGCTCTGGTGCAAAAACCTGTACTTCATATAGTGACAGTATAATTAATACAGGTAGTCCCCTGGTTACATACGAGATAGGGACTGTAGGTTTGTTCTTAAGTTGAATTTGTATGTAAGTCGGAACAGGTACATTATTTATTAAATGCAATTTGGACAGATGTCTGTTTTAACATATTATTAGGCAGCATGTTGTCATTTACTGTATAAAATCCTCACTGTGAGTTAATCACAAACCAAAAAAAAACTTTATGGAGCCTAGACATTTATTCACTTCTGGAGCAAGCTGTGCTTTGATATGCAAAAATTACTGCATAGTTTGTCATAGACTGTCTGTCATTTGCCACCTCTATTTAATATACAGCGCTGCGTAATATGTTGGCGCTATATAAATACTGTTTTAATATTATTAATAATAATAATAATAATAATAATATTTATTAAAAAAATGCTGTTCTGGGGTATGAAATTGTGGGCAGGATAGACTCCTTTGATTACAGTATGGTTAAACTAGTGATGCCTCCACTGGACCCCAGAACCTTCCAAAGCTGTCCTTCCCATAAGGTGCTTACATAAATCAGAACAAAACCCTTACCTTTAAAGACTGCGATCAAGCAGGTCCTTTATTTCACAATGGACAAGCAATGTCTTTTCTACAAAAAGAACATTGTTACCTGTCTGATCATAATTGTTTGTCCCCATTGCGTTAGGGCCCTCTTAATCTTCTTTCCTCTCCTCTTCCCAGTTTCAGTCTTCAGCATAAGCATGAATACGTCTGTCTCCTGTATTGTATGAGGTTCCTGGGAGTTTCAGCTGAGAATAGTTTAAATGAAGGAATGAGTGGCTGCAAGTTTCAAGCTAAATATATTCCTGTCCTTTAAATTTCTATTCAGGAAAGGAAATCCAGACTGTAACCTTCTCAGGTCAAGCAGAATAAAGGATGCATACAGAACTTTAGTTTGGGACAGTATTAGACACTGCCACTCACTTCAGGATTCTGAAGGTATCCAATAAGTAAATCATAACACCACTACTATATATATATATATATATATATATATATATATATATATATATATATATACATACATATATCCCTGCACATCCAACCCTCCAGCCAAGAAATTTATAGGTAGTTATTAGTTATGCTATCTCAGATAAAAACATGCTAGTATCTAATAATTGCTTTAAGATTTAAACAAATGCATAATTATTAGAGTTCAGCTTTAACAACCCCAGAGAGTACAGAACACAGAAATTGGTAGTCCTTGACAGTCACAGAACTGGGTGGATTGAGAACCACATAAGATTAAAATATTTCAATATTTCAAATCTGCAACACAAAATGAAAATAAAAAAAGTTTTATAAGTCTCCAATTTATACACAAAAGAAGGACTGCCTGAGGGTGTATGCCATTGTCACTTCAAGTGTTGCCTTTCTGTGCCGGGAGCTGTGCCAGAACCAGCTGCATACATACAAACATAATACATGCATTTTTTGTATTAATCTTTGTTGCATTTGAATATAATTAGTCCATGGAGTATAATATTCGGGTTTTCTATCCTAAATTTATGGGCAGACTCTAGGCAGATGTTGACACCATAATAACTTTTTATTATAATACATACAAACATATATAAAGTAACCTGATGCCATGCCCAGACTAATTTCAATTAGTCATAGTTAAGTGTCTGTTCCTTTTCCTCTTTACGTAACCTGTTTGGAGCAGAGGGTAATAAAATGTAAATAATGCATCTTGCACCGGTCTCTCTTGACATGAATAATGCTTTGAAATTTTGGATTTGTGGTGTCATAGCAGATAGCATTTTTAATGCTGTTATCCAGCTTATCATGAAATTTTAAGTCAATGGCCTTGCGGAAATGTATCGCCACTCTCATTTTCTCTCTTCTCCATATCATTTTGAATAATTTACACTGCAGTATTTGAATAAAACAAACACACACACTTTAAACTTGGCTAAATGTTAACTTTGTGTTTAGTTTGCCTGATACTTTTTAAAATATTAAAATAATAGAGTAACATAATATTGAAAAAAAATCATGTTTTAGAGTCACAATGCAAGGCACAAGAAAAGCACATCGTTTTGTGCAGATTGCTGTGGGAGTGACTGCTATAAATTTGTCTTGCTTGAATAGAAAATGCAATGCTTTGTTTTAGACACAAAATGTGCCTTTCTTGGCAGAGGAATAAAGATATAACTTCTTGTGACTGGGTGGCATGTCTTTGTTGTTACAAGCTGAAAGCCTTTTTTCTTGACTAGGGAGAGATCAGCAGGTTGTCAACTGTGGCTGGAGCTTTTAGCTAGACAAAGTGAACACTACAATGTATTGTAGACAAACTATAGGACAGTTGTTCCATACTTGGCTGGGAGGAGCAGGTTGTTCCTATGTTTGCAGAAAAGAAGTAAGTGAAGAGGGATTATTTAATTGCCACTGGGTGGGATTTGCAATATCACAGCTACCTATTTCACTGTTTTGTCAACAGACTGAGTTAGACAAAAAATATTACTAACTATTGGAAAGTAAAATTCCTACAACAGTTTGCCAGAAATTTGAAATGCAAGACTACCCTTAAAAGAACTTTTTGTTTTTTGGATTGAGGAAGGATTTACTAGATCTTTTAGCTGAGTCTTCTCACTGTATTGAAACCTGATGGGAACATCCTCACCTACAAAGGTGCAAAGAATACACAAAAGCTTGGGGCAAAATTCTCAACCAGGGTTCCACTGAACCTTAGGGTTCCTCCATACATTGTCAGAAGTTCCTCTAACTGTGGCTGACTGTGAAACTGTTTAATAATGTCTACATAGTTCTGGGGCTAACACTACGTGGTAGAGTCAGCTGTATGACTACACACTATTTTTAGTTGGCTGTCAAGATGGTATTCAACTCACCATTGTAAGGTGGCCATTCTTTCTGCTGGACAGTAATTTAAGAAGCTATTTTCTCCACTGATCTTCAATATATTGGTTTTAGCAGTGGTGTCCTGAGACTTGAAGTTATTTCAGGGGTTCCTTAAGGTTGAGAAAAAACTTCCTTAGAGTAAAAGTTTTTTTTCCAACATTATGGCTCTAATCATATGTAAATGCTGACACTCTATTCAGCAGCCTCTACACCTTGTGTCATGTGATTATTTTTTAGTAAGAAGGCTGATAGAATTGGAAGTACTATAGGATGAAACTTGCTCTTAGCTACTTACTTTTTACTCTGCACAAACAGACGTGCAAGAGAAGGGAAGGATAGTTTAATGAAAACTGTACTTTGCACTCACTTACCACCACAGTAAGTCTATGTTCCAGATCCATATTTTAAAGTTAGTTGCAAAGTCAATACACATGCCATTTTGACAAAACTGTTAGGGGTGTGAGGACAGACTGTGTACTGTTTTGAATGTAATTCTTCATATACTAAAACATTCTGGCCAATCGTCAAACCCTATCTAGTGTTAAGGAGCTCATAGTGAATCATGTATTTGGCAGTTAGTCACATCAGTTTTTATATTCCTTGTGTCAACAGGTTGCCCTGGTACAAAGCTGTTGGAGACAGCTGCTGGAAGGAAATACTGAACGGAAGGAGAGAATGATGCAGCAGATATAGCTATAGGCAAGGCCTATATTATACGTTACTTTTATGCAGACAAATCCAGAAACTGTAGTGAACTTCATAACTTTCAAAACAGACAGGTACAGTAGATACAACCTTGGAAAATCCACCTGGACACCTAGACCCTCCTCCTCCTCCTTATCTGTAAACTGTTTCAATAAGCTTAATGTTTTTTTATCGTTCATTCAGAATAACATACTGGATATCCTTTTATCTCAGTTTCCTTATAGTTCCATGTTTATACTCTGGCCAACTGTGTGCTTGGTTAAATCATAATTCTTCATGTGTTTTATCAGCTGATACATGCTCTTTATTTCAGCATTGTTTTTCTGCTTATACACCCCATGTTTTATATATATGTATTTTTCGATGCCATTGTCTTTTACATTGAAACTTATAAATTATTGTTATAAAAAAATATATCTAAGGGCTTTTAATGCTTTCCTGCCTATACTATGGTGCTGTTGTCCATTTCCTAAGACCTAGTCTGTAGGGAAATGACTGATTACTTGACAAAACTGCTTTCAATGTTTCTTTCAATCCAGCTGAATTGTATTCAAAATAATTAATTCCTAAATAAAAATGTTTTATTGTCATAAAAAGGGCCACAAAGGGTTTGACTGAATTAAGCCATTGTATTCCGGAAAAAAATTACCGTACCCTGGTAACCATGGTAGTACCCTGATCTAGGTAATACTAAAGAACTAAAATTCAATAAATGAAAGCAGTGGGCCAGGAACAGTACGGCTGGGAGGAAAAGGTTAGACAATGCTGGATGTCCATCAGCCATGAGATGAGCTACATCTAATTTGTGTCAGCTTCTAATGTGAGCAGCTGTTTCTGTGCATTGAAATCTGAGTAAGCAATTTCAATATCACTGTGCAAGATTGAAGTATTAGGTATGGAGTTCAGCTTTAAATACAAGAGCTAAAGGTTGACCTATAAGGAAAAGAGCACATATGTTTTATATAGTGTCAGCCATTGACATAAAATCTGTAATAAAACACTTTTTAATTTATTTAAATGTCTTATATTTTGTATTGTGAAAACTGTTATTCCTCATTTCCATTATGTGAAATGAAAGTGACAGGCTGTAACAAGCATATGTCCTCCTGTTATAAAGTGAATTATGCAGAACGTAACCACAAGCATACCCTGCTGTTATCAGGAGAGGAAAAGTGTAATTGAACAGTTTTAAGTCTTATTTATTGTAACCGCAGAAAGTACAGCTGATGTAAACTTTTTAGATCTCTTTATTCAACCAAGCAGGATTTTGAGAAGTGAGATGGTGAAACTTGCTTTTCCAGCCAAGGAAAACCTGATGGTGGTGACAAGTGGCACAAGTGTACCAGAGGGGCATGAGTGCCAGCAGTTGTAGTGTGATCTGCAGGGCTGATACGGGCATGAAGGAGTCTTCCATTAAGCAGAAAATTACAGGGTTAGTCAACAGCTGATGAACAAAAACAGTAGCCACAATCAGTAACATATTTCACGGACAAGTGAACAGTCAGTGAAGTGCAAAGATAGCAGACAGTAACCTGCAAGGATTAGGGTACAGAAGAGTTAGCAGGGGCAGGTCAGATGAGCAGACAAGATCAGTAACAGGGGAGGTTACCTAATGAGGTCCAGGTACAAATGATTCTTACTATTCTGAGTCAGAGTTTAATTTTGGTTCTGAGTTTGTAAATTGTAAATTGTACAGCAGTTTCCCCCCCTACTGTACAATGCACTAATCAGAAAAAAATGACAGATCTTTCCTTGTTGGATTGGTTGAAGGCCAGAAAAATTAAAAATAAAGGAGCCCTAGGCTTTTTTTCCCTTTTTTTCGAATTGGTGCTGCCACCGAGGCGACTAGGGGGGGATTGGGCGAAGAGGCCATTAGACGAATTGGGAGATAGGAATCTAAGAGGTTTGGGTGGTGGCTTTTTTTGGCTTGCTTGGTGTGGATAGTCGAGCATTCTACTGTATGGTGGGGTGCCCGGATAGCGAAGGTGAGGCATGTCCAGGGAAGACGTGACATTCCAATGGATTGGGTGCCAGGGATGCTTTGGCGTAGGGTGGTGCTGGGGATTTGGGTTTCTGGACAGGCCTCCTGGGGTGGTAGTGGTGCATGCTGGGGGCAATGACCTAGGGAGAAGAGCTATGATGGATTTGATCAGGGATGTAAAAATTGGATTTCCTGATATAGTTGTGGTTTGGTCTAATATTGGGGCCAGAACTAGTTGGAGGGGAGCACGCTCGGTTGACAGGATTAATGAGGCCCAGATTAAAGTTAATAAAGAGGTAAGTCGTTTTGTGGTTAGGAACAGAGGTATAGTGGTGACGCATAGGGAGTTGGAGGAAGAAACGTACAGATACCTGAGAAGTGATGGTGTGCATTTGAATGCCTTTGGAAAGGACCTTTGGTTTCTGAGCTTGCAGGACGGGGTTCAGAGAGCACTGCAAGTGTGGAAGGGCACACAGGTGTAAGGTGTCCCATGTCTGTGCTGTGGCGGTTGAGGACTGAAAAGGCAAGGGTCTTATGGTATAAAGTGGTAACTTAGTGGTAAGAGGGGTCCCCCTTTTAAAATTGAGTATGGTCAGTGGCCCCTGAGGTGATGCTGGGAGGCTGGGGGCCTGTTGGTAATGGTGAAAATAAGGATGGTGGTGGTACGGGCTTTGCTTGATCAGACCCGCAGCCTGGTTGTTGGATGTTATCACAAGGAGTTTTGTGAAGGTGTTATACAAAATAGGATTAATGTGGTTATGTGGTTATAAATGTGATAAAAAGTTAAGTTATTGATGTTATTTATGTAAGTTGGTTTTTGACATGTTTGAAGTCATGTGTTTTTTATATATATTTGAAATGTTATTTATTTATATGTTAATATATCGGCTGCTTGCCAGCCATTTTAAAGTCCAAAATCTGCTTTGTTTCTTTTGGGGGAAGTGTTAAACGAAGGTCAGTTGGCAAGTGGAGGGAAGGTAAGAAGGTGGAAAGAGGGGGTAGGGAGGTACCGGGCGAGAGGTCTGGGTTGCCCTGGTCATGACATATTTATGACAGTTTAGTTTTCTTTTCAACAAGCACATCCATAGGCAGTCATATAACTGTTTTTTTTTTTATTTACTGATTTCTTACTATGTTAGTTTTATTATATTTTGCCTAGAGTTCCCCTTGTAAACTCTCCAGTGTGACCGTATGTGTCAGGTCTCTGTTACTTCTCCGCTTATGTACATTTGACATATATATTTGCTCTAAATGAAGAAAGAAATCCTTGAGGATATGTGCACTATATCAGGTTGAGATTGAGAGGAGCTCAGCATGTGATAGATGACTCTGGTGAGATGTTCCATTGATGTTGGGTGTAAATCCCTGCAGACACAGACACCACACTGTCCTGACTCTGCACAAGACTGACATCAGCTGCCTGACTTGCTAAGTGCATAAAGCTGTCAAAGATTGAAGTGTTTGCCTTAGAGACTTACAAACTAAAAAAGTGTATTATCTTGTTGAAGCTATCTCCTGTGGGCCACTTTAAAGCTGAATTAAACCTAAATGTTAAAAATTACAACAGGCAGACATGGAATGTCTAGTCTATAATAAAACAAATGGTATTGCCTATTGCAATGTTCTTTAGAATATTTAGGTGAACTCCTATGCACATGCAGTTTGTTTACTTGTATATTTGTAGTGTGTATATAAAGTCATATATATAAGTCATATCACTAGATGTCCCTTAAATAGTCATAAGTCATTAGCATAGTATAAGGCCAGTTTTGAGGGGAAGCTAATTAACTAACTAACTCTATGGTTTTAGAGGAAACCTATGCAAACTCAGGGAGAACATACAAACCCCTTGCAGATGATGTAGTGTCCAAGATTCAAACCTGTGACCTAGCACTGCAAAGGCAAGAATGCTAGCCAACTGTGATTATGTCATTCCAGTCCAGTCAATCAAGATAGCCAAAGATTCAGAACCTGAATTAAATTCTGCTTTAAATGCTTGTGATTTTTTTTCATTAGTTTTTTTTCCGGTTAGAATAGAGACACCCAATAATTGTTCCTCAAAACAATAGATATTGATCCTTTTGGTGAAAGTTATGCATGTGATCGCTGTACAGACATGCGGCCTGTTCGGTGTGGAAAGGGCAAGGTTCAGCACAACTGCGAGAGACCCCATTGTGGAAATAACCCAATAGATTGATGGGGTGGACCCCTAGCCGACATATTTGGACACCAGCACTGATGCTCACGATAGACCATCTCTGGGCATGGAAATGTGCTATACAGCTGTTTTTTTTGTTAGAAACAATAAATGAAACACCAGCAGTATTAAATCATTTTGATATGTCTTCAAGTATATAAAATAAACATATAACTAAGGCAAAGGTTATAATTGTCCTCATTTGCTTCTTTCATTAAGTAGAATGAGTGATCTCGTCTGTTTTTCAAAGAAAATTAGAAAGTCAGGAAGGAAGGATTTGAAAGATTTATTACTGGAGTTAATTTACTGTTACTAAAAGGCTTATAAGGTATGTAGAAGGAAGTAGTAGATTGCTCTGATGATCTTTTTACCGAGTCAATTGATGGGAAATGTAGTGGTTTTAATGTGCGTATAGTTAGAGTTATTATTACAGTTTTTACCTTAATGTTAAGGCAATACTGTTTAAATAAAATTGGTTTCATTACATATATATATTTGAAAAGGCTTTATATTTGGTTTCATGAAATAAAAAATACTTAACTAAGGATTCCAATTTTCACATATTTACAGCTTCTACATATTTACCTGATCTACTCTGAGATACTCATAAGAGGACAAGAGTCTGTTTTCCAAGTAAATTACTCCTACAGTACAAACAAAACAATTACATGTAAGACTCTCCAGCAGCTGCCCAAAGTCAAAGGCTTGGGTGCCCACTCCTAATTTAAAGCTAAAGTTTTCCTATTACAGTATATTTTAAAAAGTAAAGAGTATATTTTTTTAACTGATATAGCCCTTTGGATGCTATTGTGAAATAAATTGATGTTTTTATTGCAGTTTATTAGATAATTTTTTTTTGTGTAAGATTACACAGCTCAAAAAAAAAATATTTTCTCTTGCAAGGTGAATATGAAGGAAGTGTTTAATCAAATCAGCAGTTCTCCCAAGAAGAGCTCAATGATTTAATACGTGACCTAAGTCTGTCAAAACAAGCATCTGAACTTTTAGCATGCAGGCTAAAAGAAAAGAACTTTCTGAGACCGGAAGTTAAATACCAGTTTAAAGGACAAGAGGTGACACTCCTACCATATTTCAGTGAAGATGAAGACTTCGTGCACTGATGTAACATCCCTGGACTAGCCCATATGGGAGTACCAGAATACCGAGCAGAAGACTGGCAGCTTTTCATAGACAGTTCCACTCGAAGTTTAAAAATTGTTTTACTGCATAATAGCAGCTGCTATGCATCAATTCACTAAACAAAACTTAAAGAAGAATATCAAAATATCAGAATGGTCTTACAAAAGCTTTGCTATCATGAACACCAATGGTCTATATGTGTTGATTTTAAAATGGTGAACTTCTTACTTGGACAGCAAAGTGGATACACAAAGTACCCATGTTTCATATGCTGGTGGGATAGTAGAGCAAAGCAGAATCACTGGAAAAAAGTGACATGGCCTCCAAGGTAAAACATGAAAAAAGGTGCAGCAAACATCATTAACGAGCCAATGGTTGACAAAGAATAAAACATTCTCCCTCCACTATACATAAAGTTGGGATTAATGAAGCAATTTGTTAGAGCTCAAGGATGGTGATTGCTTTAAATACATTTGTAGATTCTTCCCTACTGAAGTACCTTCCTTGAGTACTGAAAATTTTAAAGCAGGAATCTTTGATGGACCCCAGATTCAAAAACTGATAAATGATTCAAATTTCACAAGTTACATGACTGATACTGAAGCTTCTGCCTGGCATAGCTATTTCATGGTTGTCAAAAATTTCTTGGGTAACCATAAAGCACAAAAATATGAAGAACTGGTACAAAACTTGCTCTTAAACTTTAAAAATTTGGGTGCAACTATGAGCATAAAGGTATACTATCTCCATAGCTATTAGCAAAAATTTCCAGAAAACCTTGGCGATTTCAGTGAGGAACAAGGGGAGAGGTTCCATCAAGATATAAAGGTGATGGAAGAAAGGTATCAGGGCAGATGGGATAGACACATGATGGCAGACTACTGCTGGAGCCTTCAATGTGATTGTCCTGATCATCAGCATTAAAGGAAATCATACAATATGAGTTTTTAATGACTTCTTTGTGATTAGTCCTGTAAATGTACTGAATATAGAATATATTGACATTAAGTATTTCAAAAATGTATTTTTGTATACATAGGCATATCTAGTTTAACTTTGCTTAATATTCATGTTTCATATGTTTTCTATGAGGTTATTATTGAGGTCATTATTTCAAAAACTACAACCAATCTAGAAAAACTAATACCATATTTAGAATCTGTGCATCAAACATAACCTAAAATGACTTTAATTTGTTTGGCAAGAAAATGTTACAGGACCCCTTATCTTTTATTCTTTGTATTACTATGGGAAGTTCAGTTAGTTACACATTTTGCTGAGTCGTGACTTTTATTGCTCAGCCTTTCTGATGTTAAACACATTCATAAATGTTCAGTGTTGCTCGGACACATTTAACAGAAAACAATAAATACTGAAAGCCAGTGCTGGTTTGTAGTGCTGCTGCTATTTACTCTCCTGTTCTAGCCACTTGCTGAAAGTAATAAAACAGCTGTGGATCCAACAATTACAATGGTTTGCAGGTATAACCTTCCTAAAAACTTAGCTTACTGTTACTATTCATGATGTTAACTGGTCAGTTTTGACCCATGACTAAATCAGCCATAAAATACCTTCAAAACAATTATTTTTCATCAAATTTGTTTCTTAAAACACATCTCTTAAATATTTTTATTTTTTTTATTTTTATGTTAATATTATTACCTATAGTAACATCTACGGTGTTATAGGTCAATTTTGACCCATATATATTTACTTAAATAAAAAGGCAAAAAGAGTTTTTTTTCTTTCAAAAATAGAAAAGCAGAACAAGTATTAATACAAAATGTAGATGTGCAAGGTTAATCAAACAACAACCAATCAAGCTTCTTTGTGCAAGAACGTGCATTTCTGTGTGTGTTTAGATGCATGTGTGGCAAAAAGTGAAACTTTTAGTGTGTTCCTTGCATAAATATTTTTTGCGGTTGAAGCACAATGTCTTTGTCTTCCTGTCATTATTGCTAGGGCAGACCTGACACCTCTTCATTTTACAATCAGGTGGATTCAATGGAGTTGTGGCTGTGCTGGTTGATGCTGAGACAGGGCTGGCTGAGGATGCTGGCGCTGATGCCCTTTGTGTTGTTGATGACGTGGAAGGAGTGCTTGACGAGCTCTTCAGCTGCACGACAAAGGCTCCTCAAGAAATTCTCTGCTTGTTAGTTTTGGTTGAGTTCCACCCCAGGTGGATGTGGGTTCACAACACATTGTACGCAGACACATCTAAGATGTTATAAAACACAACCATTGTCAATCTCCTGGTCATTCGCTGACAAGTGTAGGTGGCAGTCAGCTTGTCCCGGTTGTCCACTCCTCCTTTGTTCTTAGTTCTTGATGACACAGCTGCATCTTTGTAAAAAAAAAATCACACTCTGATTTCTTTTTGGACAATATGAAACAACAGTGGTGGTGTCTGTAAATGCAAATTTTGAAAAAAGTGGAGCCCTGCCCTTCACCTGCAAAATTTTGGTTGGCAGCTCATGTTTATTTTTTCTCATTGGGCCTACCATGGTAAGTTTCCTCCTGAGAAGTTCTTGTCCAAGGTGATAGCTGGTAAAAAAGTTGTGACACATGATATTGTGACCCCGCAGTCCGGTAGTCATATCGAGGACTACACATTTTCCTTGGTTTTTCTTTAGGATACCACTTGCAGGTTTGCCTGTGTAAATCTGTAGATTCCCCCCCCAGCTTGTTTTTGCATCACAGGCTCCCTAGATTTTTATTCTGTATATGCCTGTCTTCTTGGGCATGTATTGCCGGAAGGGGCATTTTCCACATAAAGGGACAAAACGTTCATCTACTCTCAACTGAGGCACAGGGTGAAACATCAGTGGAAGGAGCTGCACCCATCTTTCCCAGACATCCCTGATGGGAGCAAGCTTTTCAGCTTTTGCTCTAGTATCTCTGTTGTCAAATCTGAGGACACTTGATATCATTCGAAAGGTCAGAAGTGACATTGTTGACCGGAAAAATGTTCTGTCTGATGACCCGTCCCAGAGACTATGAGTGGCCTCATTACAGCAAGAAGAAGAACACCAATATACGCATCTAGACATTCCTCAGCAATGTCATTCCACATCTCCCCATGGACTTTTTTTCCTTCAAGTTTTGTGAAAGAAATTATGACTTTTTTTAATGACAATGAGATGAACAATTCAAAACATGTCATGATGTCACTTACTCTAGTCCCAGCAAACCTTGTGATTCCAGGGGTCATTTTAATGACATTTTCAGCAGCTCATCTGCCATGTACGTCAGAAGGTACTGAACTCCATCAGATGTTACCACTTTTGGATTTGAATGTTTCAGCGGGATTGGAAGCAGCTTCAGCAGTGGTGGCCTCCTCATCAGACTCATCAAATGTGTCTGTGAATGCTTATTGATACTCTACTTCGTCTTTTGTCTCAGAAACCTGTTCATCCGTATTGCTATGCTGGTCTGCATCCTCTGTCTCATTTTCATCCAAGATAAAATCCATAATTTCACTTTTGTATATCTTTTATACATTTTTGCAATCTGAAAATAGGAGATGTGTGCTTTGCAAGTAACATGACTAAAGCTGCGTACACACCTGCAATTTTTCTCATTGGAAAGGATCTTTCACGATCCTTTCCAACGAGAAAAGACTGCACGATGCATGAACGATGCTCTACATACAGCACCGTTCATGCTCTATGGAGAGGGGAGGGGGAGAGCGACGGAGCGGCACCCTGCTGCGCGCTCTCCCCTTCCCTTTCATTAGGATCGGTCGTCGTCCATCGTCCATGGATCCGCCAGGACGGTTGTCGGACGATGGACGACAACCGACTGTACACACGGCAGATTTTCGCCCGATAATTGGCCGATACCGATTATCGGGCGAGAAAAATTTGCCGTGTGTACGCAGCTTAACTGAGTAGTTCATTCTATGTCTGGAATGCCTGTTTGTTTTGTCTGTTTAGCTACAGATAAGAAGCCTGAGAGATAAGCCTCCAACAGAGGAGGAAGAGAAGGGGGCTGGCTGTTAGTGTGATGTTCTGTGAGAGCTGACAGTCGGATTTTAGTGTGTGTATGATTTCAGTTTTGTCACTAATTTTTGTTATATAAACTTATATTATAACAGGGTTGAAACAGACAACACAAGGGTCATAACTTTCACCACAGCATTTTATAATTTAGTGAAATTGATTGTTTTGTTTTTTTTGTTTACATGGAGGATCCTGACAAAGTAAAAAAACTTTGATGCAATAAACAAATTTATGTGGTACTTATATTCATTAAAAAATTAAAACGGGTCATAAATTACGTATATAGGAAGGATAAAGAATAGTTTCCATAATATATATACTTTCCTGTATAAGGTGAGTTTTAAAATGCTCTCACTTCTTCCTTACACAAATAATGTATCTATAGTATTACTCTGAACTGCATATCATCATTTAGATCCAAGGTTATATGCAGTGGCGTAGATACTGATCACTGATACATCATAAATCAGTGGCATTAAATTTACATCAGAGGCCACCTTTACATCAGTGTTACATCACAACAGGAGCCCTTTTTTTTGCTTGAGAACCCCCCCTTTATATCCAAATCCTACATTTACATCAGGAACCCCCTTCCTTCCCAGAACTCTGTTAGCAGAGAGCCTGTGCAGTTCACCCACTAATGTAAATTGCAGGGCTGTTTGCTGTTGTTAACAGAGCTAATCTAATATGGAGCCAGGAGGAGGAAGGCAATGGTAGAAGGAAGAGGAAAACTATGGCAAAAAGATATCCTCTTCTGGCTCCATGTGGAATGGCAAGCAGCCAGACAGTAATCATACTGAGGGTCCCCTTCAAACCTTCTAGGGTAAGGGCTCCGATCCTAAACAAAACCTTTGCCTCTCTTGTTGAGTGAGCATGCTCTGTGCAGGTAATACATTGGTGACACCTTTTTCAATACTCCTAATTATTTTTTTTTCATCTTTGTACAAATACATAAAAAGATGAATACAGAGATGAGTACAAGTTTTTGCTATGGTTAAGTACATGAGAAAGCAATTTGTGTTCATGGGACTTTAGAGACAGTTCAATATATATCGAGTGACTCAAACATAAAAAATAATAATAATAAAAAACATATTTTAATAAATATAATAGGATAAAACAGGGTGAGGGATAGAAATTTAAATAAAATGCCCAGTGCACAATACCAGGCTGGTATCTAAATCATTGATGTGTTATGGTGACCTCTGATAATCCATTACGTTTCGCAGAGTGAATTTGCTTCATCAGGGATTATACATATACAGAACCTCAAATGAATAGAACACACTGTAATGTAATACAAGAGAAAACAAGAAGGGAGCGGCAATTACAGCACAACAGATCAGAGCACAAAACAATCGAGCAGCATAAACCAACAGGGCACAGAGGAAGGAAGATGAAAAAGGGGAAAATGTGAGTATGGAATACTCCAAATGAGGGGAAGGGGATGTGCACTTGTAGCAAATAGAATTGTATTCCCTACTGTAGATTTTCTGAACAGGGATGATGCAAGAGTATCATCTTCACTTTTGTGAATAAAGATGTCAAGAAAGGGTATACATGTATAGTTGTAATCCCCAAGTCCAGTCCCCTTCCATCTGGGGTTTGACAGACCAATCAGAAATTAGATGGGTATTACCCCCCCCAATCAGGCTGTATATCTTGTCATACTGGAATGTATTGTACCAATAAAAAAGTGTATAAACATAGCTTTTTTTATTAGGATAGAAACTGTTTTGTACTAATTGGATCAGACATGTATATTCTGTTGCTTTAAATTTTGTAAATTTGTACTTCTGTCAAACCAAATCTTATATATTTGATATATTTTTGGGTCTTGTCTCTCTTTTTCTCCTACCCCTCCCTCCTCCCTTCCCCTCCCCCATCATGTGTCTGCGCAGTTTTTATGTTTTACGTTTGCCCCCCCCCTACTATATATACTCATCAATGATATAGATAGCAGCCTGGTATTGTGCACTGGGCATTTTATTGAAATTTCTATCTCTACCCGTTTTATCCTATTGTATTTAATAAAAGATGTTTTTTATTATTAATATTTTTTATGTTTGAGTCACTCTATTATATATATTGAATTGCCTTTAAAGTCCCATGAACACAAATTGCTTTCTCATGTACTTTGACATTTAGGGATGTTGACAGTGTTATTGTATTTGTTTGAGATCAGACAAATCTAGAATTCAAATTTGCTATGGTTGTTAAGACTTAGATTTACTCTTCCATTCTGTGGCAGAGCAATGTCTACTTTAAAAGCTGTGACTTGGAGAAATTTGTCTTGAGAAAATGCTAATATTCTCACTCTTTCCCATATTCCATAGTCTTTTTCTCTGAGGTCCTTGTGGAAAAAAGTGAAATGTGGGCAAGTACGTGGTCATACAGACTTTAAATGTTTTCAACAAAATAAGACTAGGAAGTATTTTTTTAAATGACATCTCATGAAAGAAACAACCTCATTTTAGTAGTTGTAAATTGCAGATTAAAAAGAATCATTTAATCTAACTGTATTTGTATAAAGCTTTTTTATCAGCACCCTAAAACAGATGTGTTGCTAGCAACCCAGTGACTACAGGATATTTTTTTTCCTTTCCTCATTTTCAGCCTATCAGAAAAAAATGTTGAAGTGTCAGAAAATTATGCCTAAATTTTAAAGGTAGTGACAGACAAAAGAGGTTACAGAGTGTGCATGGCAATTAAAACGCTGTGCACAGTGACTTGCAGGCTGAGGAACAGAAAAACATTTTTTCCTATTACAGTTTGGAGCAACAATTAGAATGAGCTTCTAATGCGACAGATCGCCTCAAGCAAGAGAATAAAATGACAGACATTGCAAATTGGTTGCCAGTTCACTCCTAATTAACAGGAAAGACTTATTTTTCCATATATTTCCGCTTAGAATCAGTTTAAATTTAGTTGCAGTAGATGTCTCACATTGCATTAAGTGTGAAGGATAGCAGGATTTTTATTCCCATTTTAAATATGAACACATAGTCTATCCTTACCAGTAATTCTTTCTATTAGTTTCTGAATGCAATAAAAGTTTGCTGAGAACTTGCAGAGCTTAAAAAACTAAAAAGAAATGAAATGGGAATGAGGTTGGCTCTGATTTTGCCTCTAGGTGTTGCCCTCATATTGATAGATATGTGGAACTAGTGGTCCAGTGGCCAGTCTCTGATCTATTGAAAGATTGTTATGGCAATCCAAAGTAGGTTGAGCTGCTTTTTTTTTAATCTTTTGCTGTGAAAAAACAAAGTAACATGCAAAGAATATTTTTTTTTCTTGTAATGAAAAGCAATTCCATAAATAAAACAAAGAAAAACTCTCCAAGGCTATGTTTAGACAGGGGCAAGACATTTTTTTTTTCACCCCTGAACTGTGTCTCACCCATAGCAGCGCATGGGCAATAAATTGCAGTGGCAGTGAGCAGTGCAGTACCACCCACAGTGCGTTACACTGAGGTCTAGATTTCTGTACCAAAAGTGATCCACTGTTTTTCATGAAATTTTTTTTTTAAAATTGTAGACCTGTAACTTACAGAAATATGTCCGAACAGGGGTTCTAGTAGATAACGACGCTGGAATAGGAAAACGACGCTGGATGTGCACAGTGGGACCATGGAGGTAAGGATGTGACAAAAATACGGGGTTAACCATCCTAGCCATTTTTTTTTGCCCGACCTTCGTACGGCCATAACGGCTAGGTGGTTAAGGATCAGCCTCTGCTATGCAGGAGGCCAGCTGGCAAGGCACAAGGTGAAAGCTATCAAGAGCCACACCAGAAACTTGTCCCAAAAGCAGGTCTGAACATAGCCGAAACATTGTATTTTTTACAGTGGAGTGGAGAATGATGGGCTGGAATAATGAATATCCAGGGAAATAAGAACCTCCAATGGGAATTAAATTACCACTGTCACAGTGTATATTGCGACTGCTGCTTGTTTACATGTCAAAGCATTCACCACTGACATCAGTGTTGTTGACACATTGGGCCTGATATATTAAAGCTCTCCAAGGCTGAAAAAGATACGCTTTCACCAACGAAGCTGGGTCATCCAGCAGACCTTGGATACACTTTTTCAAAGTCTTTTGCTATTTGCTAGTAAATGTTTTGAATCCTGGATCAGATCTATTCCAGGTTTGCTGGATCACCCATCTTCACTGATGAAAGTGTTTCCTTTTCAGCCTTGGAGAGCTTTAATAAATCAGGCCCCAAAAAGCCAGCATAGGTTATTCCTAGAGACAGACCTGGATTTTGGTTTGTATAGGTTCTAGGCACCATATTGCTACTATGACATTGTACTTTATTTAAATAAAAAGGTAATATCACATCAATGCATTTCAAATTCTACAATTAACTGGATTTGGGAAAGTCAAGTTTAAAAGGAAAAAATCAGTGTTGATTAGATTACACCAGGACTGTACTTTTGTGGCTTTAACACATGTAGCTTTAAGTATAGCTTATATAAAAACTATACCTGTTTAAACTTTTTATATAGGAATTTAGTTAGCTGTCTGTGGCAATCAACTGTGTTATTTATTTTATACATGTTAGTCATTTGGGCAGCAGATTTCTGCTAAAGCAGAAATAGAGATTTATCCCACAGAAACGGGTTCCATCTAGTTGTGGTTGCAAGTTCCAATAGGATTTAATTGAGAGGCATATTGGAGCTTTGAATTTTCCTCTACCCAATCAACCCATAGCTGTCTTTGTCTGGCAGCTTTATTGGCCTGGTCATTGACCAAAACATTTCAAATTCAACTCAGCATTTCCAAAACCAGCAAGATTTATTGACCAATCTATTGGATCTTTGCTGTTCTGAGCACTTGTAGCTCTATCATGAGAAAAATCATAATGATTTTTAGCAGACACTACACTTTTGGGTTTTCAGAAATCCATTCTTAATTATTAACAGAGATGTTAACATCAGGGAACAGTTTGCAAGGTGGCACTAAAAATGGGACTTGCATATCCGTATTTTGACTGCCATTTTAATTTTCAACTATAAATTGTATTGAAGTCTTTGACAACTTTATGAGTTAGTTGCAAAGCAAATGCTGGGGATGTCAAGAGGATGGAAAAACATAACCATATGCAAAAAAAATGCAAAAACAATGCAATTTCTTTGTAAATTAAATGTATAAAATAGGCAGTTAAAAAAACAACTTTTTTTTTTTTAAATCAAGATGGGTTATATTGCATATGAGTTCAGACAGACAGCAATGACACAGAGACCACTGCTGGCACACGGAACACAGGGGACACTGGAAACAGCAGGAGGTACAGGTGATGCAGAGATATCCACAGGGAAGTTGGCTGGGAACCAAGAGACTGGACAACGAGGGGTTAACACAGGAGCTGGACACAGGAAATACTGGATTAAGCAGCAGGTGTACAGGAACTAGTTCACAGAACTAGAAAGCTCGTCACTAGTAAGACTTGTTGCACGAACACAAAGTGTAGTCTGTGAGTTAGCTAAATAGCCAGGGCTGATCAAGAGGCCATTTTTTCATTGGCCAGCGACTTGGACGGAATTGATAAAGCTTAGAAACAAAGGCACGCCCAGCTTCAGAACTGCAAGCATGAGCAGGAGAGGGATGCCTGTGCTTTAGTGAGGAAGAGGTAAGTGTGATAAGGTGGGATGTCTTTTGGGATAATTTCCTACAAGTCTCGCTTATTTTGGTGACATTATCACGTTCAAGAGCTTTACAAAGAACTTGAAAAATTGCCTTAAAAGCAAGTGTTTCTGATCGTTATTATTAATAAAGAGTATTTATATAGCTCCAACATATTACGCAGCACTGTACATTAACTAGGGGTTGCAAATGACAGACAGATACACACAGTGACACAGGAGGTGGAAATGACTCTGCCCAGAAGAGCTTACAATCTAAGATGTGCGGGAAGTATCACAATAGGAGGGGAAATATGAAATGGTGGAAAGTAGTGAGGATTATAAGAGACATTAGAAGACGGGTAGGCAAGTTTGAAAAAATAGTTTTGAGTGCACTTTTAAATAAGCAGAAAGTAGGAGCAAACCAATAGGATGTGAAAGACCATTTGGGGCAGCACTAGAAAAGCTGTACGTATTATGGGGTTATAAGGGAAGAAGTCATTAGTAGGTCATCGAAGGAGTGAAAAGAGCGGCTAAGGGTGTATTTTGCTATCAGTTTAAAGTAAGTGGGACAAGAACTGTGGAGGGTTTTGAAGGCAAAGCACAGGAGCTTGAATTTGATGAAATGGTGACATGAAAGCCAATGAAGAGAACTACAAGGAGGCAGCAGAAGAAGAGTAGTGGGAAAGATGAATAAGTCGGGCTGCAACATATTCATAGTAATATTTAAAAATGAGTAACAGAAAAACGTTTTGCTTTTTATTTATTTGTTGCGATGTGTTCCCACATGTTTACCAACCTTCACTACAAATTTTGTTAATAAATACCATGTTTGCAATTTACTAAAAAGTTAACTATAGAAAAAAAATTGAATTTGAAAAGTTGAATTTTTATTGTATTGACTTTTTGTTTTAGCCTTGAAGGTTGCTATTTCTAATTAAAACTGACCATATCAAATGTAGCTTTTTATCCCTAATACAGAGAATTACATTTAGCTTGCAGAAAAAGAAAAGTGGTACTGTGCAGCTTTTTTATAGATACAGAATAGGAACAGATGCTGAAAATAACACCCAGCATACAGAGCAAAAGAAAAACAGTTTTATGCAGCGTTTCTACCTACAGAATAAGAATGAATGCTGTGAATTAAACTCCCCGCACTGGACAAGAAAAGTAATACTGTTTTAGCATCCATACTTACAGAATAATAACAGATACTGAAATTACACCTAGCACACAGAACAAGAAAATAGCTACTGTGCAGTGTTCATATATACAGAATGGTGTTAGATCCAGAAATTACACACAGCATACAGGACAATGGAAGTTATACAGTGTGACATCTGTGCATACACAATGAAAACAAATGCTGAGAATTATGCCTGTGGTAACATGTTCCAATTGAATATTTTTATTTAAAAAAAACATGCATTTTTTCTGTAAATAATAGGTAAAATATAGACAGGAAAATTACTTTTTAAAGTTGCCCTCTGACTTGAGATATTTGCAAAGCCCCATGTCACCCAAATTGCTGGGGTTAAACTGCTTGTTAATGCAAATATCTTAATAACCAATGTGGTATGATTGTTGGCTCAGATGGACTTGTCTGAGAATTTTAAAAAATGTTGATTTGCTGTGGTTTTTACTCACAGACAACTAAAGGGTTTATAGAGAAAGGTATGAAAAAATTAGAACATCCAGTAGTTATATGTGCAAAATTGCCTTAGGCTACGTACACACGTCCTCACACGATAATCGGCTCTGGGCCAATATCGGACAAGAATCTGGTGTGTGTACCGCTCCCATTGGCCATCATCCGAACGACCATCCTGGCAGGTCCACGGACAGCAGACGACGAACGATCCTAATGCAAGAGAAGGGGGAGAGCGTGCAGCAGGGTGCCACTCTGTCGTTCTCTCCCCTTCCCTCTCCATGGAGCAGAACGGTGCTGTATGTACACCACTCATTCATGCATCGTGCACTCCTTAGTCATTGGAAAGGATTGTGAAAGATTGTTTCCAATGACAACTATTGTTCGTGTGTACCCAGTTTTTGATGCCAGAATTCAGAAAAAACTGGGTTTACTGATTTGAGATTATAGAAGGGTAACAGTAATTTAAATACCCACTTGTTACTACCAAGGTACGCATGAAAGCATCTTTGAATGCATGACACAGATGAGTCAAACCAGGAAACCGATGGGTTTTAGCACCATAGGACTTCACTGGATGCCACTCCTTTCAGGTAAGAACAGGTATTAGACTTCAATTCACACAGGCTCTGATGAGTCTTCCTTCATGCAGTAAAATATGGATGGTTGGGTAAGAATTTGACATAAACAATATAGACCATGTATTTATTTGACATAAACAACATAAAACCATCCTACTTTATGCCAACTGTTTGGGCTGGTGGTTGTATAATAGTGTTGGGGATATCTTCTTGGCACACTTTGGGCCCTATAGTACAATTTAAACATTTTCTAAATGCCCCAACTTACCTAAGAATTGTTACTGACACTGTCCACATTTTTATGACTGCAGTGTACCCATCTACTAATGGCTTCTTCCAGCAGGATTACATGCCAAGTCACAAACACAAATCATTTCAAACTAGTTTCCTAAGTTAGTTCATTTCACTTAAATGGCCTCCAAAGTCAACAGATCCCAATCCAATTGAGCACCTGAGTATGTGATGTAATGGGAGATTCACACCATGCAGTGCATCTGACAAATTTGCTTAATTGCTTGTTTGTGGAAGCATGCAGGGAAATAGGAATATTGACTTTTAGTACAGGAGAGAACACATTGCATATTTTCTTATGAGTCCTGCCTGTGTGCACAGATCTGTAAGCCCAAAAATGCTTACAAGAAGAATATTTGTTCTTACCAAATGCCTGATAGCTGTCTCCTCATCAACTTTTTTTTCTATGTATTGTGGTCTTTTACTCTCTTAAGTCCCCATAGACCCCCTTAACCAGCACAATTTGCAAACAGATAGAATAGGCTAAAATGTTGAGACCTACACAAAGAGGTATTTTGCTACACTAGAATTTAAGTGTATCATCTCAGAGACACTGAGGTAAAGAACTGGTGGTAGCAAATCAGTTTTGTGAGCAGCAGACTGAAGAGGGAAGAGATTTGGACATGCAGGCATGTTGTTACACTAAAAATAATACCATATTGTCCTAGAGATCTCAGAAAACAGTGACCAGCAGCAAGGTGGTAGTTAAGCACATCCTTGTGAAATAACTATTGTCTAAACTGTGCAGACACAAGCATGTTTTTTACAATAGAATTGGCAGTGTAGTCTGTCATGTACAGACAATAGGGAAAGCGGTAAACGTTACTTGTAGATCAGTACTGCTTTATGGATCAATGCAGCTATCTCTTCCAGACTTTGACAAGCACCCTCTTATCCTTAAATTAAACCATCACTCATTTTCTGCCTCTCCACTTCTTCATTGCTAAAGCCCTTTTACCAGAAAGCTCCAGGTACTGGAACATCACTGAGTTTTGCCATAATGCTATGTTCCTCATCCTTAATATATGAAGAACCATGCTTGTGCATGCCCAAGATCATCATCCTTCAGCAAGTCAGTAATCATACGAAAAAAAAAATGTCATTGACTCCTATGGTAATATTAGCAAAAGTGGAGAAGGAGAAAGAAGATCACTGACTGTTTTGTGCCTGCAAGATTTTTATCCACCACCTAATTGCCTCTTGTGTGTCCTGTGACGCTATAGCATGACTAATCTAAGATGTGTCCTGCTTCTAGGTGGTGCCCCTGGTCATCAGGTACTATCTCTGCATACACAACTATTGCCTCTCACTTCAGGCCTGTCTAACGCTAACATTTTTTAATAGCAGGGATTGTCTTAATTTATTGTCAGCTATAGCAAGTGGGAGAATAATTAATTATGTTGTGCACTGTAGCCACATAGATGCACACCCTGTATGTTTATGTACATGTGTGCATGGGTGTGCAAATAGAGAATATATCTTTACGTTATAGTGGAGTGAAGGTGGCAAGGTCTCTTTGTAAAAGCGTTAGGGGCCTATGTAATCATAACTGTTAGAAGTTTGGATGTACCTGGTTTTATTGGATTCAGTTGTGTTCCTCTG
This sequence comes from Pyxicephalus adspersus, assembly GCF_032062135.1. Lineage (NCBI taxonomy): Eukaryota > Metazoa > Chordata > Amphibia > Anura > Pyxicephalidae > Pyxicephalus > Pyxicephalus adspersus. The sequence continues at coordinate 129,995,456 of NC_092859.1, forward strand.
CAGAATATCTGACACTGATGTGGTGTAACACAAATGATGCAAACTACTAATTTCTTATAAAGGCGTGGTGAGAAGCAGTTATTTTTCATTTGTAGGCCTTTTGGTTGTGAATAAAGATTATATTAAATATAAACTATATTTAATGTTTGTACGGGGTCTGACGTCCTTAATATTCCCAAGGTGACCCTACTGTCTATGGTTCCCAGGTCGAATAAAACCACCAAGAAGGGGGTGCTTCGCCATTTCCTCACAGCAACTAGGGCCCTCATTCTGAGACTCTGAAAACAAATGTCAGCCCCTTCTATGAAAGACTGGGTCTCTGAGCTAGAGAAAATCCGACCGTTGGAATTGATGATTGCAGAGGACGATGGTCTATATGAGCAGTTCAAATTAACCTGGGCCACATGGGACTGGTTCAAAGAGTCCCCTCAAATTCAGACATACCTGACATAGATATTTTTGTAGATATAAAAGAAGGCTCTCCTAAAGGCCTTAGGTGCTTTATCATCTCCCCTATCCCTATGTACCCTTTCTCCCTTCTGTGTCCCGGGGCGACCCATTAGTTTAGTCTTGTTTGTTATTCCTTTCCCCTCTCCCCCCTTGGTATTAGGATGTTTTTACCCAAAGGGTATAATGTTTTCTCAGGTATTAGTACACCAAGTATATACAGCGTACGGGATTATAATGAGGTGTACAGGCAGCTCACAAGTTACTGAGGGCAGGTTCGCTCACAGTCACAAGTTTGTATGTGTAATGCTGTCTAACAGTTTTCTGATGTACTCCTTTGGTTTGTTCTCATTATGCTTATGTATGTGAACGTTTGTTTTTTGTAAATGTTGCCGTTTATGTTTGAAAACTCAGAAAAAACGACTGATACAAAAAAAATGCAGGGGTCTATTAGACCACTAATGTCCACGTAAGCTGTGTAAGCTGTCTGAGCAATACTCACCCAGCTTCTGTCCTGACCAGAGCTGGCCAAGGAATGACACTCCCAAAGCAGAAATGCTCTGCGCTGAACACTTCCAGTGACATTTGACAGAAGGGAGATCAGCATATGTATGCTTTATCGCTGCCTTCATTCTAAATCCTATCATCCTCCATATATGATTTTCCTAGGTACTCCAACTGGACAGGTAAGCCCAGAACACATGGCAGGAAAGGAAAAAGTCAGCATCTGCAGAAACTTGTACAGAAGCCTTATGTATCAAATTTTCAGGAAATCTGACAGCGTGCTATGAAAGTAATAAACGGATACAAGCAGAAAATCAGTCTGTGCATGTAGATTTCTATATAAATATATATCTAAATGTGTAGCTTCTGCAAATTTTTAGGCTGTCTCAGTCACACAAAACAAATTTACATGACGAGGGTAGTTTGGACCTACTATATCTCCCCCCCCCCCCTTTAATTCACTTCAAAAGTCGGCCCATCCCCAAACCTGCTTACCAAAAACCCCCATCCTCCAAAATACACAAACACAAGAATATGGATTCAAATTGCCTGGCAAGCAGCCATTTTTTTAACAACAATTAACCATTCAAGTATTAATAACAAAAAAAAATAACATAAATAATGAACTAATTATTCAAATTTGAAACCTTCATATGAAACAAGCATAAAACTTCCGTTCACGGTCTTATAACCCTTCCTATGCCTAGCCCCCCTCCTACCTCTCACTGCAAGTGCTAGCCTCCCACCCTGTCATGCACGCCCTGCGCCTATTATTCTTCAACTACGGGCATGGCAAACCCATACTTATATCATTACAAGTTACCTTTAAAATGTATAAGTTCCATACTGTTTTGCCATCAGAAATACCACCTGTGGTTTACATACAAATGGCTGGGAAGCTCCAGTAACATCAATCACTGCACCATTTCCTGTTAGTACAGATGATTTACCTTTTAATATTGTATTTTATTTATGAAACTTCTCAACCGCCTGGATGCTGCTGACCTCAGGCTACACTGCTAGCTATTGAAAGAATGGCAAAACCATTGGCAAAAAAAATACATTTGTTCCTACATTTGAATACAAGGGAAGCTAATCTGGAGACCTATTTTAATATTTTAAAAATGGTAATGCTGTAAGTCTGTTCAGTGTGGCTCAAACATCATTAATCATTCTTTTGGTGTAACCTGTGCAAGTTTCCAAAGAGGTAGAATTTATGATGCTCCCAATTTTCATTACCCTTAAAATTTGCATATAGATGTCCCTTATCTGTTGTGACAATAAATAAGAAAAACAAGAAAAGACAAAGCTATAAACGGCTTCCCCGCCAGGTCTTCATTTTGTTCTTTCAATGAGCCTAGTAAATTTATGTTTAAGTATCCCAGGCATTGTGCTGGGGAACACTCTGTTCACTAGTGTGGGAAATCTCCATGGGGAAAAGGCTTTTTTTTAAATGTCTAAAGAAGTTAGGGCAATCACACAAGAAAGGTTAGATTCCAGGAAAGCAAGCTGAGAGGATTCTTCTGACCTCTTAAAACTCAGTATAAGCTTAAATTGCAAAGGGCATTTTGAACCAGTGGAAAACGGTAATACAATCTTCCATGTACACATAAGCTTAAACCCAAACCCAGTAACAAAAATGTAGTATATTGCAGCTTTTCATTTGTTAACCACATTTCGTTTCTGTTTTTTAGGTCAAAAACAGGCTAAATAGAGATGCACATTGTTGGGGTTTACATGTATTAGTTGTAGGTTTATTGCTGAACCCACTTATCTCAACCTTCTTGGTATTTCATCCAACTATGTGATGGACAGTTTCTGAGCAAAAGATATATCTACGTTTAACTTCAGCGTACTTCACAAAAGTCCAATGCAAATTTTTAAATGACATCTTCAGTTATTCAAAATATACTTGTGAATATAGTTGTTATTATGCCTGCCATATGATTGTACTCTTGTATTCCATATGATTGTAAAGGATTTGTAATTTTGTCCAGGCAGCTTTATGATCATCCTGCCCTACCTCTCCTGCCCTAAATCTCCTATTCTGCAAATCTTTTCTTACAAAAAATAGTTTTTTGTTAAAAGGGCCAGTTTTTAGATTTAGGTGCTTAAAGTGATGCACTTGTTCTTGAAGGCGCTTTTTGTTTATAGCATGGAATATTTCAAAGAAAACAAAGAGTGTACAGAAAACCACAAAACACTACGTCACTCACATTCACTGCAACACCTTACTCCATAGTAGCCCAATACCCTAAAACTGTCCTGCTTCTTGCCATTTTTACACTTTTGGATCCGCTGCTGAATCTTCATTTATATAGTAAAGCCACAACCTGTTATTTGTTTGCAGTAAATTTGGGCCTAGAATGTTTCATTAAAATTGTCCCATTGCTGGCCAGTTTTACATTGCTGTATCTGTGGTCTCTCAATTCTTGTAGTAAAACACTTGCCATACTTTTCGTCTCCAGTACATTTCAGCCTAAAAGCCTCAATTTAAACTGTACTGCTACTGATTAGTTTTAACCCAATATTGATAGGAACTGAATAGTTTACATAATCAAAAAACGGTAACGCCTTGGTGAATTATTGACCAGTCAAAGTGGACTGCTTGAAGATAAATCATGTGTCGCTGCTAAAACTACCTAATAGGATTATTTTGTTCAAGCTAATATGAGTTACATTGGGTGCTTCTGATACATGTAAGTTATTTGTAAAAGTAATAAAAAATAAAATTTCTACAGTCAAATTTCAGCTGCCAATGTAAACTGTTTCTGAGAATGACCAGATACAGTTTTAAAGAATCACCCAAACATGGTATTTAAAGGATTTGGAGCTGCATACTTTTTTTCTTACAGTAGTTTCCTTTTTTTAATTCCTTAAAATATCCAGATTTTGCAATTCACTTAACATTCCTACATTTCCTTATTTATCGTAATAAAACTGAGAACAGGATACAGTGTAAAAAAAATACAATATTCTGTCTCTCAATATTGTGTCTATTGTAGCTTCACCTGGAGATGTTGTAAGGTTAATGAATCTGGTAGAACACAGTCATGCTTATCATCTCATTGAAGTCTACATCTTTAACAGATGTATATGTGTTTGAATTCTGCATATTACCAAGCCGGCAGACAGCTCTACATCTCAAGTCTGTCTCTTGTCATACATATTCTCAATTACCTTTACAGCACATCAGAGGAGCTTGAAACATATCATAATTATCCTTCTCAAGTGCAGAGACGAAAGTAATAATTTAAATGGTATGATTCTCTGTTGTAGAATAAAGATGTTGTGCTTACAACAATCAGAGTTCCCAACAAGTGAGTGACAGGTAATAATAATTAAGTGTGCAATGTGCTCTATAATTTAACCACACTCGACAAATTTGCCTTCATGTAGAATGTCAAAAACTTAGGGTAATCGGGTAAGAACAAAAAAAAAAGATAGCTTTGCTGTGAAAAATGAGCTTTGGATTTTACTGGTTCATTAATATTTAAACCCATTGGTTATATTCCTGCTGAGCTAATAAAAGATAAATGATAAAACAAATGAAAAGAAAAATGCAAATAAATAAAACCAACAAAAATGGATAAACAAATCGGATTACAATAGAATGGGCATCTTTCATTGAACATGGGCATTTCTGTATTCAAAGGAATCTGATGTGAGCAGTATTTCAAAGGAAGTCACAAATATGCACGCATCCAAAAATTTGATCTGCTTAAGTGTTGAATTCATGTATTTTGTTCCTAGTTTGCATTGTACTCAATAATAAAAGTGAACTAAGGAATGCACATGAATAAAGTCTAATTTTTTAATTTATTGTTCAGCTGCTCTAAAAATAAAAAAGACAGCTTCTGTTATAAAACTCCACAGCAATGTCTATTGTAGACACATGAATGTGAGGTCCAGCGACAGTCATTTTTGAGTTAATGTCATAATGGCATCATAGTGTTCATAGTACAATGATGAAAAGAGAAAGTAAGTACTTACCTCATCGGTGATAATCATTACATCCACAACATTTACCAGACTTCCATTTCTTGATTGGGAAGATAGGAGAATAACCTAGTGTGTCACATACATGTTTCTGTCCAGGAGACAATAGACAAAAGTTAAGAACATTAAAAAATAATCAAAAGTACATGTGGTCAGGTCCTCCAGGGAGGAGGCAAGAAGAAACTTTTGGGGGTTTTTTCTACAGATATTTAAGTTTAAATTAACTTTCAGTTTAACTGAACTCATCAAATAAGTGTGCGTTAAAACAAATGATGTACAAAGTCTAACAGATTTTAGAAAGCAAGCAAAGGACCAACTCTTGCCACCATAATGCATAGATAATTTCATTATTTCATGTACTTTATAGGAACTATGACCAAAATAAAGAAAAACATACAGTATATGCTGCAGTCTGTCACTAGTATTACCACAACTGTTCACTCCATAACATAGATTGCTTTACTTTTTTTCTTTTAAGGGACGTTTTATTCAAAAGAATATTTAAAAATAAAAGCTTACTATTGTAAGCACCCGGACAGTGTAATATAGTATGTTCTGTCTCCTGTAACTGAAACTTTTACTTGACAGCTTGGAGCTTGGATGTAGAAATATAACAGATCTACTGGCAGGAACAAAAGATAATAAAACTGTATTACAGAAAGGGAATGTGTGGTAATGCTATTGACAGGCTGCAGCATACAGTATATGTTATTTCTAATTTTGCTTATAGTTTTACTATAAAGTTCAACCTCAGCTAAAACTTCTTATTCTGTATTTTCCTATTTCAAATGCTATGACAACTGCTCTGTTTCCTAAATGGAAATTCTCCAGATATCATCCAGAAAATCTGGCTAATTCAAAAAATAAATCTGGGATACTCAGCTGTCAGAATGTTACTTTTGGTCTAGCAACCAACTAATCCAAATGATTGTGTTAGGAGACGCATATCATGCTGCAAACCACCGAAATCCAGCACACCCTCCATACATCAGTGTCGCTTGCTGCAGCAAAAGAAATCAAGCAATTAGCTGCCTTTCCTTTATTATGCAGATAACAGCATCCCCAGTTCCCTTTTAACTGTGCTTGTGTCTCAGCATCCCCTGCACATTGAGAATGTGTGCCAATGAAGGGGATTTCAGAGCATATACTGCACCCAATGAGAACAATAGTTCCTGGCTATGATCTTGCCCTGTCATTGGCTACTGGTCCTTTACAGCTTCTCAACTTCCAGGCAACAAGTGTCTGTTGCAGCATTTATAATAAATAAGAAAAACAATAATAAATAAGAAAAACAAGAAAAGACAAAGCTATAAACAGCTTCCCCGCCAGGTCTTCATTTTGTTCTTTCAATGAGCCTAGTAAATTTATGTTTAAGTATCCCAGGCATTGTGCTGGGGAACACTCTGTTCACTAGTGTGGGAAATCTCCATGGGGAAAAGGCTTTTTTTTAAATGTCCATATACTGCACCCAATGAGAACAATAGTTCCTGGCTATGATCTTGCCCTGTCATTGGCTACTAGTCCTTTACAGCTTCTCAACTTCCAGGCAACAAGTGTCTGTTGCAGCATTTAGCCTGTCTAACCTTCCAGTGGTCTGATTATCTGTTGGATTACTTGTTGCTGACTCTGTCTGTTTTTTTGACCAGTGATTGTTTGCTGCCTGGACTGTTGTTGTTTATGACCCCGACCCTGCTTGTCTTTACTCTTGCATATCCTGTTTGGTGGACTAATACCTGTGTATGACCCCTGGCTCGGTTTCTGGACTTGCCTCTACATGTATTGTATATATGCGGTTCACCTGATAACTGACAGTGGAATATCTGACTTCCCATCGAGTCCCCTGTCCTGCTCTTGTGGGCTCCTGGTCCCCTGTCAGTCCTCCCCAGAAGCCATTCATTTAACAATGAAGTCTTGGGGCAATCGTGTGCTGGAAGAGTGCAGCTAGCCTCTCAAGGTTTAGTGGAGACTTTCTATAAATGAATGAATGATGAGTGCAGCGTTATTTCGGGGGATTGGCCACTGGTGAGCACTGGACATGAACACCGTCTTACAGATTGGAGTGGTGATGTCCTTATCATTATCCCAATCATGCAGTGATCAGAAGGCCAGGCTACAGGGGAGGAGAAGGCAGCAAAGGCTGTGGTTTCTCTTCCTCCAACTCCTTCCACTGGACACTAAAGATGTGTTTTGACAACGCCAAATAGAAAATACAGCCTAATGCTTCAAGGGAAGACTGGATCAAAAGTAAGAAAAGTGGGAAGGAAGCAAACTGGACTCCACTGATCGTCACTTTTATTTTTTATTGCCTGCATATTGTAACAGTTGCCCAGTTGTTGCCTGCAAATTGTGACAACTAAATATTACCAAAGTATTGTCTCTCTGTTTACTATTTATGTGTTATCAGTAATTGTATTGAATTTTATTTCTGTTGTATTGGAAAATCAGCACAGAATGTTTAGTGCATTATATTTTTTTATAATTCAATCCCATAAATGTTTACAGTCACTATCAAATCCCACCATTTATATTTTCCCCTGCCTTCAATTCACTTCTAGAGTGGAGCTGTACTGATCGCAGATACTAAATGGGGGATGTTTCTATGTATGCTGGTATGAGGATAGTGGGGGGGAGACCCAAGAAGTGAAAACTTTTTATGCTGAAACTACTTTGGGTATTTCAAATCACTAACTGTCGTCCTTTAAGGCTGAGATGCCCTTTATATTTATGCTTTGTATATTGTGTCTCCTGTGACACATGAGTGTAGACCTGTTTTCATGGCTTGTGAAGGACAGGGTATTGAGGGTTACAAGACTTTGCAGCTCTAATAATATTAAGCTACTATTTCTAGAAATGCTAAAATAGCAATGGAATGTGTAAAAAAAATGACATCATCCCCATATATCTAGGACATATTGGAGAGTATCAGGACCTGTACTACGGTATATTATAGGGTTTGCTATCGTGATAGAAACATCTAAAGAGGTTCTATGTGGCTAAACAGTACCCTGCGAATTCTACTTTTGCCTCAACTTTTTACTTAGGGATGTCATTAATGTTCATATGCCTCAAAGAAAAAATTTAACATGAGGACCAACAGTGCAAGAATCTTCCCGCTTCTGCTTTAACCTATACTCTGCTTCGTGATCAGTCATCAGTTCACCAGAAAGCAAGGAAACCAGTATGACATCAGAAAGCAAATCTCTGCTTTTCTCCAATTATACCTCCACAAAGAGCCACAGTGCAGAACAAATCATGCTAAATAAGTAATTGATTAGCTGCATGGAGACCATAGATAATTATATGCATTTGCAATTTGTGCTTTGCTTACATTTTTTATTTGGGAACAACTTCTGTATTTTCATTTCTCTTTAAAGCAACATCTCGTGTGATTTTTTTGTTTTATTGTAAAAAATAATTTTAAAATATATTTGCAAATGGTCCAACTCGATAGTCATTAAAGAAGGCTATCTCAGTCCTTATTGTAAAATATCAGAAACAATAAAAGAAAATGGCAAACGTTTGTTTAACCCTAATTTTCTAGCCATAACCTCAATTCACACATTACTGAATAGCAGTTCTTCTAATTCTCTTCCAAAAATTAAAATCTAATCAGCTTTTAATGTCCCTGTATTTTGCTTTTATTGGAATTGGACTGTGCCTTTTATATTGTGTTTTGCCATTTTAGTTCCCATGACAGTGCATGCTTGTTTGTACTTTATATTAGTCTCTGCAGATATTAGCTTAAGCTCCAGCTGGCTTGTACTGATGAAATAAATTTCACACAATTTATCAACAGGCTATGGGCGATATTGAGATGCACATTCTCTTGTGTGTAAAATGTCTGTACCTACCTTGCTACATATTAAAAAAAAAAAATTTAAGGGAAGTTATAATAATGTTTGGTAAAACTTACAAACAAACTACAAACAAATCTATTCATCATTGGTAATAAAATAATAAATGTTTATTTTACAAATGATGATTTAATATAGGGTTCATTGTGTTTCCTTGACAGTATGGTTGAAGTGTATACTTGACTTTTGTACATTTGCTGCAAAACCCAAACATTGCCTGATCAGTTGTTGTCTCTAGCAAATAAAAGCCAAACCATTCTGAATCTGCTAGAAATGAGGGGGAGAGGATGGGTTCCTCCTTTTACTGTCTCAGTTGTTAAGTTTGATATTTTGCTATCTCTTGCAGAGCATAAATTCAACTTGCTGAAGGGCTGTAGAATCACACGGAGAGCATGCCAACTGGCTGCAAGGGGTGAAAATTAAGTGGCATATTTATGAACAATTAGCATAGTGGAACTATTTAACAAAACTGATTGTTTATTCTTTTTGTGCAGATTGAGCACATGATATATTCATTTACACCGATGTAACATTTTCCATTTGCCAATGTCTTCCTAATACAGTGTTTCTCAACCAGGGTCGGCCAGAGGTTGCTAAACAATGAGCAATTTGTGTCTCTCAGGCCAGTTTATAGTTGCAATGATCTTTTTGATCTGTAAGGGTGACTTTCTTCCCACTCTCCAGCAATGTAAGAAGCATTCCTACTACTGGCCACCACACTAATGTACTGTGAGCTGTGGATATAGTAATTATAGTAGGGGGTCCTTGAGGACTTAAAAAAGATATTTCAAGGGTTCCCTCATGTTAAATGGTAGAGAATCACTGCCCTAATACCTTTCAATAAATTAAAGTATGTTCACCCGGAGTTACCTTTTTGGTAAGATTTTTAGTCTTTAATCCAAAATGAAAATATACTTTCCAAAGAAAAAGTGATTGCTTTAGAATGACCTGACCATTCCTACTTTAAACTAAAGACTATATAATTTGAGTTTATAAGCAGAAGCGGGGGATGGTTTGGGGTAGATTTCAGTGTGATTGTGGGGACGCTGTTTTACCAGCATACAGAACCACATCTCTTGCAGTAAAAAAAAGCGACACCATACTACCAGCAGTAAAGTCTAACATACTGCTTTATTTAGTCTGAGAAAAGTTAATGAAACTTCAAAAATCACTATTTTTAGAAAATTACAAAAAAGTTGCTAATACCCACACTAATAAAGTGTTTCTAATGAGTTCTGAAGTGATGGCTTTGTTAATCACCTTTTGTAAGGATAGCATTTACCAAAGTTTATATATAAAGTCGCTTGTGTATTTAACAAATCCCAGTTAATATCTATTAAAGCTGCATGTTCTGACATTAAAACATCAGAGCTGTCAAGGGGATCAGACAAACGTACGTGAGAAAAAGAAAAAAAGTATGAGGATTGTGTGAGATTTTTTTATGATCCCCTTGACTACTCTTTATGCAGTTATTCACACACATTGAAACATTCAGCATGACTCTGTACAAATCCAGGAGGAGGAAAGAGGCATACAAGTGAATTCCTCCTAAAGTCTAAATATCAGGCTTTTATAGCATGACAGCCTAGGTTTTTCTAAAATGGATTTTATATTGAGAAAAAAAGGTAAAAAGTTGAAACTCCTTATTTGCTATGTTAGTTTTTTCATCCAACATTTGAAAATGGATAGTTTAGTTTATATTGCTTAATTGTTTAAAGACCCACTCCAGTGTTGTGCGTTGTTGAAATGTTTTTGCCAACTGCCAACTGCCAGGAATTGCCAACTGCTGGATGTTTACTCTCTTTTGGTGCATTGGCAATACGTTTATTCGAATTGGCTGCCTTATGGCAATTCACATTTATGCATAATATTAGCGAAAATTTATATAGCACCAACATATTACACAGCACTTTACAAAGTCCATAGTCATGTTACTAACTGTCCCTCAAAGGGGCTCACTACCTAATGTCCCTATATTAGTCATATGTCAATAATGCAGTCTAAGGACAATTTTTGAGGGAAAGACAATTAACCTAACTGCATGTTTTTTTTGAGATGTGAGAGTAAACCAGAGTACCCAGAGGAAATCCACGTAAAAACAGGGAGAACATACAAACTCCTTGCTTATTATGTCCTGGCTGGGTTATGAACCTGTGACTTAGTGCTGCAAAGGCCAAAGTGCTAATCATTGAGCCAACCATGCTGCCCAACACGTTTATGCATATGCTAATACAGGCCTCAAATACATGTTTTTCCAAGCTTTTTCTTTTTTAGCTTGTTCCTAAATAAATATAGTTTTGTATTTTACCAGTTGCATATAGATTAAAATAGACCCTTGATATATTAGGAATCAATCACAAAATGTACACCACATCCCAATTGCATCAATAGAAATTCCAAAAAGTCACTATAAAGAGAGTGCCAACAAAGGGAAACTTTTAAGGTGTGATAGATCACAAGAAGAGAACGTTATACAAAGTAAAAACTAATTACTGTATTTCATTATAGATAAAAAACATTAAAAGCAATGGGTAACAACAATACACACAATAAATAACAAAAATATTATGTACCAGGGCCAAACCATCTGTGTTCAAAATTGTGTCCCAATTTTGAACACAGGTGGTTTGGCCCTTGAGATGCTAAACCTAGTACATAATATTTTTTATATATTGTGTGTATTATTGTTACTCATTGTTAATCATATTTGTATAGCTTTTAATATTTTTTATAGATAATGAAATAAAATAATTTTTTTACCAAGACATTACCAAGAGCCTTATTTATTAAAGTTTTTTAAGGCTGGAGAAGATACACTTTCATCAGTGAACCTAAGGGATCTAGCAAACCTGAAATGGATCTGGTGCAGGACTGAAAAAATTTGCCAGGACTTTCACTAATGAAAGTGTATCTTCTCGAGCCTTGGAGAGCCTTAATAAATTGGATTTTGGTGTCACTTTCAATTTTGCATTCTCTTTCACCCCACATATCCAAAACATTGCTAGGTCTTGTCACTTTCACCTGCACAACATCTCCAAAATACAGCCCTTCCTGTCCCCAAAGGCCACCTGGGTATACACTGTCAAACCCACCTCCCAATCTCCCTCTTAACAATTGCTAATTAGCATAATTATATAAGCCATAATTATTGTGTACTAGGCTCCCCCCTACAATTGTCCTCTTTTCTTACTTTATACTTCTTATGTATTGCAGGCTTACCACCTGCAGCCAATATTTATTGTACAGTGCTGCAGAATATGTTGGAGATTTATAGATAAATTCTAACAACAAATATTCATGATGAGGTCCCTTATTGCCAGTTTTACATTTAGCTATTAAAAACACCTGGAGCTTCTCTAGATGACTGGCATATTTTACATTACCACTAGTGCAAAAACTAATGTAATAACACCAATGTGAGAAATAATTAACCTTCTTGTATAAGCATTGCTAGCAATTTAAAGCATAAAAAAGCAATTTAGACACCTACTCCTTTGTTTTCCATTATTGTGGATATTATTCTTAATCAGGCAGATAATTATATTGCAGCTCATCTGTAGTATTTTTTCCGTAAGGTACGTACTAAAACTTTCTGTCAAATAGTAGGGGGATGTTTATCATAGTCAAGCAATGTCCAGGTTATTACTTTGGAGGGAGAGTGAAACAGAAATCTCATGATCAATGGCTTCTATCTTTTGGATAAGTCAAGGACACAAAGACATCTAGGTTTGAAATTGAAAAGATATACTGCAACTTCTGAGTAGGCAGTATAGAAACAACCAATAAAACAATATATATATATATATATATATATATATATATATATATATATATACATATATATATATATATATATATTCAATTTTGGAGATGACAATATATACTATTTATTTATTGACTGATTGATTCTAATATTGTAATATTGAATTTTCAAAGCAATAAAGCTCTTTATAAGCATTACTAAAACAGGATGGTCAGATTTTAGTACACCAAACCCATGATGTGGGAACCTGACAAGGTATATCAGCTAATACAACCGATAGAGCCATCTTTTCTATATTGAAGGGCCAGAGCATGTGATTATAATCTTTACATTTTGCAGTGGTCCAAATCTGGGTGCCTTGATTCCTACACTTTCCAAGCTCTTTGTATATGTTTCATTTACTTACTAAGTGTCAACTTGATCAGTCCTCTCTAAGTTGTGTTAAGTGTCTACTGGAAAATAAGTGGTAGGTAAAAGGTTAAAGTAACTGTCTACCAACAGAGGTTACTTAACCTCTAGTGCCCCGGGGATCGCACACTTTTCTCAATTAATGCAGCCACAGCTGCAATTATTGAGAGGATGCCCGGCAAAGGAGAACCTCCTGACATTGTAATATAAGTATCTCTTACAAATGATACATTTGTTACAGAGGTTCTCCTGTGCTGGGCATCGTCCCAATGATTGCAGCTGTGGCTGCATTTTTTGAGAAGAGTGTGCGATCTCCGAGGCACTAGAGGTTAATGATGCAGCCCTGGAAATCCATAGCCATAGCTCGACCTCTCGGCGAATCAGAAGGCCGTTTTCACTTAAATTTTCAGTAAGCGAAAAAGGCACGATTCGCCGCAAGATCAAACCTAATATTCTCTCTCGCTCATCCATAGTAGTGGCTACATATTATTTAGTCCACTACTTCAACTAGGTTTGCCTTTTGCTGTCAGTGGGACTGCTGTTAAAAAATGGACCCCACAACCATGTAAGTTTAAAGATTTCTCTTTTTATCTTGTTGTCTTCCCTGCCACAAAAATGGCCCTTCCTTGATAAAATGTAGTCCTTGAGACTTAACCAGGGGTGTCTAACTCTAGTCCTCAAATGTCATCTACAAGCAAGTGTTTATATCAATAGTATATAGTATACTATTATACTACAGTATATATCAACAGATTAATTCAAGTCATTCATTTTTCTGACATTTTGTTAACTATATATTACCTTTATATTGCTGTATTTAACCTTTTATTGATGAATTGCCTAGAGATAAAATCCTATAGATTTCCCAAACATGAGATTAGCAGATTTAATTTATGAAAGTAACCCTTGGGTTTGCCAGCTTTAATTCAGAAATAATGTTGAGGCTGAGAATCTCAGGGTACCCTGAGACAAAGTGATAATTATGAAATGATGTTTTAACAAAGAGAAGATTGATATTCTATTAAAAGAAGGCATTACAACACGTTAGGAAACTTAGCTTCATATTATTTTAGACTGAAACCTGAAGGTTATTTTAACTTGACATTTATCAGTTGGAATTGGCAATAAACAAAGGTTCAGACTATGAACTGTCTAATTTAGCCATGCAGAGGGTTATTATTATCTGAAAGGTTCAAAAATGAATAAACAGATGAAGACAACCTATAACCCAAACTTTTATATTTATACTTGTATAGCAGGGATGTTGGCAGATGATGCTAAGCCTTTTCATTATTTTTGTAATAAATGTGTAATAAATTGTAATAAAAATATGAAACAAAACAAAATCGATCATGCCAGATGCAGATTTTACACTACATTCAACAATATATAAGGGAGAAAAATGTGTTAGATCTATTAATATTACTATACATTAGCCACATTCATAAATCAAAAAATATATATAAAAGATAAATATATATTATCTGTGCTTTTTTTAATGTTCTGAGACTGTAAGAGGAATATGTATTTTTGTGTTCCACAAGGGACTGGTATAAATTGATATGTTCTCTGTAATGTTCATTATAGAGCCACCATCTAGCCCCAGTACAATTTGGTATGACATTTCCTACACAGCTATTGGAGGCAATATGCATTATACCAGAATGTTATGATATTTTATATTGTACTAATAGTCTTCAATATTGTTCATTAGACTACCGTGAAGGGTAACGTTCTTGAAGCAGCTGCTCTCTCTCTCAGTGGGACCTTGCTAATTAAGTATTCACTACGAATGAGTGTATGTATATTGAATAGATTGCATCAGATTATTTGTGCATAAGATATTGACATATTGTGACCCTTTATAATGTATTCCTGTGAGTTTTACAAGTCATTTAATATAGCACTGTTTAGACAATCAATGTATACATGACATGTTAGACAAATATTAAGAGGTACAAAGAATAATTAAAGAACTCATCACTTATATGATGATTGACATAAAACACCAGTGTGTTGTGTATAAAATAAAATATGCTACGAATATATTTGTTAATTAAACAGGAAAATTATCTAGCTCTACACTCGCCTGTAATCATTTTAAAGTTGATCTCTGGACATAAGGACATCACTCTCTTACTCCTTTTCCACAACCCCCTCCTACCTACCCACTGGGAAAGATGCAAAAAATGCATCTTTCAATGATTTCTGAACAGTCTTAAAAAGAATCAAACTGATGCAATCAACACAATCCCTTAAGCTCTTGGACTCAGACCCCAAAAAAAGGTACATATTGTTTTTTGCGCCCCCAGATTTGGGGGGTTTAAGTGTACCTTAACTCAGCATGCCCCTTTAACTAGTAGGTGTGTGTTATGTTCCCCTCTGTAGAAGAGATAAAAGTCTCTTGCATACAGTTTATTATTTCATTTGTTTACACTTAGTTTTTGTTTAGAAAGTTCAGGGCAATATCTCACTCTTGCTGGGAGTGATTAATAGTCTACATACCGGTAATTACAGATAACTAGGTGGGCAGGTTCAGAGCTCTTGTGGGAGAGACGCTCATCCAGACTTAAGATTTTTTAATTTTTTGAAAAGCTATGCTTGAATATAAGCAGATTATCCATTTAATTAGGTGAATAGTTCTGTTAACGCTTAGCAATTGCATGTAGGTTAAAATACAGGCATTGTAAAGTGCATGTGTCTATTATTCATCAATCTAACTGACCTAGCTAGGGTATTCAGGGACTGCATTTGTGCTAACATAAGTTTGATTTTTCTAGGTTGACATTTTAGAAATAATAAAAGAAATGTTGTTCTGTAAATGTAGGTCTTCTTATTTTGTATGGAGGTTGCATTGTAACCATTACCTTGGTATTTGTTCCTACTACATGTTCCATAGGTTAAAGTTTTACTGAATACATATAGCTAGTCTAAAAATTCCATGCCAAGGGGAAGAACAATGCATTTTTTGCAGACCAAGCATTGTATGGACAGTCTATAGCTGCAGTAGGTCACAGGTGTTTTGTATGCTTTCACATTTCAGTTTACAGGAAACAAAAATGTAAAAGGCCATTGCTAAGCTCCCCTTATAAACATTTCAGTGACCAGTGATTTAAAGGCTTAACCTCCCTAGTGGTTCTTTTTTTTCCCGTTTTATATGTCTAAAAGCGGTACATTGTTTTTCATGAAAATTTATTTTACAGTATAATATAATAGTATGAGTATAATACAATTTGAAACACAAAATCATGTAAAAACAATAAATTAAATAAGTTAAAAAATCTATATATTTAAAAAAATAATTATTTTTTCTTCTATAGGGTTACATACTCCGATTGTGACTTGGGGTTACCACTTTTAGCAACTTTTTTCACAAGTCAAACTATTCAACATGACTGGTACAAGTTGCTAGCTATTGTTTGGTTGTTTTTTCTTTTAGATTTTAGCAGTTTAAAATAAATTATTTAACATACTCCAATCCATATAATAAATATATTTTCTACATTTCCTTTTGAGGACACTTGCACTGATGGTGAGACCTTTTGGAGAATCAGAAATCCTGGGGAGATTGCTTTGCAAATATGGACAGCCTTATGACTGCTTACATGGGTTTGTATTCCTCCCAATGAAGTGCGGTACCTGCTAACTGCTGGGAAACAAGATACCTATTGACTATTGGATCAGTACCATGGTCATGTCTATCAAGTGAGTGAGACTATATCATCAGTGTCAGATACACTAAGAATATTTAAAAGTTTTCTATAGACTATTTTACTTATTGACTTTTTAAGCTGAGTGAGTGCTGTTTTTTAAATTCTAATATTGTTTATAGCCCTAGAATATCATTGTTTTGTTTTACTATTACTACTGTCTGTATTATGTGTTACCATGCAGTTTTCATATAATCATATTTTACAACATTTGTAGGTAATAAGTGGTTTTTAAAGAAACATCTCGGAATATGCATAATGAATCTGATCTGTGGATGTAAAAGACATATCAACCTTTAAAGGCCACCTGCTAGCAAAGTACGTCTAGTGTCTTATTTGTTTGTACTAGTGTGCAGACTTTACCCTTTCCTCTTACATTAATACAAAAAAAGTGGTAAAGGTTTCATATCAATCAATGTCATGTACCTTCTGGCTAAAATATTAACTGAATTCAAATTTCTGTATAAAAGGCCAAATGAAACCAGAGAAGTTAATTAGAAACTGGAAGGTTCTTTGTGGCAGTGGTAGAACAAAATTATATATTCAGTAATATGGGCAATAATCAGAAAAGATCTGTAGAAGTTAAATATATCAAATGTCAATATTAGTTTTTTTAAACAGGTATACTATATGGACAAAAGTTTGTTGATAACTGACCATCACTAATACATGTGCTTGTAAAATTGTATTTAATAATAGTAAGTTTAACCTTTAACCCCCCACCCCCACCCCACTAGACTTCAAGAGCCTCCACTTTTTAGAGGTGTTGCTCAATATTTTGGAGTTTGTCTAAAGATGATGATAAAATAAGAACGGAAGGAATGTACCAGTATTATCCCTGAATAATACTGTCCTATTGTTGGCCACACTGTTGTATCCTCTTTAGCATCCTAATTATTATAATAAGACATCATTGTGTGACTTTTGTTTCAAATAAATTTATTCCTAACCTTGCTCATTAAAATTACCTGTTACTGGTCAAATTTACACTGCTGTGTCATGTTATGTGGTCTGTTTATTCTGGTAGTAAAACACCTGCCTGTACTTTTTAGACCTGATTTACTAAAGAAATGTAGCCTGATCACAGTGATTTATCTATTTGCAAGGAATGCTTCATTTAGCTTAGCAAATGCGATGAAGCTATGCTGACTTTAACCATCTATTTATGTGATAGGAAGAAATCATGTTTTTTTAGATGTCCTTGCATATGACCAATCAGCTGGTCAAAGTGGGACTACTAGGGTAAAAAAAATGCATTGCCTAATAAGTTTGTAGTTTGACAGTAGTTTACCTATTACCTTAACAATAACCAAAAAATGTAAGATGCAGCAATACCTAACTCTATGGACTGGTTTAACCACTAAAGCAGAACTAAACTTGCGATACCCACCCATCTTTAATCTCTCGCCAGGTGCCACCATCTTCTTTTTTTTTCTTCCTGAAGATGATCTTCGGCCATCTTGATGGGCCAGGCTTGGATGATGTAACTCCTGCAAAGGCATGCAGGAGTTCATTATTCACGGCACATGCAGGGGAAGCCGGAATTGCTGTTTATCCTCACAACTGCATCGCATGCCCAGCTCAGATTTTTGCCAGGTATCCAGAGTGATCAGGTAGGTAGGAAGGAATATTACAGAAGGGACATTGCCTGTCTGCTCATGGATTTAAAAAAGTGGAACTTTTTGGGGGTTTGAGTTTCCTGAACCTAAAACAAGAATCCCCCCGGGCAGATTCACACATCAATATTTGTTAAAATAATTCTCTATTTTTATAGCATATACCCCTTTTAGGGTTTATATGAACATATGGTATGGCATTGGTAGAACCAAATTTTATACTGAATACAATGTATACATAAGTTATTTGCTGCTCTCTTTTCCTGTCCTAATACAAGGATTTACACATGAAGATAAAAGCTTATCTCTTCATAATAGAATACACGCATCCTTTTTACACTCAGCAAGCAAAAAGCATATTGATTATATTTTGACAGATTCATATTTCATATTGTTCTGGAATTACCTCTTCTCTCAATCATAGTCCCCAGATAGTGCTATATCAATGTTAACACAACACTTGCCTGGTATTCGGAAACAGCTAAACTATAATGCCTTCTGACCAATCTGCTCTATATAACAATATTATAGATATGGGTTGAGCTGAAGACTTGTTTTCTTAGAGGACATTGCAATGACTTGTTGGTCATCAGTCACAGGCAGTACATTTCTCTACAGCTTGTAAAAATACATTCTCCCCGGAAGATAATTCATTGTACAAGAAGCATGGCTGTCTGACACGCATAACCAGAAATTCTCATTTTAGTATTAGATTTCTATGTGTTAATAATAGAATTTCTCAGAGCCAAGTCTGGATATTTATATATATTTTTTAAAAAATAAGGTTATGTCTTACTGTTATGTGGTAAATGTTATATTTCTGTATGAAGTTTTTCATTGCTATTTTGTAGAAAGCAAGGGCCCATGCAATTTTGCTAATTGTGTAGTTTTTATTGTTAACCAGACTAGGGCACTAAAAGGAACATATAGAAAACTGAGTATGACATTAATTATTATAAAGTTAAAATTTTCCATTAATTTTGTAAGAAAGGCTCCAAAGTGTTTGGTTGATTTGGACAGTTATTTAAAAGACAATGTTTATTGTAATGTGTATTTCTTTCGCTACGGTATTACCTTGGTCAAGAAAAGGACGGCATTCTACACCCAAACAATAATAGGACCAAAGGGCCATATCTTTTAATTGTGGATGTTGGCTTACAACAAATTTCAAGTATTCCACAAATCCAACAAATGTTAATCACTGTATAGCACTAGTTTTCTTGTAGCATGCTATTGCACAACCCGAATATTTCTAGAGATTACCATTAGGAAAATGCTTGGTTCTATTACAGTGTCAAACATTAGTTGTGATAATGGGTACATATGCCCGAACCAACTACAGCTAGAAGAAAACAAAAATACGTTGGTGTGCTTAAGTTTTTGTCTAATATAAAACCATCACCAACACTAAAGCCTCCTATACTGTCCAGTAAGGGTGAGCTAGCTAACAATGGGAGTAAATAAAGGTCCTTTCCAGGAGTAACTGAAGCTGATTAAGGATTAAGGCTGATGATATTAGTTTTCAGTCCTGTGACTGTAATGTTTCAGTTTTTATTGAATGCTACGAAAAGTTACAATTTAAAAAAAGGTTTATGCTGGTGTTTAGTCCTTCTGAATTGAGGCTATATTCTCAAACACAGCCAAGAGTCCCAGAACATTCATATCAGGCAGGTGATCAGACACAGAGAGTTCAAGACATAACAGCTAGTTGTCAGCAAGAATCAGGGATATAAGGTATACAAATAAAACATGATCTAGGCAAAGTTGCTTACTGGTTGGCTTTTGTTTGGCTTGTGAAACAAGTTGACTTTTAATCAAATGGAGTTGGAAAAAAAGGAGGCGGATACTGTGCATATTGTACATTTGGGAGTTGTGTCTTTTAGATTAATTGGTTGTGTTTGCTTGACTAACAGTTTTGTTTTAAACAGCTTTTTTTGCTTGCTGACCTCCAAGGGGGATTGGTCAAGGCTTCACAGGTGATTTGAGTTCCTGGGGCACTCATTTTGAGCTTGCTCACTGTTTGGCTTGTGAAACAAGTGGACTTTTAATCAAGTGGAGTTAGAAAAATTAAGTTATATCCTTATAGTAACCACAAACTGTAAGAAAACATTTATAACTCCTTGTAAACAAACAAACATTGTTACTGGAAAAATGAGTGGCAGCAAGGTGGAAAGTTTGGTTCAGTGTACAGTCTGACACATGAAGGCACAAATTGAGCAACAGCTCCTAGGTGAATAGCGCTGTGACAAATGTGAACAAGTCGCCTTTCTGGTATCTCGCATTGGAGAGCTGGAGAAGCGCATTGCATCACTGAAATCACTGGATCACCTTGAGAGGGGTCTCCTGCTCACTGAGCAGGCAGTTAATGGCATAGATGATGAGGGTGGAGAGGTTAGACAGGATGAGCACGTAGAGAGCTGTGTTAATGTAACTAGAGGGAGTGGTAGGGGCACCCAGAAAAAGAAGGCCAGCCCTGGGTTTGAGTACTCCAACATGTTTGGAAAGTTATGTGAAGATGTGCAGGTGTCAGACCCAGTGGTGGCAACTTTAGATGTTACTGCTACCCATAACAGCTTGGAGAGTTAAACGCATGGCTTATGTCCTGGTGTAGAAGGGAAGGGTTTGGGTTCATAGAGCACTGGGCTGACTTTTCATTGGGGTACAACCTGTATGCCAGAGATGGTTTGCACCTAAATGAAAGGGGGTCTGCTGTGCTAGGGGAAAAATTTAAGGGAATGGTGGAGGGATATTTACCCTAGGACAGAGGGGGGTGGGGCAGTCAAATAAGGTGGCAGAAAGGTTAGTCAGGGGTCAGACACTAGTGGAGGGTGGATTGGGGATAGTTGGGGGGAGGATTATGGGTAAATGTAAGGAGTTTACCATGTTACAAACAAACATTGGATTGTGCAGTACTAGTTGTACTGAAAAACAAAATGATTTGGCAAACAATGATGGTAAAAGCAGCAATGGTTTAAAGAGCCTGTTCACCAATGCTAGAAGTCTAGCTAACAAGATAGGGGAGTTGGAAGCCTTAATGAGTGAGGAGAATTATAACTTAGTTGCTGTTGCTGAATCCTGGCTTTGTTCTTTGCACAACTGGGCTGTCAATATTCCTGGGTATACTCTCTTTCGCTGGTGGTGTCTGCCTGTATGTGAGAAGTGATCTAAAAGACAATGTGAAAGAAGAAATTGCAGATGCAACAAGCAATAAGGTTGAGGCATTATGGGTGGAGTTGAATGTGGGGCTGAAACACACAATTAATTATTGGAGTCTGCTATAGGCCCCCCAGTGCTAAGGAAGAATTAGAAAATAAACTACTAGAAGAAGTAGATAGAAAAAGCAGCAAAAAGTAGAAGTGTTTTAATCATGGGAGATTTCAACTACCCTGACATTGACTGGAGTAATGGCACTACAGGAACTGCAAACGGGAGGAAATTTGTGAATTTACTACAACATAATTTTATGGTACAGTTTATAGAAGCCCCAACTAGAAATGATACTCTGCTGGACCTAGTTCGTTCTAACAATGCAGAGCTTATAACAAATGTGCAAATAAAAGAGAATCTGGGTAGCAGTGACCATAATATGATTTTTTTTCTTGTAAGCTGTAAACAGGAACCAAAAACAGGAAAGATAAAAACATTTAATTTTAAGAGAGCAAATTTTCCAGTATTAAGGGCGGCTCTCTGTGACTTGGACTGGGAGACTATATTGTCCTCAAAGAACACAGAACAGAAATGGGAATGTTTCATGTCTGTTCCACAAAAGCAAACTGAAAAATATATATTTCAATGGGTAATAAGTTTAAGAGGCTAAAATTGAAACCTATGTGGCTTACAACTGATGTTAAAAAAGCCATAAGAAACAAGAAAAGGACATTTCAAAAATATAAAAATGAAGGATCACCTTCATCATTTGAAACCTATAAAGAATATAACAAAAGATGTAAAAAAAGATATAAAATGTCCAAAACTCCAAAATGAAAGACAGATTGCAAAGGAAAGTAAGGAAAACCCCCAGAAATTTCTCAAATATATTAATAGCAAAAGATTAGATCTTAGCATGTAGGCCTCCTAAAGGATGTCGCTGGGTTGGTAACTGGGAATAAAGACAAGCAGATTTACTAAACACTTTTTTTTAGCTCTGTATACATGAAGGAAAATGACAGAGCTGAAGTCCAAATTCATAATAGCAATGTCACAGCCTTAAATGAGTCACAATGGCTCAGATTTGATATAAATGAAAAACAGCTGGGAAAAATTAAGGTTGACAAAGCACCAGGACCTAATGGATTACATCCACGTGTCCTCAAAAAGCTAAGCTCAGTTATTTCAAAGCCATTTTTTCTAATTTTTAGAGACTCTTTAGTCACTGGCAAGGTAACGATGGATTGGCGTAAGGCCAATGTGGTTCCTATCTTCAAAAAGGGAGCAAAATCATTACCAGGTAAGTACAGACCCGTTAGTTTATTGTCCGTAGTTGGAAAGGTCTTAGAGAGTTTGATAAAAAGCCACATAGAGGAGTTTCTGCTAGAAAATAATATTATAGGTGATAGTCAGCATGGCTTCAAAAAAGACAGAAGTTGTCAAACAAATTTACTCTCTTTTTATGAGGAAGTAAGTAAACAGGTAGACATTGGAATAGCAGTCGATATAAGTTACTTGGACTTTGCTAAAGCATTCAACACTGTACCCCATTGAGGGTTAATATGCAAGTTAGGATCGATAGGTTTAGAAAAGTCAATCTGTAAATGGATAGAACTGTCTTAAAGATTGCATTCAGAGAGTTGTAATTAATGATTCATACTCTGGATGGTCTAAGGTTATTAGTGATGTACCCCAGGGTTCATTGTTGGGACCTTTACTGTTTTATCATCTTCATAAATAATATAGAGTTTGGGATTAAAAGTACCATTTCTGTGTCTGCAGATGACACCAAACTATGTAATGGAATTATGTCCATACACGATGTCTATAATCTACAAGCAGACCTGGATGTACTGTTTGGTTGGGCAGCCAAGTGGCAAATGACATTTATTATGAATAAATATATGCACTTGGCATCTAACAACATGCATGCTTCATACTGTCTATGGGGAATACATTTGGGGAGGTCAGAAATTGAAAAGGATTTCTGGTAGATCATAGACTTAATAAAAGCATGCAATGCCAAGCTGCAATATCTAAAGCTAGTAAAGTACTTTCTTGTATTAAAAGAGGAATAGACTGCAGTGATGGAGACATAATCCTACCCCTGTACAAAGCATTGGTCAGACCACATCTGGAATATGCAGTCCAGTTTTGGGCACCAGTTCACAAAAAAGGACATTGTGGAATTAGGGAGAGTGCAGAGAAGGGCAACTAAACTAATAAAAGGTATGAAGGAGCTCAGCTATAATAAGAGATTAGCTGAACTGAATATATTCTCCCTTGAGAAGAGACGTTTTTGGGGGAATATGATCACCCTGTATAAATATATAAATGGTCCATATAGAGAACTCTTTTCCCCATTATTCACTTTGAGATCATTACAAAGAACAAGAGGGCACTCTTTGCATCTGGAGGAAAAGAAATTTAAGCTCCGGATAAGGAAGAGATTTTTCACTGTAAGGTCTGTGAAAATGTGGAATCGGCTCCCTCAGGAAGTAGTTTCAGCAACTACTATAAATTGCTTTAAGGAAAAGCTTGATGTTTTTCTAGAAACACAGAATATAACTGGGTATTAAGGCTTTAAAATAAAAACAACAGTGACAGGGAACATTCGAATGCCTCATGGAATCAGGAAGGAACTTTTTTTTTAACCTGTTGAAGCAAACTGTATCAGGGTTTTTTTTGCCTTCCTCTTTACCAACTATGTCTTATAGGGTTTTATATCTCGTATATATTTATTTACCTAGTGGTTGAACTTGATGGACTTATGTCTTTTTCAACCTAACCTACTATGTAACTATGTAACGTGAGAGCAGGCAGGAACCAGCATTTCAATAAGCTAGACCTGCTTGTGGTGGAGGTAGAAAACCCTGACCTCACCAATACTAGGCAATGTATGGACTCCGGTGTTGTTTAACCCCCCTAGTAGTAATCCCGAGTGTGACTCGGGGTGGCTTTTACATGCAAAAGGAGGTAATCCCGAGTCACACTCGGGGTAACTTTAAGAGCCCCCCGTAGCTTTGCCCTGCGCTCCAGCAGCGATCCGATGGTCCCGCTGTGATGCCGGGACACCGGTCCGTTGGGGGGCGTGGCCTGGCGGGAAATTTAAAAGCAGATTACTGAATAATCTGCTTATAAATACCACCCGGGTCCTGGCTTCTGCATTGTGCTTCACATCTCACTGCAGATGCCAGCAGCAATAGCAAATTCTGGGGGTGGTGGTCACCCTCGGAATTTGCTATTGCTGCTAGCATCTGCAGTGAGATGTGAAGCACAATGCAGAAGTACCGCATTGTGCTTTGCATCTCTCTGGAGATGCAGAGCAGCTCCAGCGTCTGTGTGAGACAGACGGGAAATCCCCACTCACATCACCCCGGGAGGATGAGTCATCTTCCGGGTGATGTGAGTGGTGATGTATTGGGGGGGGGGTGTCTGGGAGGGAAATTTAATGGAGATTACAATGTAATCTGCTTTTAAATGGTTTTTACAGTACAAAAACACCACACAACATGAAATAAAAATAAAAGTACATTTTTAATTTTATATTTTAGTTTAAGATTACATTGCTGTCTATTATTTCATTATTTTTTAAAATTATTATTTATAATTATGTATTATATTATAATTTATGATTAAAATATTATACATAAATATAATTATCATACCCGGGAGTTAATCCTAAGAATTACAGGCCCACAATATAAACAAAACTTTTCATGCAAAAAAAAATAGGATCACTTTTTGCATCAAAAAACTGACAGAATTAGACCGCTAGGGGGGTTAAAGAGGATATTGTTGAATGGGGAGGCATGTACCAGGCTACATTCATGCATGTGCCCATCAAACCTGGACAGGTAAATGTGGTAGGTCTTCCTACTCCACAATACAGAAAAAAAGTAGTGTACAAAAAACAAATAATTTCCTCTTGGAAATAGGACATCCAGAGAAACCACAAAGGGCAGATAGCAGGACCCAGGTAAAATGAGAGTAATAGCGACAGGCCTCAACAAAGTAACACAATAAGTCTAAATCATTACTAGCCATGAACTAAAAGTTGATTGCACTATAGATTTAAGAGACAGTAGGTCTTACGTGCCCCTCTTTCTTATGACGATATTAGGCACCCCAATGTGAAGACATGACTCACAGAAAATAGCTTTGACAATTCTTTACTAATGTACAACTTAAGAACAACAATTCAAGAAATAATAAAAATCATGTAATGCACAGACTGATTATAACAGAAAATCTAAGCAATGAAAATGTTTCATAGGATGACAAACTACACTGCTGAAACATACAGGGTGATAAAATAAACTGCTAATGCATACAATGTGACAAACTACACTGCTAAACCATAGGGAGTGAGAGAAGAAACTGCGAAAATGCCTACAACCAGGTGACAATAATGTAAGATAAAATTATCTGGCAAGAAAAAAATCCCATAAAGTGCCTACCACAGTATTAGTTACTTTAGTGGTTGTTTTTTGAACGGCATAGAACTTTAGGACTGCTGTTGTAGGCCATATTATCCCACAAAATATGCAACTCGTTATGTACCATTCCTGGGACTTTACCTTTTGGATAAAACCCCTCCGAGAGAACCTGGATGCAATCCCAGCCCACAAAATTACAATATTTTATTGCAGGATTTTTAAGTTTTTAAGATACACTAAAGACATAATTCATGTTACAAATCCAAATTTATTGTAAGGGACAGCAACTGATAAAATCTCCAAAAACAGGTTCCCAATGGAAAGAAAGTTATGAATAAATGCATTCATTTTTCAATACTGTATAGACTTGAAGAGTACTTGATTTCTGGAAGTTGTGCCCAAAAAAGCAGAGAAAGAACAACTGATGGGTCAGCGTTATTGATTGTGTTCTCCCTTCAGATGATTTTACACAATTATTGACTTTTTATACCTAGTTCTGCATTGTCCCACTCCATATGTAGGCGGTCATCTTGGTAGAGGCAGGTTTTTGCTTTTTCATGTCAAAGTCATAGTCCATCAAAACCAAACAATTAGCATTAAGTTAAAATGATTAAACCTCCCACTTTACTGATGTACAGCTTGGAAGCCGTATGCACAGGAGTACTGTGTATAATAAAATGGTTGTAGACATTTAACATTTCTAAATCCTCCCTATACCAGAACAAATCTTTATTTTTCAAATAAAGGTCAATAACCCATCTCCAGGAAGACAAATTAAATAATACCATCTATGTTTTCTTTTCATTTAACGTAAAGCCCCCATTTTATATACTAAATGTTGACCACATAACAATCCAGGTCCCAAGTCTTCTTTCCTCTCTTCTGTAGTGTGGGAGGGTATGGTCAATTTCTGATGTCATGGGCACTACTTATCAGCTGCCAAAAAGCATCCCTACTAGATCTCAAATCATTCCAGTGGGATGTTACAGTAGCATTCTTGGATTCTTGTTTAGCCCCCCCATCATGAATTTCTACCTATCTATCTAAAAAGGAGATCAAATATCAGGTAATTTAGGGCAGTTTAAATGGGTTTTCAGTGCTTTCAAAATAAATTGGGGAGAGGAGTACTAGTGGGATCATTTTGTTTTGTTTGGTACCGGAGATGGGCTTTTGGATTGAAAAATGAAAGAGCATACGGACACTTGTTATATATTAGTTTACTTTTAATTTATTTTAGTATGACCTAAACCATAAAAATAAAAAAAATAAAAAAACAGAAGATAAAAGTGTGTGGCTGAATGTTATCACTAGGACATCTTGTAATGATAGATGTGGTTTCTTTAGAACTCTTTTCAGCTAAAACACTTCTGTCTTATTCTTTCAAAAGAATAGGAGCAATGTTCAGCGTTTTCTAAACAGCAAAATATATAGAAAAAAAAATCCCTATAACATGTCCAACTGAGCACAACCCTATGTCTGCTTTTAGCAGCACAAATCACATCAAATCTGAAATAAATGAATAATACTGGAAGTATGTACAGTATTCAATATAAAGGCTGAAATCAATATTTTACTTTTTCTGAGAAATATCAAATTTAAAAGTTTGTTCTTTTTTTATAAAGTTGTACTGGTAAATTTCGCAGTATGTTTCTACTGTAGAATCAGATAGGAAAAGCTGGAGGGTTCCAGGAAACAAACATTTGCTACTAAATGTACTTAAAGCACATTTACCATCAAGATATTTATTAAAATTCACCAATCACACTTGTCATTTCTATAATGCTGTTGTTTTTGAACTAAACACTGGGATTGAGACACCAGTCATTACCTGAAGTTTGACTGTTCTCCTTGCAACTTTATGTATTCTTTATATTGTTATTACTCCTAGCTGGTATCTCCTCTTTGGTTTCATATGGGAATATAGATGTACCTTGATTGTATTCATGCTGATTATCTCATGGCAGTTTAAACTTCCCACCTGTGTACTATTGCCTCCATACAATATATGCAATGACATGCACTTTCATTTTCATTTTTAAAGCCTCTTTAGTGTGGATTAACTTAAAAAAAAGGACATGGACATTTTTTGCCAATGTCAACGTGCCAATCAAATGTTAAACAGCTTGACATGCACATGCATTGACATGAGTGTAAAAAGCATTAAAATGCATAGGTGATAATAGACATATAGAATGAATAGATCAATGTCATGTATTTTGATGCTCTCTGAATCTCTTTTGTGCATGTTACTGACACACCTAAACGATGGACTGTTTATCTCAAAAAGCATGTGTCAGAATAGTGCACATCACATACTGACATACTAAAAGCATATTAATATCAGAGCTGTACGCAAAGGAGGTTTCTGGAGTGGGCTCTGGAATGGCTGGACAAGCTTCAAAAATGTCTCATACTGAAAGGGTACTTGAACTTTGCCCCAAACTCCACTAACAATTCTTCAGAACAATCTTCACATACTCCCCCTCACCTAGGTGAACTGGAAAGCAATTGAAGCAGACTCTCTATAGTCATCAGTTTTAGATATGTGGAGGGTCTTGAACCCTTCTGATAGTTTTTCAAGGCCAAATCAATCCTACTCTAAAATCAACCATTTGACAGTGAACTGGACATTCATGCAAAAGAAGCTGGAACTTGTTGAAAAAGGGCAAATATGCTGACTTGGATTAGATCCATATACTCACACATAATGGTATCCCATTTGTATACTTTCCGATGGAGGAAAGAGGAGGTCAGCTATTTAGGCTTTTTTTATCCTGTGTGATCTAAAGCAAGTTTCCTACCTAAATTTCCCCCATATATTACAAGATTTCAAAGCATCTACAAACATGAGATGTGCATGTTTCATCTTGGTTTGGATAAGTGAATGTCCTACTGAGACTCCTTTACCTTTTTCAAAGTTTTTTTCCTATTTTGGTCTAAAGAACTAGCCTTAGCACCTTTGACTGGTCTCCTCAGGAGTCTAAGCGGTGGATACTTCTGGTACTGTCATTCAGTTGGGTCCTGCTACCTACAGCATCCCTCCATAGGATCCATTTGGAAAATCTGTAAAGGATCTTCCCCTGCCCCAAATTTATGACCTGTCCCTTCCCCTCACATTGAAGAATACATTTTCAAAGACTAATGGTAAACAACATATGCAAGGCAACACATACAGGATTCCGCCCCTTCTTTCTTTGGTTTTTGGGAGCAAGAGTTGGACAGTAGGTTTAAGGAAATAGGCAATGCCGTTCATCCCCAGATCCAATGTCGCATATTTTCTAGTTGTGCCCGGTTAGCAGAGACTTTTAGACGGGGGCACATGAACTTGCCCAGAAATTTACAGATATAGCCATCCTGGACAGGAGTTTTTTTTACTACACCATCTCTTTGAAATCTTTCTACAGCTCTGTTCCTGTTCATTTGATAAAATATATGGAAACAGATAGCACCGCTAACCATTGGTATATAATAGACAAAAGTGAATACCATGTGAATGGAAGATACGGTACGTGGGAGAAGCTTCTAAACACATGGTATTATGCAGTTCCTGTAATCCCTATTTGAATTTTAATGCCACCTGGACCCTGAAGTTCATAAAAATGGTTAAAAAAAATGCCCATCAGGGCTATGGTAAGGGGCACTGATGTCATAACCTATGCTCTTTGGGACTCATACAATTAGATACTAGCAGGCCCAGTGGCTAGCACCCTTGCCTTTTTAGCATTTGGGTCCCAGGTTCTAATCTTAACCAGAACACTATCTGTATGATGTTCTTATGTTCTCCCTGTGTTGGGCTTAGACTGTTATTGATATATGACTTATAGCACTCTGGCCTTTGCAGCACTAGGTCCCAGGTTCAAATCTCATCCAGGATGCTATCTCTATGCGTTTGCATGTTCTCTCCCTGTCTGTGTGGGTTTCCTCTGGATTTTTAGGTTTACTCCCACATTCCAAAAAAAAAAAGTTAAATCAATTGGCTTCCCCCCTAAATTGACATTAGACTGTATTAAAGACATATGGCTAAGATAGGGCATTAGATTTCAGGCCTCTTTGTGGGACAGCTAGTGACATGACTAAGGACTGTAACGTTCTGTGTAATTTATCAGCACTCTAAAAATACTGTGAAATAATAATAATAATGGCGAGGATATCATATAATATGTGAGCATTATATAAATACAAGGTAACAATACTAGATATTTCAGGCATCTGTAAATCTGCTTAGGTGTCCTGGGTGCTTCCCACACCTTGACATTTGTCATTGAGTCTGCCTTTTGTTTAGATAAAAACAATAAAAAGGTGTTGATTGTAAAATAACGTGGGTTGCACCTTAACTTTCTATGAAGACATAGGTATTTGCTTAATGTATTGCAAGTCCCTTTGTGTTACTTTTTGTAGTTTCTTTTGTTTTGTATATAGCACAGAAGTGCTAAACCCCCTATTACAATTATTTTTTTTACTGTTTGCCAAGAAAATTCCTACTAAAATTCTATTTAAACAGAATCCCAATTTGAATGAATGCATTGGATTTAGTTTTAATAGCTAGCACTTCAGCATAAAAATACTTCTTTATTATGTTTTTTTAGGCTGAGTCCAACAAGATTGAAAAATTACAGTCACTTTGCTAATATAAAGATTCTTATCCTTGTGTTAAAGCTCTGTGAATTGATTGCTATGTTTGAGATATGTAACAGACTCAGAACTAATAAATCAGGGATTAACAAAATTCTGTTTTCACAATAATGGTTAAAGACACACATTTTACTATAAAGAAGGGTTAGTAAAATCCTTGTATGCTGATATTTTCAAACACATGTAATAAGCGATGTTACTATTTTAAATTTTATGTTTAATGTATTATTTTTTAGTTATTACAATATTCAGAGTATGTTAAATATTTACATCTTTGAATGTATGTGCTTTCATTTCACAATGCCGTAATAAAAAAAAAAAATTATCAAAAATGCTGCTGTTCAGTTAGCATGCACTATAAATTATAAACTACACACAAAGTAGAATATGTCACTAATGTTGAAGATTTGCTTAAAGAAGACTTTAAAATCTTTGTAATGTTTGTGTCATTTTTAGTTTCAGGTGCCAATTGGTAACAACCACCCCCCATGCTGAATTGCATGCCTTCCAATTTCTTCTTTCACAGCCAGCCCGGAAAAACTGTTTTTAACACTGATAAAAGCATTGAAGAACTGTAGTAATTGACATTTTCTAAATGATCTTGAGTTGAATACCTATTTCAGTCTTGTTCAGAGTCTTTATTTGTAAAAGGCACAAATACATTATGATCTGGGGGTTGCTTTTATGGCATCCTCATCACATCTGTCACATAAAGGGTGCTTGCTAAATTGCCAGTGTTCACTGTAGGCTGCCATGTATTTTTCTTGCACCTTTTACCACCATTGTTGTAACACACAAATACCCTTTTAGTGATTGAGGGTCAAAAATATTGAGTGAGGATGGAAAAGATAAGGACGAAGTTGGAACATAGGTTAAAAAAGCCATTGCATTTAACCAATTTGGAAAAGTAGAATATATAAAGTAAAAGCCTGCATAATTAAAACCTTAAAGTTAATAACTTTATTGAACCATCTCTGCATAGACCATTTATATAGCGTGTATACCTAAAGATAACTCAATCTTTGTAAAAACTCAAGTACCTACTTACCTAAAAAACATAGGAAGTTTATTGACTCAAGTATGAACCTAAGGCAGAAAATTCTGTCCTAAATGCTACCATTCTAAGCGGTAACCAACAGAAATGCCAATAAATTGATGTGAATAAATACACAAATAAACATTTACCTGAAATAGGAAAGATTAAAATTATATGAGCACAGTCTATGTATTTTTTTTGGCCTCCTTTTTACAGGTGTAAGTATTTTGTACGTTTGAGATTGTTATGATTGGTCACATGCTCCTTTAATTTGTGTGCATTATTGTTGCCCATCAATAGACAGCGCTGTGTCCCCCATATCACCGGTCACTAACCGGTGCCCTGTGGACCATTGGTGGTCCACAGAAAAATGTGGACATTATTTGCATTTTTAATGTTTTATTAATAATAAAACAAAAATAATATTTTCATAACATAACATATATTCTGAATGACAATTTTCGCCTTTCTATTGCACTAAGTTCATGAACTGTATTAGAGACGGAAAAACAAGGGAGACACGGTGTGACGTCAGTGTAGTGTTAAGTTGTATGAGGTAACTGTTGCCGAGCCGTACACTTCAGTATTGTTTCCATTACAACAGTCACCCCGCTCCGCAAAAACCAATTCTCATCAGATTGTTTTATTTTATTTGATTATTTCTCAGATGCTGTTTGAGGTAAGTATGACCTTCACTGTGTATTTTCTTTAACTTATATTTATTGGCATCAAATAGTTTAACTTTGATAACTATCATTTCTTGTTTGGTCTTAGATTCAAATAAAATAACCTCATAATAAGTGAGAAAAAGCAAACAAATATTTTGCATTTCTTTAAGAACACCAAAGATAATGCAACTAATGATATTAGTAACAATAGTAATACTTTACTTAACCGTGAGCTGATCAATGAATCAGAGCCTCCACAGTCCTTGTCAAGCACCATTAAGAAGATCATTATTTTACAAATGTATTTATCTTTTTTAAAGAATTCATATTAATGGTTCACGAGATTTAAAATTACAAATTTATTGGTATGTCAGGTCTGTTACAAATAGCTTATCTTTGACAGCTCTCATCTTTCAAACCAGACACAAATGCAATTCTGGGTCATGCCACTAGGTGTCACCCCAGTATAAATCAAGACTCTTTTTGTAATGATATTTTCAGGTCAAAATCTCAGTTTATACATGAGTATATACAGTATTTGTAGAAAGTGATCATATTCTCCTCCAAGCACCTCTTCTCAAGAAAGTATAAATTCTGTTCAGCTAGTCTTTCCATAGCTGAGCTCCACCATGTCTCGGTAGTTTATTTGAAACTGCAGCTTGACATTGCGTGCTAATATTAGGTCTGTGATCTTCTAGATCTTCTAGATCCTTCCCATCAGTTGCACCTCAACTTGAATAAATGCAAACATTTTTCTTTTAGCCCCAATTTCATAGGTTTACATTTATTAACAATAAACCTCATTTGCCACATTGCCAGTTGCGTAATCAAACAGTGCATTGATTTAGGGCACCACTTTTTACAGTATTTTTAGTATATAATCTGATTGGTCTGTTGTCACATTATATGTTTTGTGATGTTTAATAATTATCCATATCTCTTCTTATTTTTATCAATACAACAGCACAAAGCTCTTTGTTTAGTATGGTGTGTAACATTTGCATTGTCATTAGTTTGCATAAGCATTGCATCCTTTCTCTTCTCTTGCAAAGTGGATTTAATTCTTTGCATATGTTCTTATTCAATGTTTGAGTTCAAGTCTAATTTTTTGAATAAAACAATGCATAGTAATGTAGAGTTGATGGCCTGTCTGTTCCCAGAAATTTGTATTAGTTTATCAGCAGCCTCGCTGGTCTATAGGGATGCTCAGGAGCTTGGGACAATTTTTTTCTTTTATTATGTTTATCAGGCTTATTGTAACAGAAATGGTGAAAAACCATCATTCACAGAGCTTAATACCCCAAGAATAAATTACCTACAGAATGGGCCTGATTTATTAAAGCTCTCCAAGTCTGGAGAGAATAGACTTTCATCAGTGAAGCTGGGTGATCCAACAAACCTGGAACGCATTTGGTCTAGGATTGAAAATATTTGCTAACAAATAGCAAATTACTTCTAGGGAATCCATTCCAGGTTTGCTGGATCACCCAGCTTCACTGGTGAAAGTGTATCCTCTCCAGCCTTTGAGAACTTTATTAAAACAGGCCCCTTGTTTTCAAGGCACTGATGAAAGTATTTTATCTGATTTTGTTTTCTAAATGTACTGTTGCTCACCAAAATCTGATCAAGTTGTGGTATATATTTGAAGTATCATTTATTTCATTCATCCATTTATACTAGCTTTATTGTCTCAAACCCCTTATGATAAGGGGCTGTTAAACAAGACATTTCATGCAACTAGTTTTTATCCAAAATATCCTTCTTTATATCCTATAATTTGAACACAATAGTAAAGTGTTCACATGTTTATTTTGGTTCTTAATTAATAGGAAAATAAGCCATGCATATTGATTTTGGGTGACAATAACAATGACAGATCTCACTGTGAATGGAGAACTGAAAAGAAAGTTAGAATTATTACGCTTTAACAAAAAATATTACTCCAGATCCAATTTATAAAGATAAGGCCACTTTCACTTCATACACTGTGTCCTCTTACCACTTTGGCACATCTGCCTCATTGGCAGACATAGAAAACAGTGGGCCATTCTGCAGAACTAACTTGGGGCCTCCATGGGAGGCTAAGAAGGCTATGGGACCCTTGTGCAGCAGCACACTTTACACCTCCATGCATCCCCTCTGGGACTAAATGCTTCAGCATCGCCAAAGACGATTGTGCAAGCTTGTCCTCCTAGATAGGTTAAGCCTTTGGTTCATGGATTTCAAACTGGAAATTGGATCAGTGGCTTGAGTTAGCCCAGTTTGCCTGCTAAGAGCTCATTTATCCAACCTTAGGTCTGAAAGATTATTTGGCAGGGCAAGAGACCACTTCCCTTTATTTTCCTTTACTTTCCTATTTATTAAAGCTCTCCAAGGCTGGAGAGGATACACTTTCATCAGTGAAGCCGGATGATCCAGCAAACCTGGAATGGATCTGGTCCAGGATTGAAAACATTTGCTAGCAAATGACTTTTAGGAAATCTACTCAAGGTTTGGATCATCCAGCTTCACTAATGAAAGTGTATCATCTCTGGTCTTGGAGCTTTAATAAATTAGGCCATATTTATGCAAAACAATATTGTGAGTAAGGACAAAGTGAGGTCATCAAATTAAATACACCCTAATTCATCACTCTTGGTGAATGCTCAAGTCAAGTCAAATAGAGATGACATAAGAATCCAAGGAGAATTTCTATATAATTTATACATAAACTAATTATCTAAAACAGCTTTAGTGAGAAAATCACAAATTTAGTGCATTTTATGCTGCAGACATTGCACATTTCATCTGCAGAGTAGAATTTAAAAACACCACACACATGCCTACTCATCAAAACTGTTCAATAAATCAGAATAGTGTATTAAGGGTAAAAAGGGAACAAGCAGGTTCTAGGGTTGATCATATATTATTTGCTTCAATTACAGAGAATCTATTTCTCTACTCAGAAGCTAATGGATGTCTTTAACAGATAGGAGTTCACCGTGTGCTGGTAGGTTAATTGTAGATGCTAACTCCATAAAATTTCTTTTGTTTGCTGCTATCTTCTGAAGGACCAAAAGAAGCTTTGAATCATAAATTCTCCTGTGTACATGATAATACATAAATCATAGCCTATTTGCTTTAGTATTTTTTAGAACATAAAAATGTAAATTATAATTTTTGTATTTTCATACTGTTTAAAGCAAAAATAATAGATTTGAATTTTATGTTTTATTATAAAAATGTGAATGGTGCTTGTTTTTTTGTATCATGTACTTTTCTTAAAAAAATGTTAAAAAAGTGTACAATGTGTATGTGATGATGAAGTAGTAGTTGGTTCATTGGTTTATTGTATTACTTTCATTTTGTAGGTTTATAATTACTTGTTATTCTGTTTCTTTGTAAATATTTACATGCCAGAATTTATTGTTTTCTATATTTACCTATTGTAGATGGGTACCATGTCAGCCTCCTAAGGAAGCAGCTTTTGCTGAGAAACTCATGGATGGTTTCTTTTTAATCTTCAACTATGTAATGGACTGGAAGGCAAACAACTGATGGTGAAAGTGCATGCTAATATTATCTAGTATTTATATAGTGCTGAGATATTATGCAGCACTTTGCGAAGTCCATAGTCATGTCACTAGCTGACCCTCAAAGGGGCTCACAATTTAATGTCCCTACCATAGTCAAACAGCATGTCATTAACACAGTCTAACGACAATTTCTATGGGAAAGCCAAATAACCTAACTGGATGTTTTTGGAATGTTGGAGGAAACACAGTCTAAGGTCAATAATTAATTTTTTTTTAATGCGGGAGGAACCGGAGTAACGGTTCCGGAACATAATGCAAATAAGGGCAGAACATACAAACTCCTTGCAGATTGTGTCCTGGCTGAGATTTGAACCTGTGATCTATGGTGAGCGCTAGCCACTAATCCAACTGTGCTGCCCCAGCTGGATTTACTCCCTTTTTAAAAAATTATATTCTATTGCTTTTTTGTATTTGAATGATTTTGAAAAGATAAACCTGATGTTTGTTATTACAATTACTTTTGATGTTTGAATAAAATTAAGGCCAACTGTTACCATTTCACCTGTTACATTGTCTGTTTAGCATCTTGAAGCATCCCCAGAATCCCTTTGGTAATACGCCGTTGGTCTATGCATCCTCGGCACACTGTGTTCATCTGGAGGAGATTAGAGGGTATGTCCTGAAGTATGAGAGTATGTCTACCATTGTAGATTCTGACCTCAGACGGTAATAATCCATGAATGCCTGTGATTGCTGCTTGCCATGAACACAGCCTGTTCTACCATTCTAAAGTAGTCCAGTGGCCACAAAGATCACTGGCCCATTGCTCTATGCACGATGTCTAGTAAAGACCAGCAGCCACTTAGACTCTGAGCCTCAGGCGTAGGTGAACTATAACACTAACCTAATTGTTTAGTTCACTGTTTGCCAATGTCTACACTGTTGGCCATGATTACAATTACTACTGCTGAGTGACACATTATAATTTGTAATATAAAATATTGTATACCAGAGAGGTTGACTGTGATAAACACAGCCAATTCATTAACACCTCTTGTCATGGCAAGGCATTCGACGAGATATTGTTTGGGTGATCAAATGCCGAATTCGAACACTATTGAAGTCAATTTGAACACTATTGAAGTCATGTGACCGTGGGAATTGAACTGCAGATAAACTCTGCAATTCCACTACAATCCCTGGGCACCACAGGGTAATTAACGGGGATCGCACACTCTTCTCAATTATTGCAGCCTTTTCTGCAATCATTGATTAGCTCGGTGTGCAATACCCGGAGCACTACATGTTAATTAACCTGTAGTGCCCTGGGGATCGCCTGCAGTCACAGCTGTGACCATAAAGTTCCCATGGTCATGTGACCGTGGGAACTGAACTGCAGATAAACTCTGCAATTCCACTACGATCTCCGGGGCACTACAGGTTAATTAACCTGTATTAACCTTAATTAACCTGTAGTGCCCCGCGGATTGCACACTTTTCTCAATGATTGCATACCGGCGGCAATCATTGAGACAATGCCCCCCAAGTATCTCTTACTCTGTAACACACTTTCCAAGACAGAAATATGATACATTTGGTAAATATTTCTTGCAGTGAATAAAAGAAAAAGGTAACAAATGTTTCATAATATTACTGTGCTGGAAAGTGTGTTACAGAGTAAGAGATATCTTGTCATTGTATGATAACCTGTAAAAAACAAAATTAGTTAAACAAAAACACTCAATAAATTAATTTAACATAAATTTTTATTTTTTTTAACACTTTTTTTGATCCAAATTTTTGCCATTAAATCTCGTTTTTTTTTTTTTCGGGTCGGGTCTATTTGAATATAAGTACAACCCGAGTTTGAACACCAACACTAATGCTGATTGGTGTTACTGTTCGAATTCGGGTTGTCCTTATATTCGACCCGAATATCGGATGGACCCGACCCGAAAAAAAGGAGATTCCACGGCAAAAATTTGGATAAAAAAAAAGTGTTAAAAAAATTAAAATGAATGTTAAAATAATTTATTGAGTGTATGTGTTTAATATTTTTTTTTTACAGGATATCCTACAATGACATGATATCTCTTACTCTGTAACACACTTTCCAGCACAGTAATATTATGATAAATTTGTTACATTTTTCTTTTATTCACTGCAAGAAATATTTAACAAATGTATCATATTACTGTACGTGTTAAAGAGTAAGAGATACTTGCGGGGCTGCAATCATTGAGAACAGTGTGTGATCCCCGGGGCACTATAGGTTAATTAACCTGTAGTGTCCCAGGGATTGTAGTGGAACTGCAGAGTTCATTTGCAGTTCAGTTCCTACGGTCACATGGCCGTGGGAAATTTGCGGTCACAGCTGTGACTGCAGGCGATCCCCGGGCACTAGAGGTTGAATGGGGACAAGTTTCCCTATTCATCACATCTATTGCCCTGTGTTCTTGGATAGAGAAACTCTATCCAAGAACACATACAACTAGTAAAGGGCTGCAGGAGCAATCTAATTGCTCTTGCAGCCCTTAATAGTCCCTAAGAATAGCCTGAATTCTCCCACTATTGACATCAATAGTGTTCGAGTTTGGCATTCGATCATCCGAACAATTTCTCACTATTTGATCCAATAGCTGTTGAATAAAATAGTGAGATATTGGACCAACACTAATCAGCACATTCATGCCAACTAAAACTTCTTTTCTCTAAACTTTATGGCTAGTTCAGAGAAAAAAATCTTATAGATATGTATGAATAAATATGGAAAACACTGATTTACTGTCTTTAAAGTGCACCTAAACTCAACATTTCCCCTTTACATGGGTTAACAAGTATGTATATGTATATATATATATATATATGTATTTATATATGTGTAAATATGTATATATAAAGTAAAATCTCTTAAAAAAAGGGGGCAGCACCTCCCCTTTCATTCTTGATTGCATGGGAGGGCAGAATCTCCTGGGATACCTACATCATGCATCCCAGGAAGCTCTGGGTGCTCCTTCTGGGCATGTCCAAAATTAGGGGCATTTTTTCTATTAGGGAAAGAGATGCCAATCTCATGCAAGCATGGGTTATGTCACCTAATGTCACA
The DNA here is from genome assembly GCF_032062135.1 of Pyxicephalus adspersus. Lineage (NCBI taxonomy): Eukaryota > Metazoa > Chordata > Amphibia > Anura > Pyxicephalidae > Pyxicephalus > Pyxicephalus adspersus. The sequence continues at coordinate 130,034,300 of NC_092859.1, forward strand.
CCTGTGCAGTGCGAGATCGGGTGACTCACCAAGAAGATAGAAGAGAAGACTAAAGATGGCAGCACCTGGCGCTTCCTCAGTGTTGAGACAAAGAGGAATTACGGGACAAAGCAGATCTGCAGGATTAAAGGTAAGTGAAATTTTTTGGTTTTTAGTTAATTTTCACTTTAAGAAAATGTTTTAGAAAAAAAAATAATAGTAATGTACAAGACAGGTTTTGTTTATTGCCCAACAGCAACAGTGAAGTTGTTGTTTCATATTAGCGTTTTAATTTCTAGTTTCATCATGTCATATCAGGTTTTTTATGTCTTGTCACATTAAAGAAGATGAAACATGACTGGTATTAGCTATCCCAAAGCAGCTAATTAAAATTAAACTATGCACTGAAGTCCGCCACTTCTAATCTGTGATCTCCTAACACTTTTTGCATCATTTTTTATATTTGTTACTTATTATAACCCTAAGCAGCTAACAGACACTAACATTGACCCTGCAGAAAACCCGCTGTGCGTGTGACAATAAACAAGTCACCCTAAGCTGAAAAAACAAGAGGAGAGATGGTGCACAGAATAGGGACAATATTGCATTGCCGACTAGTGTGAAAATGAAGCTGTATTACAAAAATGCACACAAAAAAGTGAAAACAGTAACAGCACCTGTTTTTGCAATGCATTACTAATGTACAGAGATTGATAACGAATGACAGTTTAGGCAAATGTAACCCCAACCAATACAATCTCAGAAAAATTTCAACAAGTTAATAAAATTTCAGAAGTCATTCAATATTTATAAATCTTCACTTTGCATTAACCTGATGAATCTACAAATAGTCTTTGCCTATTCACCTTCCCTTTTTTTGACAACACTTTGTCCTTGGTTCCCAGTGGTCCTCCCGTGTTATAATCCAATCACATGGGCTTTTATTGGAGAGTACAGGTGGCCATTTTCAGCACACAATTGCCATTTTTGAAAAGTAAAATATTGTTTACATCTAATATATTCTTTGTTGCAGGATGTTGTTCCTCTTCTCTATGCTCTCTGCAGCCTCTTTCTGTCTATATGCATTGCAGACCTAACCTTTGCACTCCTTCACTACCATGTGGACCTGCATGCTGTAAACAGACATAGAATTTTTTTTTAACTTTTAAGAATAACTGGAGCCCTTCACATTGCATATTTTATTTTTTGTTTGTTTGTTTAAAGTTTGAATGAACTATGAATGCATATTTTTTACCTATGTATTCAAAGCAGAATGCCCAAAGGAAGTGCTTGGGAAAATGATAGTTCTTATGTTCCTACAAGTAATATCTATAAACAAAACTTAGCACAGCAAACCGGAATTAAAATCAGCTCTATTGTGATAAAATTTGTAGCTCCCTTCTAAAAACACATTGCTTTGTGATTTGTGCTTTTTGTGCATTTTAAAGTGGAATTAAACATAAAAATAGAATAAAATAAAAATTGTGAGCAAGCAGGGTCTTTATTGCAGAAGAGATATGTTTTGTCTTTTCTGCAAAATCACAAATTTATCATCCTGTTTGATATCGGCATGTGTTAGTGTTGAAATAAAAAAACTATGTACATTGGCAGGTGTTATGTCATTCCAACCTAGCCAATCAAGACGGTCAAAGATCCCAAACCCAAAATTGAACCGAGTGACAATGGCGGAGCTGCAGAGGTAGCACAGAGAGGTGAGTTTACCTTCAAATAATGTTTACATAGAGGTTGAATTATAAAATAAATAGCATGGACATTCTATATGTGTGATTTTTTTCAGCATTTGCTCCTTAGTTGTTGGAATTTTTTAATTGTATTAAGCTGTGGATTTGTGAATTGGACAAAAGCAAATAATGTTAAGATATTTTCTCTTCTGTATGAAGTTCTATTTTTTCCAAGGATCAAATGTTAATTGTTGATGATGATGTTTTTGCCATCCTAAAATATAGAAAATGCCATTTTGCACTTTTCTCTCTCAAATAAAAAGGAATTCTCTAGGGATTGCAAAAAATGGTTCATGCTGTATTTACAATTTTGCAGACTATGATGGAGCAACATTTATAGAAGACTAGACGTTATATTTATTGTTTTCTCACCATTGGGTCAAAGTATTATTCTGCAGCAAAATCAGAGGTGACCCCACAACTGGCAATGGCAAAATGTTTGTTTCAGACAGTTGATTTATAACAAGAATTGCCATTACTGATGTAAAATGGTAACTTCCTGATTGTTATTCTGATACGATTATTAGTGTTGGTGTTCGAATTCGGGTTGTCCTTATATTCGACCCGAATATGGCTGTTCGAATTCGACCCGAAAAACACAGGATTTGATTTCGCTAATTTGTGTGTAAAAATATGTGTAAAAGAAAAAAAGAGGCTTTAATGTTTAAGTAATTTATTATATGTGTGTGATTTGTTTAACTTTTTTTTTTACAGGTTATCCCACAATGACAGGATGATTTCCATGGCTGCAATCATTCTGAGCACAGCCATGGGGATCCTCCTGTCAGTGGGGTATCCCCGGGCACTAGAGGGTAAATGAGGACAAGTCTCCCCATTCATTCACCTCTAGTGCTTTGTGATTGGCTGAAGAAAGGAAAATCCTGATGACGCATGAGCTTGAGAGTTCAGTTCCCACGGTCACCAGGCTGTACTTATCATTGCAAGTGCTTCCAATCGGCTGTGACTGCAGATGCATTTTCAGTGGAGTTTCTCCATTGGGAGTTCATCAGCAGTTCAGTTCCCATGGTCACTGGGCTGATAAGTACAGCCCAGGGAGCGTGGGAAGTTGCGGTCAATTGCGAAATTTGCGAAACTCCATTGAGAGTTTATCTGAGTTCAGTTCCCACGGTCACCGGGCTGTACTTATCATTGATAAGTACAGCCCGGTGACCGTAAGAACCGCGGTCACAGCTGTCTGGAGGCACGCGAGTGGTTCCAATCAGCTGTGACTGGAGGCAAACTCCAGATGAACTCTCAATGGATTTTCTCCTTTGAGACTTCATCTGAGATCAGTTCCCATGGTCACCCGGCTGATAAGTAAAGCCCAGGGAGCGTGGGAACTTGTGGTCACAGCACAAAAACTGTGTTCTTGGAGAGAGAAACTCTATCCAAGAACACATTTTACAGTTACGCTAGGGCTGCAAGAGCAATCAGGGGAACGGAGCTGTCAGCAATTCTACACAGTCACGAAAATAACCCAAATTTCCCCCCCCTATTGACTTTAATGGTGTTCGAATTCAGCGATCAATCACTCAAAAAATATCAGGCTATTTGATTGAAAAGCCACCAAATCGAACACTGAGCAATTCGACAAACACTAACATGTTGACATGTATGACACTGACCTAAAGGCCCTGATTTATTAAAGTTTTCCGAGGCTGGAGAGGGTACATTTTCATCAGTGAAGCTGGGTGATACAGCAAACCTGAGATGAATTTTCTTCATTGCTAGTCATTGAAGTCATTGCTAGCAAATGTTTTGAATACTGGACTAGATCCATTCCAGGTTTGCTGGATTACCCAGCTACACTGATGAAAGTGTGTGCTCTCCAGTCTTGGTGAACTTTAATATATCAGGCCCAAAATTCACAAATGTCAAAACACATGATCTACTTATTCCAAGTCAATGATCCTGCAAGGGTTAAACTGAAAGAATCAGCATGGTGGCCAGGCATTTTCACACATGAAACTTAGCAATGTCAGCCTCCTCTTTTATCTCTGCACAATATGCAACAGTTATTACAAAGGGAGAACATAATTTCTTACAGAAATCTCTCATGACAGATGTTCATTACACCATACTCGTCAATGAAGGAAGCAGAGAGGTGCCAGACAATGACTGCACAGAATTATTTAGGAAACTTTTTCCATTTCAAATATTTACAGACACAACTTTCACATCTAACTTTTCAGTTCAACTGGATGCAAAAACAGTGAACAAAAGCTCTGCTTTAATCCATTTCCAAAGACCGAAATATTTCCCATTGGACCTCACAATCTCACCTCTTATACAGCATAGAGCAAAGCTAGGCTATCAATCATAGACCAGATGTCAAAGGAAATCTACCAGTCTTTGACATTTCTCTGTTCTCTTCATATTAGTGGATAAGGGAGTACATAAAGTTGAGTCAAGTTCTTAGCTGCTGTATGCACTGCTCAAAATATTCATATCAGTAACTGGTCTGTTCAGTCTACTCCGCAGAATGGAGAAGAGGACCTGAAACAGCTGATGGAGTGGATTATGAGGGCACTGTCATGTTTGATTGTTTGGAAAATAGACAAAACCGTGTTCAATATTGCATCAATTATAGGAAGTATTGTAACTAAATACTTCCTTCTAGTAATCGGTTTAATAATGGGGACAAATTTAGTTTTCAAATTTACTTACTTTACTAATTAATTAGAAATGGGAAAACAGGTTACAAGTATTTACCCCCCTCGCAGTGTGATTCTGGCCGTATTTCCATGCAAAAAGCGGTACAAAACTTTGCATGGAAATTTAATTTACATTGTAGACTTATAGACCTTAGGCATAACCCACCGACACATTTATAATAGTTAATTAATTTAATGATAAACTAAAAAAAATCTAATAAAACATAAAAAAATAAAAAAATAATGTATAATTATTATTATTATTATTATTAATAAACAGGATTTATATAGCGCCAACATATTACGCAGCGCTGTACATTAAATAGGGATTGCAAATGACAGACTAATACAGACAGTGATACAGGAGGAGAGGACCCTGCCCCGAAGAGCTTACAATCTAGTAGAATGAAATTTAACTGTACAGCAGCATATATAATATATAAAATATATACCAGCAGGACGCCGGGGGACAGTGACGGAACAAGGTAGGTGGGATTTTGTTCTGCTTTTAGGTTCCCTGAGTCTGACTCAGGATTACTGCTTTTTGCATGTAAAATTTACCCCGAGTCAGACTCGGGAATACCGCTAGGGGGGTTAAAGAAAAACAAACATTGACAAAGAGAAAAGCACTTTATGGCAGTTGCAAATATTTATGCCATGCAATTGTTGTGCAACTGCTTTACCAATATGTATATTTCGTAAAAAAATACACAGAAATAATTTTAGTGTGAACAAACACAAACTTTTTGGTAGGATTTTAAAGGCAAGGCTACATTGAGCCAAGCTTTTTATGTGAATTCTCAAAATGGTAAAAAAACTATGATACTCAAAATTGTTCAAAATTAATTATTTAATTTATTTAATATTATTTAATATTAAAAAAAACCCTACAGTTACTTTGAGAATCACTACTTTAATTCCAGTGTGTGCAGGAAATCCCGATATGTGTAGGCATTCATCATTTATGTGCATGTGCTCTCTGTATATTAGCATAGGGATGGGGTTTACAGGCTTTCTTTAATAAGACATGTTAGGAGACGCACTTCCCGGCAACACTCCCAGGTGGTGGTCCAACACAGTAAAGCGCACCCGGCTTAATCCCTTCAGCCACAACGTTTATATCAACAGAGGAGGTCTAGGAAGTAGTGCTCTGTGGCTTGCAGCACCCTTGTTTCCTTTTAGCTGTGTTTTATCTCTCGGCATCCCCTGAACTGAGACTGTACAGCAGAAGGGGATTTCGTGCTGTACTGCAGCTGATACGCAAGATAGTTCCTGATCTCAATCCCAAACTGACATTGGCAGCTGGGTCCTAAAAGCCTCTCTGCTCTCAGCTACTAGTGCCTGTTTAGGGGTTTAGCTGATCTGGTGTGGGCTTCATTTGGTTTACAGAGAGGCCCATAGCTGTATAATATAATAATATACAGGCAGGGCCTGAATGACAGAGTGAGGCCCCAGCACAGTGAAGGAAAAGGGTTAAGTGGATTGAGTAAGTTTAGGGAGGGCCATTAGCGGGGAGCATTGAGGAGGAGGTGATTAGGGAAAAGGGGGTTTAAAAAGGAGGAGTCAGAAGTGGGAGGACCTCTTTTACGAAGAAAGCGTTTCAATCAGGACACAGGTAGAAAACATGGAGTCTTTGGATGGCCTCATGGCCCAGATTAGGGAAGCAGCAGCTTCACGTAGTGAAGCCTGGCTGCAGGATAGAGTAGCTGAGGTGCTGGGTGGGGCTGCTGTTAGACCCCCTTCAGCTAGGTTGCCTGGGTTATGGCTTTGGAGACATAGGCCCCTACTGCTCCTGACCTGTTTCAGAGAGCTCAACTTCTCCATGGGAGCCCCTTAGGGGACTCCCCTAGCCACCCAGCCGGAGGGCGTTAGTCTTTAAAATTCGGCGAGGGGGGAGGTATATGTATGCTTTAAAGGGCTTTTAGGGGCTCACTTGAGGGGGGACATCCACTAGAAGATCTGGAACATTTGAGAAGTTCGAGTTTGTGCCTTTTTTTCGCTTTTACCGTTAGAGCGTTTTAACTTGGAAAATGGCGTTGGAGGTGACAAGCAGCAGAATGAGAGTGAGCAGTGGCAGGTCATTTGAGAGAAGAGGCATCGTTTCGCTGGAATGGAGTGCCTGTTTTGCTTTGGAGCAGAGTGATGCCGGAGATTCGGAAATTTGCAGTTTTGGGTAGGCCTCCTGGTGTGGTAGTGATCCATGTGAGGGTAAAGATCTGGGGAAGTGTTCCATGAGAGATCTTTTTAGAGATGTTAGGATGAATTTTTTTGCGGTGTGGGTGGAATTCCCGGGGTTAGTGGTGCAGTATTCTGACATTGTGGCCAGAATTTATTGGCGAGGTGCAAGATGGGTGGAGAAACTTAACAAGGCCAGGATCAAAGTGAACAAGGAGGTTGGTGGATTTGTGGCCAGGAATGGGGGTATTGTGGTGCCGCAACAATTTTTGGAGGAGGAAACGTGGAGGTACTTAAGGCGTGTGATGGTGTGCACCTTAATGCGATTGGCACTGATTTGTGGTTTCTGGGTTTACAGGATGGAATTCAGAGAGCCCCGTGAGTATGGAGGATCGCTCAGACGTGAGGTTTTGCACCTGTTCGCTGTGGCTGTTGAGGTCTTAGAAGGCAAGGATCCTGGGCATGGTGAATTGTTGTAAGAGGGATCCTTGGTAGTGGGGTCCCCTTTTATGGTGGACTGATGGTTATGACTCCTGGCGCAGTGCTGGGAAGCTAGGGGCCAAGGTTGTGATTTTTGGTGGATTTAAATTTTGGAGGAGTAAAGATTTTGCCTTCAGAGACCTTCTGGCTGTTCAGGTTTAAACCGGGGAGGTTGCAATGGTATAATAAAGGGTTAATTTTGCTTTATGGGTGTTTATATTGTAACTAGGGGGATTGAGAGTATTGGTTATTTTAGTTATATTTAATTGATGTTTAGTGGATTTATGCTTGGTTAAAGGTAAAAGTTGTTTATTTGTCTTGTTTTTAATGTGTTGGTTATGTATTTGTTATTTAAAATTTAATAGTTAATTATATATTTTGTTAAATAAACGGCTGCTTGCTAGCCAATTTAGGTCCAATTTGGTGTCCGTGTAACTTTGGTGGGTGATTGGTTGGTAAGCAGGTTGAAGGGAGGGGGTGGATATTTTATGGTAATGGGGAAGGATGGGTTGGGCTGGCAGGCCTGAACTACCCTGCATGTTGCTGACCATTGCCTGTTTCTGAGCTATCGATTGTACGCTACCTAGTTTGACCTTTTGCCTGTAACCCTGACTCCGCTTGTGCTACTCCCTGGATACCTTGTCTGGTGGACTGATCGCCCATGTATGACTTAGCTTTATACTTTGGATTTGCCTTTTTAGAACCTTTTACTGCTTTATCTGTGGGCTCCTGGTCCTCTGCCAGCCCTTCCTGAGACACCATCTCTTGTGCATTAATTCCTGGGAGCAACTGTTTCCCAGGATAAGCAGCCAGGCTGAGTGGGGGCTTGCTATAGGTGAAGACTGCTGTGTTAGATTGGGTAACTGATGCTGGGCTGGGGCCTTACAGAACACCTGTGTATGCTAGACCCTCGATGCCTCCCCTGTTCTCTACCCTAACAAATTTATACAAAAAACTATACTAAATTTGTTCTAAACAAGAAGTGCTCTGAAGCAGAATTAGGCAACACCAGAACCATCATCCATTATATTTTCAGTGGGCCTTCACTGCCAGCCAGCCTTTGGTGGTTTTGGGTTCCTAGTAACTGCAGGTGAACCAAGAACCAATTAAGGGGTAAATGTGGGTAAAATGCATAAGTCTGCCTCTTTAGATATCATCAGAATTAAAAGCATCCAAAAAAATCATTTAATTTTTACTTTCAAGTCAAATATGAGCTTTAGTCTTCTTTCATGTTTTCAAGGTTAGCCTAAGTTGCTTTGTGAAAAATCCATGTTAACAGAGATCAATAGCTTAAGCTGAAAAAAAGGACAAATGTATATTAAAACTATAATTTCCCAAACTTTTATAGTTTCTAACATAGTCAATCCAGGGTGTTAGCATTTTCAGGGAAAGTGAAATATTCAACCAGTGAAATTTAGATTTCATTTCTTGATAATGTGGCAATGAAAAAAATTCCTAGTGAAAAAAACCTTAATTAAACTAATTAAACTTAATTAAACTAGTAGTTTTTAAACACCTTGATGAAGTTCAGGAAGCTTTTGTGACCAAAATTACAGAGCAAATTGTTTAAAAAAAAGGAACATCTGGAAAACACAGCCTACAGTACACATTCTTTTCTTTGCTTTTTATTTACAACCTTTAACAATTTTAGATATAAAAAGAGCATACCAGATAAAATCTCCTTTTATTTGACTGGTTAGTTTAGCATATATTGGCTTACAGGAGCAATGCCAAATATTAAAAGAAAACAAATTCTGTGAAAACATATTCATCTGAAACGTGGTATTATTTTTAGACGAAATATAGAGATGTGTGGTAATATAGCTGGGTGCAAAATTCAATACATGAAGAACTCAGCTTGTAGTTTTACAGCTTTTCACACTTTATTTTTTAAAACAACAGGGTCAGACTGGCAGCTGATTGCTTGTACTATTTAATTAGTGCACCACATTTGTCACACTTACCTCTTCCTCACTAAAGTGCAGACGCCTCTCTCCTGCACATGCGAGCAGTTCTGACTCTGGGCGTGCCTCTGTTTCCAAGCTTTATCAATTCTGTCCAATCCACTGGGCAATCAGAAAATAGCCTCTTGATCAGCCCTGGCTATTCAGCTAGCTCACACTTTGCACTCAGTGTTCGCGCAGCGTGTCTCCGTTTTGCCGAGCCCCTAGTTCTGTTGAGCTAGTTCCCGTTCACCTGGTGCTTAATTCAGTGTTTCCTCTGTCCAGCTCCTGTGTTAACCCCTTATTGTCCAGTCTGATGGTTCCCAGCCAAGTTCCCTGTGCTGTTCCAGTGTTACTGTCTGTCTGTGGATATCCCTGAGTCACCTGTGCCTCCTGCTGCTTCCAGTATCTCCTGTGTTTCCTGTGCCGGCAGTGGCCCCTGTGTCACCAGTGTCTGTCTCCTGAATTGGCGTGTGACCTGACCTCTCTTGCTTGCTGTCTGCCTTGACCCCGGCCTTCCTTGACTATCCTTCTGCTTGGTAATTTGGTACTGGTATTGAACACCTCGGTGTGCCCAAGGACAGCAACTTGGCAGTAATCAGCGGCACAACATCCTCATCCTCAGAGGCTCTGGAGAAGACCTGATTACTGCTTAGACTCTGTGCCTTGGCCATTTTTAGGGCTCACACCACCTCCGTGCAAACCCTAGCACCCCCTAGTGGCTTTGTCTCTCCTAGCGTGACAATGTTAGAATTGGTCAATGCAAATTTGTGGAATTTTATTTGTGCAAAGTCAAAACATTTTTATAGTTTAGTGGGCAGGAGTTACCACACCTATCTGGATTTTATTGTTATTTTTTCATCATTTAGAAGATTTTGCCTGTCTTTATGTCTTGGTAATCATTGTTATTAGTACTGAAAATAAAAACCTAAAAATAAAAATTCTTATTGGAACAAGATTGTAAATCAAGTAAGAATGTAAATCATTGGGGGTCACCTGGTCGGATGGCAATTACCCAAATGAGGATTTCAATCACTTTGGCATTATTTGGTCATATTTCTTGTTGTGTTTACAAGTAATGAAGTAAAGGAACATCTCCCTAATGGGACCCAGGTGTCATAAAAAGCTAACAAGAGTTCCAAATATTCTATATTCTCTCCAAAACTCTCTAGCCCAGTGAGGAAAAAAAAAAAACAGATGGCTTCTTATCATCTTACTTTTTTCATTTCCTATGCATGTCTGCAATACAAGTAAGAACGAGGCTGTATTTTACCAAATCCTAACAAACATCAAATAGTTGTAATAAAGACACAGTACAATACATGAGCCACTGGTGCACCTTGCTAGTATCAGGCTTCACTTCCTGTTGCTTTCAGAACTAATTATTTATAGCATATTCAACAAGCTGATGAAAACATTCCTAGGGGATTTTGATCTGTATTGTCATGAGGGCATAAAGCAGTTGTTGCAGATTTGTTGGCTGCAAATTCATGATGCATATCTCACATTCATCACAAAGATGCTCTGTTGGATTGAATTGAATGTGAAGGTTTCGAGTATTGTTATGTTCAGGAAACCAGTTTGAGATGATTTTAGTTTTGTGGCTATCCTGCTGGAAGAAGTCTTCAGAAGATGGGAACACCGAGGTCATAATGCAATGGAAATGGTGAGCAGCAATACCAAGGTAGGATGTGGCATTTAAACAATCATTGGTATATTGGTACATGGACATATGGTACTAAGGAGCCAAGGTGTGCCAAAAAAGTTTGCCCCACACCATTACCCCTAGTCTTCATGTTGTGGATACTAAATTCATACCTACCATCAGAAAATTGAAGCAAAAATCAAACAACAAGGCAAACATTTTCCAGTCTAATTTTGGTGAGCCTATGTGATCTGTAACCTCATATACCTGTTCTTAGCTGACAGGAGTGGCACCCAATGTGGTCTCCTGCTTCTGTAGCCAAACTGCTGCAAGGTTTAATGTATTGTCGAAGACAAGCATAAAGCATATATATTATAAGTCCAGGCCTTCTGGAGTTACATGCTGTGAACTGATAAATCAAAGGAATAGTTGTTTATCCACAGTAACAATAGCTATATTTAGTGTAAACCAAAGGCAGCATTTCACAAGAAGAACTCCATATCAACTGTGAAGTATGGGGATGGAAATGTTAGGATCTTTGATTTCTTTGTTGCTTCAGGGTCTTGAAAGTAAAAAGTAACTGAGTCAACTACAAAATCTGGAACATATCAAAGTGTGCTTGATAAGAATAGGAGGTTATCTGTCAAAAGTTGGAGTTGAAGCAGAAATGGGTCTTTGAACACAATATTGATCCAAAAAACACCAGCAAATCCACCAAGGAATGGTCTCAGAAGAAGAAAAGCAGGGTTATGGAATCCCATTGAAGTGTAGGGGATTTGATATGGGATGTTCATGAAAGAAAACCAACAAACACATTGCAATTAAAGACATTTTGCTTGGAGATATGATTTCAAAATAGGTGGGAACATTATGCAAAATGCCTCAGAGAAGAATTTTTTGCATAAAGGGGCACTACTTACTATTGGGGCAAAGGGCTAGATGCTTTAAGTTTGAAGCTATTCATTCTCAAAGTTCACAACAATTACTATGAATTCATGTTTCACTAATTGTGAATGAGGGTTTAAGTGGTTTTCCAGCTTGTTTGGTTTTCACAATAAATATGTTGAACAGGTCAATCAATTACATTGTTCATACTTTTACCCTTGACTTTATGTACAGTTTGCTACAGGGAATGCTATTAAACAAATTGAACCCGTGTTTACTTTAAATACCCAATCTGTTTAGTAATTTACTTTACACATGAACCAGTTTATCCTCCATATACTGCCACTACACAATCAAAATGGACAAAATACCCAATTTACTGTCATTCACTTTGCAACATTGATTTAAGGCGATCTGGCAGGGTTTTATTGCAGAAAAGGGACAGGCAATGCAATAAAACATGCCCATTTGATTGCTACTTTAAACTGTCAGAATTGCTAAGCTGTGCATGCACAGTCTGGCACATCACGGCTTACCCTGTGGCTGCTGGCACTGAATGAACTCCTGTGTCAGGGTCATCCCAGCCAGAAGATCTAAACTTGGAAGAGAAGAAGTAAGAGGATGGCAGGGCCCACAACAGAATGGGGACAGGTGAGTATACACAGGGTTTAGTTCAACTTTATTAGTATAAATATTAATTCTGCTGCTTCCATCACTTACATGGGTTAAACAAAGAGTAAAATTCCAGATCACATTAGGGAATAGGCTTTTTAACATAGAAGTGACAGCAGTGGTACCCCAAGCTTTGCAAGAGAACAAAGACTGTAGATGTTACCCTCTTGAAAGGTAAATATTGAACATCTTATGTTACAAGGTGGCCCTGCTTTACTCTGTTCATCCTATTGTCAGGGTTACTCTATTCAACCCTCTCTCGGCCTCATTTATTATTGGTGTCCAAGACTGGAAAAAATAGACTATCATGTCAGAACCTGGGTGATCCAGCAATTCTGGTATGGATCAGGTCCAGAATTTGAACTAATATAATTTTTTTAAGAAATCAATTCCAGATTAGCTGGATCACCCAGTTTCCCCCATAATAGTTTATCTTCTCTAGGCTTAAGGAGCTTTGATAAATCAGACCCTCTGTGTCTATGTGAGCATTGCATTAATAAATATAGATCAACCAAAATGCCTAATAACAAACATTTGAACATTTAATGGAAACAGTAATGAATGAAAATGGTAGTAACAAAATACTTGTATTGTCGGAAACATGCTACCTATTATGTTTTGGCGGATTTTTCCTTGATAAAGCACAGAATTAATGAATATGGCACTTTCATATATAGTTATGTTTGTGAACTGAGACTTTCATGGTGTCATTGTTGCATTTCTATACATAAAAAATTACGAGTTATAGAAGACCAACATCTTTCAAAAGAGTCTGATTACAAACACTGAGCTATAGATACAGTATGTTTTAATCCAGTGAAAAAGTTTGATTTTCTACTAAATGATACAGGATACAGCTGTGTAATTCTCAAGACGGTCATGCATATTTTCAACGCAGGCAGAGAATTTAAGTGATACATAAATAATAGAAAAAAACTCTGTATGCTGCATGGTTTTGCATAATGTAAACCTTTGAATGATACATGGCAAAATTTTCTAGGCTCCATCATCTGCAGTCTGAAGGAAGACACTACAAGTAAGGTGATCTGATCATTAAAATCTGACTTACCTAGAAAATCACCATTATAGGTTTGATTGATTGTAACAGGCAGTCATATTGCTGGTAAATCTATTTCTTTTAATGTAAAACTTGCAAATTGCGATATCTAAAGTCCACTGTAGCATTCTGTAGTAGGTCAGGCTTTATTAAATATTCAAAGTACAACTGTCAGGAGAAAAACAGAAGGATTGCCATGGCTGACTTTCTTTTGGAAATGCTATTTGCCATTTGCAGTAACAGCCCCCACATTTTCATTGAAAACATGGAGGGGGCTTAAAGTGAACCTGTGCCCAAACCATGCATATTAAAGTGGTATATTATTCTGAACAGACAGTAAATGTACTTTGAAACAAACCCTCTTTCACATCTGGAGCTATAGGTATTAATCTTTAAATTTCACAACAGAGATGCTAAAATCCCAACTCATTTCCTCCTAATTTTAATTGAGATTTCTGGCAGCCTGAAAACCCAATATACAGCAGGTGCTGTAAATCTCTGAAACCCAAACATAAAGTGGCAGAGCCAGCTGCCGGGGATAATGTAACTCCACTGACATGCAGGGGTTATATAATCCATTGAATGAACAGGATCACCATCTTCACGGAAGTCGGCTGTTGAGCCAGCGGTAAAGATGGCGCCTTCCATGCATGCAGCGAGTTCCTAGGCCTCACTGCAATAGAAACTATATGTCATGTGTTGTGTATATTTGATGATCATGGCAGAAGCCATTGACGAGTTTTGTTCCACTTTAACTGGGTAAATTCTGAACTCTGACTTTATCTTTCAGTTTTCAGTTTATGGCACAGGCCAATACACTAACACCATTCTGTAAAATAGCATGCTGACCATATATATATATATATATATATATATATATATATATATATAACTGTCTGTACTTAAGAAAACAAACATTGTGGGAGAATGCAAGGAAAGTGGGAGATGGAGTGTAGGGGGTTTTGTATGCCAAGTGATGGACTTTAAGGACACCTTGCCTCCACTGAGACTTTATTCAGCCTCAAAACTTCCCCTTACTACTTTGTACTAGCTACTGGGTGCTGCTGTTTTGGTATCAGTGGCCTCAGAATTCTATAGGTCTTGCTTACATATTAGTTTACAAAAAAAAAATACTGACCACACTAAGCAGAACTCTTGCAGTCCCATGAGCCATGAGCTTTACCTTCAGCTGGTGACGGCCATCAGGACATTTGCTCTGATACACGCGATAAACATCATGAATTTGCGTGCAATAGCTGTAGACAGCCTAATGGTGTATCAACTGGGGAAAGAATCTGACATTCTCAGAAGTATCAGATTCTTCAGTTTTTCAACACCCATAACTCTGCAGTACTACTGAAGATTTCAATCCTGAAATAGTCAGCATTAAGTAGTTTAATTGTTTTTACAAAGAAGTGCTTACATTTAATTGTAAAAGGTGTTGACAGGGTCTCTTTAACGTTTGAGATAAGGTTTTAGGGCTGTGATGGGTTTTTGTTCTTTACAAGCACAGAGATAAATGTTTCTGTTAAGAGTTTAACATTTGTTTTTTTCTGACCACATCACATTGCCTCTGGAGTGTTGCAGAACATCCAGACAATCTTGTTCAAGTTGAAACTTACAGCTTATTTCTCTTTTTTAAACAACAGTGATTTCCTTTTGGTTCTTTTTCATGGACACTACTGTTCAGTGTTTCTTTTACTGTGGACACATGAGCAAAAATGTGAAAAATAAAAGGTTGCCTCGTGTCATTTGCTTTCACCTTTGGATTCTTTTTTAGCTCTTCTACTATTGCTCTTATGTTCCCTGGGAGGCAACAGTCCTATATTTTCTTCATTCGTAGACAATTTGATTGTAGATTGATGAATTCCCAGGCCTTTAGGAATTACCTCTTCAATTTTTCTTTCAAGCTCTCCTGAAATTTCTTTTCCTCAAGGCATGGGTCACATAAACAGATTTGTCTTGAGAAAAGCAGACTTGTCTGTAACCAAATTGTGTGCGCCTTTATAGGACACAGCACCTTAAAGCCCCCCTCTAATCTAATTTCATCTCATTGATTGAAATACTTGATTCTAATTACCCTCTTTTCAAGTTGCCATTATCTAAGAGATCTACGTAATTTTTTCATTAAGGACTTTGATTGTTTAAACTGCTTGTTCAATGAAGAGATGGTAGGGTTGTGCTTTGTTTGTTAATAAAAATCTTTAATCACAATTAAAGCAAAACTAAAGATAAAAAAGTATTAACAGATACAATATATTTTTATGATCATAAAAAAAACCTCTAAAATATGTCTTCTATCTGCTTTCATTCTTTTTTACACCATGCACATGTACAGTTCCAGTCCATTTCCACAATTTGTAAGATACCAAGAGTATTTGAAACATTACCTGGTGAAGAATCTTTCAGGTTCATGTGTTTCAATGGAAGTTATTGATTCTCCAGCAGGGAATGTTTCAGTGATGGTCAGGTTACCCGAACCTGCAACCAGGTGCACAGGAGATGTCACTACCCTGTCCTGGACCAAGAAATACATCAGTAGGTGTCAAATGGCAGACCGAGGGGAAGACTGGAAAAAAGTCATAAACCATAGATAAAACGTGGATGTTGCAGGTGAAGAAGGAAAAGAAAAAATATGCCTGATGTAATGTGCAAGTACACACAAGTGCATATTCTGGCAAGAGCTTTGGGACCTACAGTAAATTTACTGAGATTCAACAAAATATAAAAATTCTCTTCCAATGGGACCACCTCTGCACTGCTAGGGTTAAATTAAACTCTAAAATTTAACTCTAGGTGGGTATATAGGCAGCCCTAACATACCCTACCCCTAACTCTCTCGGTTTGCCTTCACACTTCCTCCTCTTGCAATGAAGGGCAATTGATTTAAGAAGGCCCACAGCAAAAATAAGGTAAGCATAGGGCCTATATGACAGAGTCTAAAGAGAGCTCGGGCAGAGGGTTAAGTAGAAGGATCAGTGTGAGATTGGTTGAAATGTCGGGGTGGAGTAAGTAAAGAAGTTGATAAAAGTGCTAGGCAAGTAGGTTCAGGAACAGTTTTTGGGATAAAAAGTTTCCTGCCCACCCATCCCTGAAGCTAAGGAGAGAGAGGAGTTGGGGGATATCAGGGAAGGGTTGTAGTCTGGGAAGGCAAGGGTGTTGGTTGGTAATTTTGGAAGTGGTGGGACCAATTTTGGTGTGGTGACCCTTAAGTAATTAATGGTTAAGTTCCCTGAGGCAGTGCTGGGTGGCTAGGGGACTAGTGCTGGCTTCGAATAGAGATTCTGGTTTGGGTTGCAGACCTTGCCTTTTGGGACCTGCAGCCTTGTTGGTGTGTTTGAAACGGGTATGTTTGTTGTTTACATGGAGTGAAAATACTGTTGTATAATTTGTGTATGAAAGTATTTGTGTTTATGTGTTAGGTATTTATGTTATTAAAAGTTTACAGAAAATGTTATTTTGTAAATTGGTATTAAAGGAGTTTGTTCAAATAAACCGCCTTCCATTTTAAATCCAGAGAAGGTGTTGGTGTAAAATTTTAGGAGGTAAAGATGAGGTGGGGGGGTGGTCTGGTAAGCAGTTACAAGGAAAAGAAAAGTGGTGGTGGGGGGGATGTGTGAGCTACCCCGTTTATGCATTTTGTTG
This sequence comes from Pyxicephalus adspersus, assembly GCF_032062135.1. Lineage (NCBI taxonomy): Eukaryota > Metazoa > Chordata > Amphibia > Anura > Pyxicephalidae > Pyxicephalus > Pyxicephalus adspersus. The sequence goes on from NC_092859.1 coordinate 130,051,177, forward strand.
GATAGTACTAATAATAGTTTAACATTTTTTGTGTTACAAAACAGATTTCTATAACAGATAATTATTGTGAATATTTCTATCATACTTTATATAACCTCTGAACACATTCCCTAACATATTGTATTATGCATAGCATAAGTCATAGACTGAATTAGTCTTGTCAATGAAGTCTATTACCACAACATAACATTCCTCCAACACTCACATCCAGAGATTCAGAAGGTCCTAAGCAAATAACATTTTGCACTTGAGGTTTTGGATTAGTGGCAGGGAGAAAAGGGTAAAAATGTACTCCTGCAGCTTGTTTCACTGAAAAAATATTCTTAGATATGCTTGTTAAGGAGTGTAAAACTCTATAAAACTGAAGTCAAACTTTAATTATGTACATATGCATGACAACTGTTAAAATGTTCAAATAATACATGGATTTATTTTTTTCTCCTTTCAGAGTTGATGTGGCGCATACAAACTGAATAAAGAGCAGTAAACTTAAAAGAGGGAATTTTGTGTCTTGTGAAATTCTAATGTGCCAGTTCCAGAGGGAACCATGCTGTGCATCATAATGCTTTCAATATACCCCGTCTCCTAAGACTACTGTGGATGCATTTACAGCATTTGAATTGTTTAACCCATCTTATCCCACACAAAGCAGGGAACAACGATGTTGTCTTGACAAATGCTACTAATTTGAAATTGCACCATTTTTAAGAGTAACTTTCCCATGGAGTGTTCTGCTAGTGTTTATTCAAGCACTGGAAAAGATTTCTTGTCTAGCTTCCTTTCTGTAGTTATTGCCAGTTAACAGACACAGGAAAATTAGGTAAACAATTAGCAAGACAAACAGGAAACATGCTTTAACTTTTATAAATAGAAATCATATAATTATTGGAAGACCACAGTAATTACAGCATAGTAGTCAGCCTGAGTCATTGGATACAAAAGGATACTCTTTAGTTAAGTGTAAGTAATCCTGATATATATATATATATAACTATCTAGTCTTTATTTGCATTGTTCATTTTTCTTAGATGAAAGATCAAAATCACATGTTGAGTACTCCTTTAACTGTAAATTTGTATATCGAAAAGTTGCATCAGTTGATTAACCGCTGATCAGTTGCATCAGCGGTTAATGAGAGTGCAAAACAAACCAAAAAAAAGAGATCTGTAGATGCCATTGTTTGTCCAACAAGAGGGCCCATTCTGCATATTGTCTTTTTCCCTTCCTTTGCGTCACTAATGTCATGTGATTTCTATTTTTCTTTTTCCCCCTCTATGGTTATTGTGCACATATACAATAACAGAAACAGGTATTTTACTGTGCCAGCAGCAGAAATGGTAAAATAACTTTACAGCTCATTGTTCACCTGTGTGAACTCTACAATGGTACTCCAGCCAGAGATATGTTGCTGTGAAAAAATATCTTGGCATAATTCACCTTACGCATTAGGTCCTCATTGCCAGGTGTACATAATGGGGAGAAAATATGTCGCCCAACCAAAGAGTTCTATAGTATATATGTCTATCATGTAAAAAAAAAAATCACATAAAATATCTATACAATAGAGATAATATCATTGTTCTGAAGATGATTTTTGCACAGAGTTCAAGAACTGCTGTCTAGGAATTGCGATAAAAACGTGTGCAGTCTCTACTGCAAAGTCACCTTTAAATCAAATATTTATACTGTATATCCCATGAAGAATGGAACAACAGTGTTATATGAAAGTGTCAAATGCTAAACATAGGTAGAAATGTGCCTAAGAGTTCATAGACCCTTCCCATTGTCTTCAACCATGGAACCCTGATTGGGAAATACTGCTATAAGTTAACAGCTATTTCTTTGAACAAATGAATTTGCTTTCTTTTAAAACACTTCATACAGGTAGGCTATAAAGTTTGGTACTTGTCCTTTGCATTACAACTACTGCTGATGAATTTTTGCTGTATTAACTATTTTTCACTTCAGGTGTGTCTGGAAAGTGATTAAAATTAAATCATTTGCCTCAAAAGGGATTCAGTAACACTGGAATCATATTTACTCATGGTTACATTTTGTTAGCAAGACTAACATATACCAATGCCAGATCAGATATCTTGTTTCACTATTCTGTAACATAATAGCAAGCACTGCAAGGTCATTCTACAGCTGCAAAATAACTTCAATATTCAGGGGCTTTTAAGCTTTAACCCAGCCATTTCAACTTTCCTCACTTGTTCTTGCTGTCTACATACTCCACCAGATGTGTTTTATTAATTCACATGTCATTGCTGCCGGTTTTAATATGTGCTATCTTTTTCTCTTAGAATATTGGGAACACAAAGTACACTAATTGCAGCGTTGTCAGCAAGATGTCGCCCATGCATACCAGCAAAACAAATTTCAAACCATGAACTTTGCATATTTCTTTCATGACATTTAAAATGAGAGTGGCCCTGGTGACAGTTTAATGATGCAGGATATCAATCAAAAGTATTCATGGGACTGAGATGTAAATGACAGAGTATCTACAATAAGTGATAGGCATGAATTTCATAATTAGGACCAAAGTACTATTTTGGTTCATCTCAAACTGGCAAATATTGACAGCCAATTCTGGAGCAACATGCAAGACCCAAAACACACAAAACAAACTAATAGCTAACACTGTGGCCCTGATTCATCATTGAAATCCGCGATCGCGGGAAGCGCGATAATACGCGCGACCAGCGATCGCGGATTACCGCGGTCCGGGGCTCGAGTGCGCGCGTACACTCGCGTCCTGAATCTGTCGGCCGGATTCCTGCCATGCGCAATTTAATACAAGATCGCGAGTAAAAACCTGTCGGATAAGCGCGGCTTCGTGCGCGAGCTTTTTCGGTTGTTGAATAGCGCGATCGCGCACGATTCCGGATCGCTAATACGACTGCGCGATCGATAATACGATTTGGCTTGATGAATCAGGGCCAGTATGTAAAGTTTGTTGATCACTGAATAATATGGTCATTTTTTTATATATCTTTACTGTGCAAGGCCAAAATCTAACTGGTCACCACAAGAGCAATGTAATATTATTGGGTCCTCTTGTAATGTATTGTTTTTATGAACTAATACACTATTAAAGGGTATATTGAAATAAAGCAGACCTATCACCTATTGTTTTTCCTTATATTAAAGGGTGGATTTAATAGGAGGACCTCTTCCACCTTTATACCATTGAGATTGGCAGATTTACAGGAAGGGAAATTATCCAATCTCACACTTGTGCAGTGCGAGGTCAAGTGATGTTAGCAGAAGAAGGAAGAAGATGGCATAGATAGGTGTCCAGTCTGCACCAGGAAGAAGAAGGAAGATGTGGTGGGATTTTGTTTTTTTTAAATGAAAGTTCTCCTTTAGGTAGCCACCATATATTTACTGTAGGTGAATTGATCACAAACATATACACTAGGAAGCTACACCTGCAGTGAATGTATCTATTTTATAAATATACCCCTTACATTAAAAAAAAGGATGAGTCCTTCATGTCCTTCATATAAGAAAAAACAACAACATTTGCCATGCTTCCAAGTAACAGAGAAAGGACAAGAACTCTGGTTAATACCTTTAATGTCTTTTTCTTTTAACTGTAACTACATTTAAATGGCCAGTGTTGGCACTGGCTTTCTTCCTATAGAACACATAGAGTAAACAAGCTCATATTTAATAAAACATCATAGAAGCATCTGCTGAAAAACATTTCTTTTTTTGGCACATTATTTTCTCACTCTGCAATTTGTGTATTGTAATCTTTAAGTAGATTTACAACTACTGGAGTTCACGTAAGCTCCTATTGTGGAATTATTATTTTGAAGAATGCTAGTTGCCTGGATGTAAAGTTCAATTTTTGGTTCCACTTTTGTTAGTCGCACCTGAAACAAGCATTCAGGTAACTATATGATGACTTGTGTGGAAACACAAATTAGTTGAACATCTGATCTGCATACTCATTCTTGGTCAGAATGGGTTTATTTAGAAGTTATCAGTTCAGAAATGGTGATTTACATATTCTGTTAGTGGAAGATCTACTTTAATTTATTTACCTTTGTCATTGTTTAAAATTGATCTAAAATATATTTGACTAGTGATCCAACTTCTGGATGGAAATAATAAATAAGGCATGTGTAATGTAATATATCTACCAATAAAATAAAAACATAAAGGAAGGTTTTTGTGGAGCCACCGGTGGCAGTATGGTATGACAATACTAAACAAATGCAACAATGCTTCATAAACAGATCTGTGTTTGATTGGTTAGACCAAGGCACTGCTGGATTTTATAGATAATAAATATATTTTAGAAAGGTATATCATACAGAGAATCTATGGGGATGAACCCCCCTTTTAACTTTTTTTGTTGTAAAATGCCTCAAATATTAATGTATAACACGAATGCAAAATGTAACACAGATTAGCATTTACTTTCAACATATGATTAATGGCTGGTTGTGAAAACCATTGCACTGTGCACCATGTTACTAATTTAGCTTGTGTTTATTTAAGATGTGATCCCACTTTATTAACAATGCTGAAGAGGGAAGGAAGAGTCCTGGAAAATGTCAAAGTAAAACACTTACTAAAAGGTGTTTCATTTTTCCAAAATCAGATTTATAAGTACTCTAATGCTGGAATAATGAGTTGCACCATTGAAATTTTACAGACATTAGGCTTAAGCTAAATAAATAATTGTAGTATTATCCTTTGCTTGTTGTCATTAATTTTTAGGATTTTACCTCCAGGGCACGGACATAAGAATTACATAATTTATGAACTCCATTTTTCATACCTTCTAAGATGCTGCTTTAGTCACGCATGACTCTTCATTTTACTGAAATGAAGGAGGATCAGTGCTTCAATTGCTCAGAAATGTCTAGATCAAAGGGTAACCTCTAACATGAACTTGTCTTATGTGGTTCCTTTTGGTCTGGTAAATATTCCATGTGTGAAAGTGTTTTGTTTGAAAGCTCAAATAAAAACCTATTTTTCTTGCCAAAACTTTTGTGTGATGAAACTTCTGTTGCTTGTGTAGACTGTTATCATCAAATGATATAAGATATCACATGATAGCACTATGTCTTTCTATGTTACGCACATTAGGAAAGGGGTGGGTTCTGTAGTCCAACTTGTTTCTCTTTTGATGATACAGAAAGGTGAATAAGGCTACATACACTTTCTAAATAATGGTCTCCCGTGACAAATGGACGTGAATGTCTTGGGCAAAGACCTGGTATGTGTAAAGCATTCCCTTCATTTGTTTATTGTTCCTTTGTTTATTGATCTACCCTGGAGCAGGGATGACCACTGTACTTTCCTAAGGACACAGCAGGATAACCCATATTCATCTGCCTCTCTACCCTCTTCATAAATCCTAGCGCTGTGTGTACATAATTTGTTCATAATAAAGTCACTGCAAATCAGGAAAGATTGTTTCCAGTGACATAAGTCCAATGTGTATATATAGCATAGGAAAAAAGGACTAGAAATGTGTTACCGGTAGGATAACTAGTTAAAAATAAAGAAAAAATGCCTGAAAAAAAAAAGAAAATAAACGCTACCACTACTAACTAAAGACTGATCATTTTAAAGTGTAAAAAATGTTAAAAAAAAAAATGGAAGCAGACAGGTCTTTTATTGCAGAATCGACAGTTAAAATTTCCTGTCTGATCATAATTTATTCTCACTGACCTGTCTCCAACCTGTCGCAGGCTTCTCCATCTTCATCCACTCCTCTTCTGGGGGTCAGATCTTTGACTACTATGTTTAGCCAACTCCAGAGTTATGTAACATGGATGCAAGTGGGACTGCATTCACGGGCTGTCAGGGTACTTGGTAGCTTGGCTGACTTTTAAAAAAGAATTGCGATCTGGAAGATTATTAATATTAAGTATTTAATATAGCTCAGAAATATTATGCTGTCCATAGTCATGTCCCTAGCTGTCCCTCAAAGGGGCTAACAACATAATATTTCTACCATAGTCATAAATCTTTATTACAGTCTAAGGTCAATTTTTGGGGAAGCCAATTAACCTAATTGCATGTTTTTTAATTGAGGAAGGAATCTGATGTACCCGGAGAAAATCCACACAAACTTCATGCAGATAGTGTTCTGGCTGAGATCCGAACCTGAGACCTAGCGCTGCAAAAAGCCGGAGCGCTAACCTTTGAGCCACCGTGCTATCCAGGCAATTATGTCTTAATGTAGAAGGGACATTGCCTATGTTTGCCCAACAGCAACATTCACATTTAACATTCGTTCAATATCATTCACAAAACTCCTGATAATATAATAATAGGCTGTAACCTACCACCCATATGTTGCTTAATTCACACAATACAAATAAATGTAGAGCTTTCCTAAAAAATTAATTTGCATGTTTTTGTTTTTTAGTAAACCCACATTGTAGAGCAGTAACAAAATATGTAATGCATTATTAAAAATACACACTGCAATGCTTTTACTTTTAAATTCTTATTAAAATCCAATCCTATCCCTTCAATATTGGATCAGTGCAGCAGTTGCTCACTTAGAGTAAACCTCGGCTATGTTTTAGCTTGTGGTAATTATTTTTATAGATATTTATAAAATCTTTACAGTTTTCTTCACTTTGGCTGAAGACCTGTAAGAAACATATTTTCTTATGAACATAAAAGAAAAAAAAACAGGATCTAAGATTCCTGGAGCTGATTTTTCTTTTATTAAACTAAAAATGTAAATAGATATTATTATTATAGTGATATATTTGTTGGTTACCTATTGGCCAGCCAAAATTGCTTTTCTTCTATTTTATTATGCTTTATATAACAAAGACTTATTAAATTTTGTTGGCAGCTGCAAGGCAAAGACACAATCAGATGCTTATTTTTTCTGTTTATTTAAGCAGCTGTTGGCAGATATTTGCTTAGTATTAAAATTACATTTGAAACAATACGTTTTCATCCAAAAGCCTTTTTTTCAAGCATAGTAAATAGTCATGAGGATGCACATGAAATAGAAGTAAAATATATTCAGTTGTAATAGAAAAGGTTCTCTGACATTTAATGAAATAAATAAAATATTCCCTAACATTATATCAGCATGAATTTATTTTATATATGTTACATAGGAAATGTTCCGGAATTGGAAATGTTTGTCTATGTTAGATTCCAATTGACAGAAATAGGTATTCAGTCAGATATATATTGCACTAACAAGCTCAATTTCATATCCCTACGTCTACTTTCTAGTGCATTCTGTAAACCAGTACACTGGTCTTACCTTCCATCTTGCACTGTTGTATAGGCTTTGTCATGACCTGTCTGCATTGCATAGAGAATCGTGTCAGTGATGTTGTTACTGAGCTAAAAAACAAAAGTATGTAAGAAAACAGAAATTGTTACCAGGTTACAAATAAAATGAAAAAATCAGAACACTGATAGTATTTGCATATCAAATCTTATACAGCTAGTCCCCCGGGTCACATAGGAGATAGGGACTGTAGGTTGGTTAAGTTGAATTTGTATGTAAGTCGGAGCAGGTACATCATTTTAATACATGCAATTAGGACAGATGTTTGTCTCAACATATTATTAGGGAGCATGGTGTCAGTAACTGTACAAAATCCTCACTTTAAGCTAAACACAAACAAAGCAAAAAAAGAAAAAAAACTTTATGGAGCCTAGACATTCAATAACTTCTGGAGCAAGCTGTGCTTTGATATGCAAAAAGAAACAAAGAGTTTGACTTGTGTTGGATAATATTGGGGGTTGCTCATGGTAACGGGATGCTTACAGGGCTGCCTTCTCAGCCTGGGACCCTCTGGCTGCCTTCTCAGCATGGAACCCTCTGGCTCTCTTTTCAGCCTTGAACCCTCTGGCTCTCTCTCAGCCTCTTGCTGATCACTTCCCCAAGCCTCTTGCTGATCAATTCCATCTCTCTTTTGCACCTGAGTACAGGTGCACGTTTACCCAGTCAGGATTGGGTTGGGCCAAGGAACCCACCCTTTCACTCTCTTGACAGGGGACCAGGGCCCTAAAGAACCAGGTTTCTAAAAAAATTATCCAAACATCCTCACTTTGATTTCTCTGGAGCCTTTAATACACTTTCCTGCCACTCTTAGTGACACTCTGTCACACTCCGTCATTAAAGAGTCACAAGAGCTTGCAGAAGTGTTTAGGAAAAGATTTTTTCTGCAAGTCCTCCAAGCCTCTGTCAGCACACGAGGTAGCAAGGAAGCCCCATTCGTATACAGTTGTCCATATGTCAGATGTCCTTAACCCGGGGACTACCGGTAACCTCTATAAATTCAAATTACATTCAGGATATATTGTCTGAATGTAATTTGAAAAAAATGCCTAAAAAAAAAATGCCTAAAAAATATTTTCAAAAACTTTATCAGCTAGATTATTTTAATTGTATAATTTTCTAATGCAGGAGCTATATGATAGTTATGGGTTACCTTTATTTTTATATTAACCAAGACCAGATAGAATCAAATTATCTGGTGGTTTTATTTGTACAATGGAGGAGAAGCATATTCTTTGTTATAAAGAAGGAGCACCAAGTTGTATGTTGAGAGCATTGACATATTTTAGATTTTGTTCCGGTATTTAAATTTTTATTAAAGTTATCCCACTTCTCAAAATACCTTTTGTCATTTCTTCCTAAATAAAAGATGTTTCTATCCATTCCATCTCAAACAGAAATGGAAGTTTTCACATAAATAGTTGATGGTGGATAGAGGTGGTGAAATCCAGCACTGTAATATTGTTTTACTCGCTACGGCTGAAATGATAAGAACCAGACGTCCAGCCCCTTTCCAATACCAGACTTTACCCATCCTTGATTGCCTGTTCCAGGGAGAATGCAAGGTAGGTAGGAGTAAGAGTGGTTTTAATTTTAGGGGTTAGTTCTGCTTTAAAATGCTTTTAAAAACTAATTTGATATTTGTTATATTGAAGCTAAACTCTGGGTATGTCAAAATAACTCACACTGCAAGGGTTAAAAGCCTACTTATGTCTATGGTGTCATAAAAATGCACATTTATTTATTTCATCCCTATTTTTTTGACTCTCTGAGTTGTAGGAAGGCCATCAGAGTACATTGAAGGACTGCTGGTCCTGCACTATATGTGATGATGTCAGACAGCTGCAATAGGCCAGACCCTACTGGTCAAATGAAGAGGTGCTTCCTGAGAAAGCAAAAGATAAGCTAAATAAAAGTGCTTTTTACTGGTAAAAAAATAGGCATTTAACCCTTGCAGTGTGAGAAAAGTCCTGTTGCCACTGTAGTTTTGACATATGCCCTAAATTCGGCTTTAATGTTTAGATGTTTTCTTGCAGATGGCTGTTCATTATTTCTGTATAATGATGAATGTTAATGGCATTACAGAGTAAATGTTCACAAAAAATAATAAAAAAGTAATTCCTTTCATCAATGAGCAGCCTGACAACAAATGAATGTTTTATTTTGTTATCTGTTATAGATAATAGATCGGGAGCCCTAGGAGAAGTTACAAATATTTTTCACATTTACCACAATCTCGCTCTATGTTTTCCTAGGCCTAAAGCTTATGTTTTATTAAAAAATGCAGATCAATGCTAACACTCAATAAACTGAACAGCACTGTACACAATCAAAACTCACAAACAAAAAACTTTATGTATATTTGTGATAAAACATACATTGTAGTTAACTTAGATGTAAATACGTGCTGGTAATCAGTATTCCATGGCATCATCCACACATAGATTAGACATATGCAGATACAAAAAGCTTCCAATTATTAAGTACTATAAGTTCACAGAACAGATAAAAGCACTCACATGCTCATACTGAGACATGTATGTTTGGATTTGAAGCTTATTACAGTGCTGTGTAATATGTTGGCACTATAGAAATCTTGTTTATTTATAATAATAATAATAATAATTGTTTTCCTCAATTTCAACTGGTAAAAGGTATAAAGGGCCGGGATAAGGCTTAGAGTAACTGTGATACTGCAGATTTTTGGCACTTTAGTTTGGATCCAGGCCTGGAGTGTCTTGAAAGAAATGGGTGGGCCAGATACTCCATCCCTCTTCTAGACAAGAAGTTGGGGATGGCTAGGAAGCACCAAGCTGATGATATTAAAAGTGAATGTGTCTTTGAGTCTGGGGTAGAGTTTGAGTCAGATGTGAAATTGTGAAGTCTGTGAAATAGGAGAGCCAAGGAGGTCCCCCAAAGCTTAGTTCTGCTTGACCAATGACTCTGAACTTGTCAGAGAGAGATAGGAGGCTAATTTATTGTTATTTTTGCTGAATGCTCATCATACTGATCACCCGGAAAGAGAAAACACTTGATGTTTATTTTCTGTTTATGCTTAGAGTGAATAAAAATGCAGTGCATTGCATAGTGCTTTCCATCGCTGTTTTATTAAACATATGCATAAAGTTTTTGGTTTGTTGTCATTTTCATTTCCATTTTTTTTTGTTTTGTTTTACTTGTTAGGATTAGAGTACATCCCATTTTTGATTTTGGTTATTTGAATAGCTGTAGAACATATTTGTTTTGGTCGCAAATGGTTTACATTTTCCATTGATAAGTTTTATTTACTTATTCTTTTTCCTGTGTTGGCTTTCCGTGTCCAAACAACTCTTCCTGCTGCAGGAGATTTCCAGATACAAAAGTAAAAAACTAAGTTTAATGAAATGTCATATAATAGTGCTTGTATTGCCTGACTCTGTTAATAACAGTGCTTGGCAGATCCATCAATGTCCTGGGCTATTTGTGACTGTTATTAGCTCTAGGTGCACAGCTATTCTTGGAGATTGCCATTGCAAACCAGAATGAAAACATGTCAGATAAACACATGGCTGATCTTTTACGTGGGTGAGCATGAAAGCAGACCGTCATGAGTCAATATATATCAGTTTAGTCGCACAACCCTGACATCTCCTTTTTATTTTTTCTCTAAGACCACTTAAAAGATCTGTCAGGGGCAATAGAAATACCAAAGGGTAACTTTATAGGGTCATTTCTATGTGTGAAACCTGCAGTGGGCCTTTGGGATATTTCTAAATACTGCTCAAGTCTTGAAGACACCAAATGAGAGCCTTCAACAATGTATAATAGGCAGTAAATGATTGCCACAAAAAGAATCAAAACACTTCATGATGAACTTATTTCATTTATTGATAATAGGACAAAAAAAGCCAATACATTTTTTGGGTTAAAAAGCACCCTCCTCTCCGGGCTATAAATATTTGGGTGTTTTTGCTGGATTGTGGAAGTAGCCACGGAATGAGACATTGGGCCAGATTTAATAAAGCTCTCCAAGGTTAGAGAAGATACAATTTATTCAGTGAACCTGGGCCATTCTGCTAACCTGGAATAGATTTCTTAATTTGTAATTTGCTATTTTTTGTTTCCTGGACCAGATTCATTCCAGGTTTGCTGGATCACCTAGGTTTACCAATGAAAGTGTATCCTCTCCAGCCTTGGAGAGCTTTAATAAATTAGGTCCAATTAATGGTTGATTGCTAGGGAAAAATTTTACCCCTTTTTTGACAGCAGAGCTTGTGAACATTTCTAGTTCTTAAACACAGCTCACTCTCACTTCATAGGGCATCATGCCTAAAAATGATAACAGCCAGATTCGAAAGCCGTATGGTTTCAGGTGGCCATGTGCTATAAAAAGATTTCTTAAAAGTAGTTTGATACCTGTAAGCAAATGTTTTCAATCCTGGATCAGATCCATGTCAGGTTTGTGGGTCACTCAGGTCCACTGAATAAAGTGTATCTTCTCCAGCCTTAGAGAGCTTTATTAAAATTAGGCACAATATGTTCAATAAATTAACTTCTGTCTTCATTGTTCTGTACCATCATACCTTCTATCTTTAGGTAATTACATTATGTTATATTATTCCTGTAAAAAAAAAACCTCATGAACTGGGTGCAGATAAGTATATACCACAATGGGGATATAGTGTTACAGAAAGGTTAGCTGATGCAACATTTTATTACAGGTAGCCCTCCGAGTTAAGGACATCTGACATACAGACAACTCCTAGATACGAACATTCTGTGCAGGACGAACGCTTGATAGGGGGAGAGGGGCGGTTCGCATGACTTGCAGAAGAAATCCTTTGCTGTTCTGCAGCTTCTTGTAACTCTTAAATGACCAAGTCAAACTCTGCAGTTGTTTCTTTTTGCAAATCAAAGCACAGCTTGCTCCAGAAGTTAATGAATGTCTAGGCTCTATAAAGTTTTTTTGCTTTATTTGGTATTAGCTCACCTTGAGGATTTTATACAGTAACTGACACCACGCTGCCTAACAGTATGTTGAGACAAACATCTTTCCTAATTGCATTTAATAAAATAATGTACCTGTTCCAACTTACATACAAATTCAACTTCAGAACAGACCTACAGTCCCTATCTTGCATAAGAGTAACCCAGGAACTACCTGTATATAAAAGACTGACTTCCTTTTCTCTGTGAAGAATGGCAGCACCCAATGGGGCAATAGTTGGATTCTGGAGAAGCGTAATTTTTCAGCAATGATGTAGTAATGATTTGTTTATTGTAAAAAGCAGCTTATACCTAGCTAGTAATAAACAACAGAGAAATCAGTACTTTATATAGTTTGCCTTATATATAGGACAACAAGAGTAGTATTTTTAGCTTATTACTTAAAGTGTACAACATTCTAAGTTTGGTATTGCCCTTGCAGCTTCATGTTCTCTATATTATTGTTACTTTTCTGTAAGTAGTAAAAGAAATGTAGCTGCTTATCATTTAAAAACACCAATTGGCCTACCGGTCTCATTGTGAATTCCTTTGCTCAGATATCAGAATCAATAAGTAAACACAGAGCAAACATGAAGTATTCATTTAAATACTTGCATTTTACCAATGTAAACCAATGTAAGTTTTATCAGTCAACCATTGCTGATGTACTACCACAACTTGTTTTCTTGCTCTGCTAAATTTTAGAAATTCCTACATCATTTTCCTGTATGCAGGAAAGCTCACTATTCAGTTTAGTACATTAGGGCAGTCTGTAAATAAAATGTTTCTTTTAGTTTGTATAAGTGCATATCCTGGCTATTCTATATATTATTCCATCATATTCTGCTAAAGTTGGTGCTCTTCAAATAGTTGGTAATTAAAGAAATCTTTACCCAATAATGGAAAGGATCCACACCATTTTATAACATGTTTACCTACTAACTGTAATGTCACAATATGTCCTGGAATATGAGGCTTTGAAAATGATTTCCAACAATAATTTAAATATTAAGAAATAACATAGGTAATACTTATGTCATTTGCCCATCCAGTTGTATTAGCACAAACTGCACTTGGATAACAGAAAGCTACCCTGTAATCCTTATAGTTCTAGTAATTTGTTCCTCCAGCAAAGGAAATTAATGCTGTCCTGTACAAGTGATAAGAAAATATGAAGTTGATGTTCTCTGCTTGTAGCAGTTGATATATAATTCTGTAACAAAAAGCAATGTGTGCTATCTTCCCTTCTATCAGAAGTTAGCAGAATAGTTACAAGTTAATTTTGACAATAGTTTTTTTTTTTTTTGATTCAGTGTCAAACAAGTTCAAAGATTTAGCATTATGTGCTCAAAGAATTTTGGAAAATTGGTTTCATTGAGTCTATTTTAAGCTTATATTTCATCCTGATTGAGGTTAATAATGGCAATGAAACAACTGAAGTGACATGCATGGCAATTACATTCAACCATTTGGGTACTTTAAGAGCTTCTTATAATTTACAAGATAGCTAAATACCGTCATGTCAGTCAGAAAAGTAATTTTAATGTTGATTTATAAATAGGTACTTCTTACAGTTTATGTAACACAGAGTACTCAGATTCTTTTAGATTTCAGTCTGCAGTAATTCACTTATTTAAAATATGTTTTATGATAAAGTTCATTTTTATAATGGTGCTCAGGGTGAAAAAGTTTGACATTCAGAAGATCTTAGAAGATATGGAGTATTGGGAATGAATGGCTCTGTGAATATGAACAGTGAACATTGGCACTGGGCACTCAGGATTTTTGTTGTTAAAAAGGAAAGACTCGAACAATGGTTCCAGTGTGTTGGAGCTTGGGTGCAGAGATTGGATAAATAAAGACAGGAGAAATTGGGGGGATGTTGAGTTGGTTGCTAAATGAGAATCAGTCTGGGGGATAAAACTTTGTAGCACAATTTTAGTTCCTTAAGGACAAGAAGACAGCAGCCCTACTAAAGCCCACAGGTCAATTACTGGGTAGAAGAATGGAGGTAATGCTTCTGAGTCAAGGGAATATGTATTTGTAATTATAAGGAGGCCAATGATCCAAGGAATAGATATAGGTAGGTAATGTGAGAATGTAAAATCTTGTGGCACCTTTGCCACTAGGAATGCCTAACTTGGTTCTAGGTTCTATTCTGCCCCTGAGAAAGTTGATGGTAAAAAGGATGGACAAGGTGATACAACAACCTCTTATAAGTATTTGTGTGCCCTGATTAATTAATAATTAATTTCCATTTTTTGTTAGTTGTAAAGCTACGTACACACTTCCAATTATTATCGTTGGAAAATGAACGACGAACGATCCTGCACGATATCTACGAACGATCGTATAGCACCGATCCTGCACATAGAGATAACGACACGATCGTTCGTAGATATTGTACACACAATAGATACGATCGTTTGAACGATAGAGGAACTATGTGCACGACAGGAAAGTGAACGGACGTTCGTTCATTATGCATGCTCAGCCCATGGACGATCAACGAACGACCGTACACACGAACGATGTTCAACGATCATCGTCCAATCCGATCCGCCGGTCCGGTCGTTCGTTTCCAACGAGTTTCCTCGTTCGTCGGCGTCATTGGTTACTTTTTTACGAACGATTTTTTGCCCAATCGATCGTTCGTCGTTCGATTGGAACGATAAAAATTGGAAGTGTGTACGCACCTTAAGACAGTGCATGTTAACTACATCTAAAATTGAAGTACATTGGCCTTGGACACCCATTGATTTGGGATTATTCCTTTTTTTGTGTTTTCAGATAAATATTTTAAAAACAGAAAACTGACATTCAGGTGCTGTCAGTGTAAATATTAAAAAGCCCATGCCCTTGGCAATATACAAAGAATGGTTTTACCAAAAAGTAGCTCTAGTATATTGAACAAATCCCTTACAAAATCATATATTGTATTTGTGTGTGTGTGTATATATATACATCTGGCAAATAAAATTGAATTGTCACTTGTAAATAAAACACATAAAAGATTTTCTATTTTATTGTAGATTGTTTGTGTTGTTTACGAGTAAAGCGTTGTTCTTTGGCTGATGAGACTAGCAGATATGAAACATGATAAATGAGTAAACTGCTGCATTTATGTTGCCAAGCATTTTACATATTTTAAACTATAAATGGTAAATTCAGATGTTCCTAGTTTTATGACATAAGCAGACACTAAATATTTTGTTTTTTTATCACAAAGCATATTAGTTATGAAAACAAATCTCTTGTAAAACAGATATAACAATTTGTTTCTGTTTCTTCAGAAACCATAACACATGCTATAGAATGAGGTAAGTAACTGCAAAGTGAGAAATACCAGAATAATACTCCTCCTTTATAACACCACCACATAAAAATGATTATTTATGGAATGGAATTGTAAATTTATATGTCATGGTAGATGTTATAGCTGTAAACAGAGATACTACTTTCTTTTTGAGTTTAGGTTTGATGCTGCTATAGACTCATGGGGAAAATGCAGGGTTCACAAAGGGAAAAGTTTGCAGATCTAATGCAAAGTATAAGGAATAGCCAGTATTGCACTGCATATGTCCCTGGTCAGATCAACGCAATCTGTTTACTGCAAAATGGGGGTCACAGCAGCCATTGTCATGTACAGGGATCTGAATCCAAAGGAAGTAGGCCTGCTCAAGTAGCCAGGGGTTCACCAGGGCATGAAAACCTGCATGACAATACAACACGTTAGAGGTAAGAAGCCTTAGCTTCATGCCCATTGATCGACAGACCTCAAGATACAATAAATACTGCTGATGATATATGTACACCATAAACTGTTAAGGATTTTTTGAAAGTTTCATATAAAGAAGAGAATGTTAAGAACCTGTGGCAATATTTTATTGCTATAATGTTCCTCCTTGACACAAAATGGGTCTGATTTATTTAAGCTATCCAATACTGGAGAGGATATTCTTTTAACAGTGAAGCAGGGTGATCCTGCAAACCTGGAATGGATCAGGTCCAGGATTGAAAGTATTTGCTAACAAATATCAAATAACTTTTTAGAAATACATTCCAGGTTTGTGGGATCACCCAGCTTCACTGATGAGAGTATATCCACTACAGCCTTGGAGAGCTTTATAAAATCATGCCCAATGAGAGCAAAATTTTGGGCCTTATTTATTAAAGCTCTCCAAGACTGTAGAAGGTAGGCTACGATGGAAGAACCTGGTTTATCCAGCAATTCTGAAATGGATCTGCTCTACAGTAAGCAAAACTGGCTGAACATGAAAGCTTTGCATAGGACTTTGCAGAATATCTCTAAATTTACTGACCAATACAAGCAAGGTTTCCACCATTATATGCTCAGAGGAAACTGGTCAGATACGTTATACTTAGTAGCCAGCACTTTCTTGCACTACTGTTACATTCTTACCACTGATTAGCTGCAGCTATGGAAAACCAAACCCAAGTTAAAAGAGATTCCAGAACTTATAGTGGAGCTTTACAATTACAATATGAGAAATGACAACAATTAAATACAAATTTTTACAACTCATTGTGTCAAAAGTCATATGACAGACCCTCTTTTAATCAGCGTTCTCTCTGCCATGGTAAGCAGGGTTAGGAAACCCTGCTGAGTATAACAGAGAACAGATATCTATATCCACTCTCCATTATTTATGGTTCTCTTAGTAAATTTACACCTTATTACACCTTATTACTCTGGTCAACAAACATTTTCTTGCCAAACAGATCAAAGTCATTTTAGGTTATGTTTGATGCACAGATTCTAAATGTGGTATTGGTTTTGCTAGATTGGCTCTAGTTTTTGAAATAATGACCCTAATAATAATCCCGTAGAAAACTAATGAAACATGAAAATTAAGCAAAATAAACTAGATATACCTACGTATACAAAATTACATTTTTGAAATACTTATTGTTAATATATTCTATATTCCATATACTTACAGAACTAATCAAAAAGAAGTCATTGAAAAACTCAGTTTGTATGATTTCCTTTTATGCTGATGATCAGGACAATCACGTTTTGTTGAGTGACCAATTGGAATTGATGCAAAGCAGCTGCTATTATGCAGTAAAACAGATTTCAAACTTCGAGTGGAACTGTCTATGAAAAGCCGCCAGTCTTCTGCTCGGTATTCTGGTACTCCCATATGGGCTAGTAGTCCAGGAATGTTACAACAGTACACGAAGGCTCCATCTTCCCTGAAATATGGTAGGAGTGTCACCTCTCTTGTCCTGTAAACCGGTATTTTAACGGAGCGGCACAGGCCATCTTGCTGATTCCAAATCAGGGTACTCCCACTTGTTTTTCTTGTAACAATTGAAATCTTTTACATTCACACCACAAAAATAACAATCATTAGGATGATTTTGGGGCTCTTGCCATAACATAGGTACACCAAGTTTCAAACTGTTCAGTTTTCCATTTCCACTGACGTAGACACTCTACACAAGTTTTGCATACCATTGGGGCGCCCAATACTTATCTTGGTCCCCCAGTTAAATACTAAAATATGCAAGATTTGCTTGTTTTACAAATTCTGTAATGTTTCTTCTCTGTTTTTGCTGAGAATATTCAACACAAATGTAGCAAAATACATTATGGTTATTTAAACAAATTCTTCTTGAAGAACTCATATCTCTGTAAAAAAAGAAAATGTATGAATAAAAAGAAGGCACATGGAAGTTTCATGAAAATAATGCTATATTTAATATATATTAAATACAAAACATCGGTGTAAATAAAGACTGATAATAATATGCTGTGTTAACATTTGTTGTTGGTAAAATTGTCTATTCTTATACCTGTATCACAAGAACTAGAGCCAATTCAATGAAACTGATGTCATTTCTGGATTCAACAGACCTGAAATACACTAAATATATTTAAAAATTCTTGGCAATTGATTTTTTTTTTTTTTGTTGAGCTGTATTATAGAATGATTTATGTTTGCCCAGCTTTGATTCTGTGAATTAGAATAGAGTAAGAAAAGGACAAGGCTTTTAAGTGGCAACACAACAATGAATAGTGCTGAACTATATTAGCCCCTTTTTGTGTTGAACTATAAAAGCCTCTTTGTTAGACATAGCCTAACTAAACTAAATAATTCAAAAAGTGATACAGGATGCTATAAGTCCAATGTACAATACCACACTGGAATCAATAATGGTAATGAGCGTAGGTCTCGTTATTCTGACGCGTTTTGCCAAGTGGCTTCTTTAGGGGACTTAGTGTAGAGACTTATTCTGAATAAACAAAACAACAGAAAAAATATATCCACATTATGTACAGTTATATATCATCGGTGTAGTATATGTTTGAGAACAAAAATAACAATAAATGCAAGTTATATCATCTGCATTAAAATGTAAATCTGTAATACATATGGAACATGAGTTGAATGTTGTATCATCTGTATCATATAAAGTCCTGCAATGTTCAATATAGGCATTGTACCTAACCGTATGAATGTATGCATAATGTATAAGCCTAAGAATAGGCTTGAGCTATGTCTAGCAAAGGGGCTAATATAGTTCAACACCAAATAAATTATTCTTTACAGTGTTGCCACGTAAAAGCCTTCTCTTTTTCTTACTCTAGTCTAAATATACACCTTGTTTTGTATTCAGAAGCAAATCTGTTCTGTATAGGGAAAAAGATTTAATTCCAGGTACAAAAATGCCCAGTGTTGCCCCTTTGTATAAACATAATCAAAAGAAAGCTAAAAACTTCATGTTGCAAAATGGAATAACTCAAAAGCATAATACCTGCAAATGCAAAATATTACAAAAAAATCTGTTTATACCAAAACCAGAACACTCCTAAACATATGTCTGAAATATTTTGTATATTCAGATCCTTATGAAGCAAATCTTGATAAGTTATTATTCACTTTCCCCCCACTGCACAAGATAATTTACTCTGACAGCTGTAAAATTGCAAATCATTACAAATCTTTACAGTGTGTTTAAATGTCACCAAAGCTGCAGACCAGCAGGTTTGTAAGAAGATAATTTAGACTTGACCAAGATTTACCCTTCTGTGTATGCTCATTACAAATAGAGGAGCAGCCAAACATTGAGAATATCTACCCACTTTGTGGAGTTTTCCTGGTACAATCAATGATTTTCTAAGATAGAACACTAAATTTGTTGCCCGCAGAATACATAAACTTGCATGTTAATGAGAAATCCGCATGCCCTGTCTAAACGCATTGATTAAAAAAATTGATCCTATAATCAGACTATGGTTATGTGTCAAGCTGCCATGCAATATCTAGAACACTGTGTGGTATTTTATACTATCTTACACTTTTCTTTTTTACTCTTAGACTTGACATAATTTGCACCTGGTCATTAAACTGAAGATTCTTACTTTTTAGTTTGTCTCACCGGTCTGTTTGAAATGACTGTCTAACCTTTGTACTTTAAAAAGGTGCAATTTATCAGAAAATTAGGATATTATTTACCACCCTACCATCCTTGCAGACACTTTGTTCAAAACTTGATCTTTCTGGTGTGAACCTCAAGCGACCTAATGTACCTCATGCTATAATTATTACGGATAATTTCATCACCTTTGCCGAAAAAGCTACAGTACTTAATATACGGATTCAAAGGCAATTAGGTATATGTGAATCATTAAAACCTTTTCAGATTTCTGAAATCTCTGATGATCACTGCAGTTTGAAAATAACTTTTAGTAAGAGTACACCATTTCATCTGCTTTCAGTGTGTTTGCATAGAGAGTTCATTGAATTGCATTAGTGGTATCTTTAATAAAATTCTAGTAAAATAGTATATTTACAGCTGGAAAGAAATGTGTGCTGCAATTAGGTTTTACTATAGAGTCTTCGGTAGAGAGCAGCATCAAAGAAACTGCCTTCAAAGCAACTCTACAGCAAGTACAAATGATACCAATGAAATATACCTGAACATCTTAATTCAGCAGACAAAATATAACATGAACAAAACAGAAAGAGCACAAAAACAATTTCATTGAACCAGAACAAAACAGGACGGCATGCGATGATAGATCTCTCCGATGAACCAAAGGTTTTACACACAGCTTTAATGTTTAAAGCAAGTCATATTTTTCATGTGTACCAAGAACCTAAAACAAAAGAGAACACCAAAGGAATTATTTCATAACATAATGTAAAGGGCAATGGTGTGCTGTAACCCATAGAGAACAGAAATATCACTTTTGGAAGTACCGTGAAATGAGACTACAGAAATGTCATCAGTATTTAGTTGTAGTAAGTTAGTTCCTCGCATTATGCTACAGCATGGTATATATACGGTGGCACAAGTTAAAGGGAAATTACAGTCCAGCATAACATACAGTAAAAAAAACATCCAACTCCTCATTGACTTTATCTATCTTATCTGCCTTTTCTCCAAAGTAATGTCATCTGTTTGATGACAAATGTGTAATATGAGCATGGTTAGGACACATTCTAGGGGAAGCTGCAATGTGTAGTAGTTTCATTTGTCACTGCATTCTTCCTATATTGTTTATGCTGCAATTTGAGGCTTATCTTCTTCTCTCAAACATCAAATAATTCCTCACAGTGAGAATCCAAGTCCTGCAAACTTAGTCCTGGCTAAGATGAAATCTGTTAAACACTTTCAAGTTAAAAGTAATAATGATTTAGCATGATAATAGCATGCAATGCCAAGCTACAATATCTAAAGTTAGCAAAGTACTTTCTTGTATTAAAAGAGGAATAGACTGCAGAGATGGAGACATAATCCTGGCCCTGTTAAAAGCATTGGTCAGACCATATATGCAGTCCAGTTTTGGGCATCAGTTCACAAAAAAATACATTGTGGAATTGGAGAGAGTACAGAGAAGGGCAACTAAACTAATAAAAGGAAGGAGCTATGATAAAAGATTAGCTGAACTGAATCTATTTTGAGAAGAGATGTTTAAGGGGGATATGATCACCCTGTATAAATATATAAACGGTCCATATAGACATATATACAGAGAACTCTCTTCCCCATTATTCACTTTGAGATCACTCAGGAAGTAGTTTCAGCAAGTTCTATAGATTGCTTTAAGAAACAGCTAGATACTTTTCTAGAAGCACAGAATATAACTGGGTATTAAGGCTTTAAAGTAAGGATAACAGAGACTGTTGATCCAGGGAACATCTGGGATATGATCCAGCCTCATGGGATCAGGATAGAATTTATTGCCCCCTGTAGGAGCAAATTGAAGCAGGGTTTTTTTTGCCTTCCTCTGGATCCACTATGTCTATAGATATTTTATCTGGGATATGTTTATTTCCCTAGTAGTTAAACTTGATGGACATATGTCTTTTTTTTCAACATAACTGACTATGTAACTACTATGTAAGTATTTGACAAAAGATATAGTAACAGCAAATTTTGACTGTAGCTTTAATTCTTAAAAAAATGTAAATGATACCATGGAATAAAATAGTTTTCTATAGATTTTTTTTATATAGACAACCTACTAGCCTTTGTTCCAAAATAATGTCATCTGTCTAAAAAACTTCACAATACTCCAGTATTGATGGCAGCCATTATGTATGGTTAGGTCATATTTTTTTCAGAGGGAGAGCTGTATACATACATGTCTCTGGCATTCTCGTGAAAATTTCCTCGAATTTCCGATGGGTCAGCGATATTTCAGCGAACCTATTTTGCAAAACCATCGGAAGATCAAGGAACTTTTTAGGCTCCCCGGCACTAGAGGTTAATTAATTTCTAGTGCCCCGGGTTTACAGTGAATTCTCAGGACTGCATTCATTCTTGCAGCCCTGGGAATCATCCTGTTCTGCGATCCCTGGCACTAGAGGTTAATTAACCTCTAGTGCCCAGGGATCGCAGTGGAACTGCAGATGAACTCTCAGTGCAGTTTCTCCATTGAGAGTTCATCTGCAGTTCAGTTCCCACAGTCACTGGGCTAACAAGTACAGCCCGGTGATAGTGGGAACTGAACCGCAAATTGGGAACTGAACAGCACAGCCTGATCTTTTTTTTTTTTTTTTTTTAAATTCAATCTCATTTGGGGATTTTACACGGGGCGTTCTTGCTTACAATTTCGGTAAATGAGAAGGTGCGAATTCGCCGCGAGATCAAGTTTTAAAAACTGGCTCGCTCATCCCTAATGGGAATAATGAATTTCTGTATACTATCAATTATTCTGTCAGAAAGAGTCTTCCTACTTTGTTTATTAAGCAATTAGAAGCTTAACTCCTGCTCTCCTGCATCAAAGAATAACAATTAAATGATTCCCACTTCTGGTTGGCTGCAGGCTGAAGCCAACTCATTTTACTCATTTAAGGTATTACCACATTGTGGTCCAGAAGTAATGAGGGAGAAGCATTGGTTTTGTAGCAGAGGGCACATTTTATTTTATATTTCTTGAAACTCTTCAGTTTGATGTCATGTGCTACAAACATTGACACTATTTTGGCACATGCTGCAATCGTTTTTTACATTTTGGTGCACTCTGTTCGCCTGCTGCCCCATCTCCATTTCTCAGGTCCCTTAAGTTACCTAGTTCCCAGGTATGATTATTTTTCTCTTTTTGAGCCATTCTGACCAATAGTTTATAGGATATGGCTTGCCTTGTACTGTATTTTGAATCGCTGAGATAAAAATCAAGGAAAATAGTAGTATACAGAGTAATACAGATCAGGCTAAGTTTTACATTGTTATGATATGACAGATTTCATTTCCTACTAAAATGAGAAACTGGTTAGCATATCAGCAAAGTCATTTCAATGCTATTACTTCCATATCTTCCATATGCATAGGGAATAAAGGAAATAATGTTTTGTTTCCATTTATCAGAGAAAGTTCAGGATCTATCAGCATTATAATAACAGATATTGCCGCCTTGTTGTATTAATACAATTTCATTTATTCTTATTTTATTCTTTCTGCTTACAGATGTAAAAGATCTCTAGAAATGAATTAATCATATACTGTCTTAAGCAAAGTACAATCAGAAGTTATCTAGATGTTAATAGAAAGGAGAGGGCATTAAGAATATTTATATCAGTATCCTTCTCTCACAGTTTGCAACACAATGGCTGCAGATTGCCATCAATCAATTAATCAAACATTATTTAAATAACAACCACTGAGCTTAATGAGCTGCAATTGAAAAGCGACTTGGTTTGAGAAGGAGAGGACAAGGTACAGTGTGCTTACTACAATCATTTAACCTGCTAGTCATCCTTTGTTCTATTAATGCACACAGCTCTGTGACGCTGTACCATGCTTCTTTACCCTGAGCAATGGAGCAGAACAGCATAGTTCAGAACACTGCCAATTAGAATTAATGTAGATTAGTTCTTCCTGTCCAGACATGGCCGTCTGTAATCTAATTGCTTCCTGGGATTCTGGTTACAGCGTTTCTGAATAAAAGAGCCTTAGCCATATAGGTCTAATACTTATTCTGTGCCACCTGCAATGTTTTTTTATTAGGAAAATGAAATGAATTGCTTGGGAATACTGCTAATCTAAATGTATGATTTGTTTCATGCTGTTCACCCTGTCCTAATTCAAACAGTAGGTTAGTAGAAAGTGACATATTTGTAGAACCATTCTACTAAGATTGTTTTTATGATAATTGGCTCTGATTAACTAAAAGTGACTGTATTTCCCCCAAAAAAAAAGAATATTTCCATCTTAGGTGGGATCTGATGGGTTTTATCACCTTTTGGCTTTTTATATTTTATCAGGGACCATAGTAGTAATATATCACTATGATCTATTTTACCTGTTTACACGTATTTGGAGTTCAGTACAGTTGAGTACTGCTGACCACTTTGGGGCATTGCCTCACCTACTACTGAATTCTTTTATACAGTATATATACTGAATATACTATATACAAGGATATTGGGACATCTTTGTAACTGCCAAAAAAATTAATTATGGTAGCATCCCAGAACATTTGCATAAATAACATTTTTACAACTTTTAACTTTCTTTTAAACCTAAAACATTTTTAAACATAACTTCCAACTGTTTTGGAACAGTTACAGGACCAAATCCCTCTGTTCTTTCTTCCACGTTTATCCCTCATTTTGGTCTGATGTACAAACTGCTATAATTTAAATACTATTTGCCTAGCAAAATGTTTTACTCAGGGGTGTAAGTAGAAATCACATGGTCCTAAAGCAAACTTTATTGGGGTCCCCATGAGAAACAAAAGGAGCATCAGTCATGTTGCACAGAGCTACAAAATATTTGAATGGTGACCAGCAGGGCTGTTCTTTTGTATGTAGGATAGTCAGAGTAAAAAAAATATCTTCCTTTACATAAGCGGTCAATAGAAAGAATATTCACTTGTTCACTAATTGATTGTTGATAGATTGATGAATACTGCTTTACATCAGTGGTCAGTAGAAAGTAGAATGCTCCCTTAAGTGTGTGGTCAGTTGGAAGAAAAATGCACCTTTACATGGTGGTCAATAGAAGGAATGATGCCCCCTAATATTGATGTTCAGTAGGAATCCCCTAAAGTCAAATTTAGATCCTTCCTATGAATTCTGGCTGCTGTCACTTCCTGGTATTCCTCAGAACACCTGTACCCCAGTCAGTCAGGAGACAACATAAATAGGGCATACATTTAAGGTATTGTCGCTGAGCCCTTTGCTGCAATTTCCAGATCTATTTGAGTTCCTGAGATCCTGCAGGCTCCAGAGATTGATATGTATCTGTGAACCACTTTGTGCTTCAGTGACCCTTGAGTTCTATGTAAAGCATGCTCTAGTGACCTTATGTAAATTGTGTAAAATGACCTGATGTAAATACTATGCTCTAGTGACCTCATGCACTCTAGTGAAATTGTGTGCTCTTATGTTCCTGTTTTGCTTATACTCTAGTTACCAAATTCTGCCTTTTCTTGACAATGCCTAACTGCTGCACTGCCATCTGGCACTAAAATCTTTACTTCAGTGCCAGATGCTAGAAAACAATGAGTGCCCAGCACTCTTCTTCCACACTGCAACCACCGGTGCCCAACAGGTGGTGGACCCAGTACAGAGCATCCACCAACCAGAACAAGCCAGCTTTCAATAGATTTGGATCCCTGTACATGGGAAGGATTGTCTCTTACATGACAAACGATGCCCATATCCATCCTCTGACTACCCATCAATTTTAAGGGCAAGAACTTTAAGTCAGGTATGAGGAGGATATAGTCCAGTAAATAAGAAAGGAAAAGGAACATTTACTGAAAGTTCTGTACACACTTAAGGTGGACCACACCACAATGGTTCACAATACCCACCATAAACCTTGACCAAGACCCTCAAAGGCCCTCAAAGACCCCAGCTGCCCCCAATCACACACACACATTACCTCTCCCTTTCCATACTAACACACTTTGAGGAATGGATGGGTGGAAAAACTTATGCTTACACTTTTCTTGCCTGTCTCCTCTTCTCACTCTGTCATGTAGGCACTTCCCCTATTTTTATATTTTCTTCTCTGCTATGGGTCTACCTAGAGTGCAGCTATCATATATTTTGTTTTTTCCTTCTTTATATTAGCTTCTTAAAATACACATTTAATCATTTGAGGCTGGGTAAAATATTTTTTGTACAAAATAATACTTTAATAGGTTAATAATACATATTTAGAGTTATATAGATCAAAAATTAGGGATGATGACGGTTGAAGGTATAACTAAACGAACTGTTATACACTAACACACTAAACAGTTACATTCTAAACACCTGTACACTAAAGCGCAAATTTATTAATCATGTATAAACTGGTACGCACACCATATACACACAAACTAATAAAACACACATACACTAAACACAAACACACACTATGGCCACTTTTCTGTAAAGGTAACAGAATCCCTGGTAGATGTGAAGATACTGAATATGGGCTGTGATGATAAGGGCTGCTGTGCCTGTAGTTACCACTGATTTTACTACTATACTATTCAATAAATCATCCTTATAAACTGCATAAAATGCAACCTAAAGAAAAAGTAAGTGTAAAAGAAAGCATTTGTTGGTTTGGCATGGGGGGTATGTTGAGTAATTTGGGGCATGGGGGGTATGTTTTCTTTGCCTACATACATTGTGATATATAAATTGGGCAGTATGGCTAATGACATTTTAATTTACCTTTTGTTCTTTGCACTCTCAGTTAGTTTATTCTTCTCATGCAGACTGCATGTAAATTTTACTGCACCTGAATTGTATTTTTAATAGTGTAAAAAATGACATGAGATTTCTCTTTATGGGGCACTGGGCAGAGTCTTCCTAATTTACCCTAGGCTAGCAGTATTATGTTCTGAGTACTTTCATACTGTATATGTGACTGTCTTGAGCCAGGCTACATATCATGACACTTAGCAGGTTGACGCTCATTGACTTTCACTTAGTCACTTTGTCAGAAAAAGCAAAGGGTTTCAACAATTAAATGGGGACGAACTCCCATATTTACTGGAAAATCCCACTGGATTGAGCTAAAGCAGTAGACGGGAATAAATGGTACACTTTCCCTCATGCAGTGTACCAGGCATTAGATTTCAGGGCTCAGCTAAAACCGCAAAAACTGAATGTTCCTTATACAGAGGGCAGGGATAAGCCAAGTGCTCTAGAATCGAACAATTCATTGTGGAGGCACATTTAGTCACCCCCTATAAAGTGTTAGTCAACATATTCCTAGTTTAAGAGTTAATTTCTTGCCCCATTGGTTTACTTTTTTTTTGTAAATCTGCATTCAAATACTTTGCAGATATAGCTGCCGATCTGCCCTGCTGTAATCCCACCATCTCACACCTTGATGTAGGCCCTGACTGTGCATAACAGAAAGACCAGAAGTATGAGTTTACAACTTCAGATTTAATAATAATATGGTAATACTAAATTAAAAAAAATAAATGAATACAGAGTGAGAATATATGTGTGGATATATATATATATATGAAATGCCAAAAAAAATTGTAATTCTTTTAACCTCCCTAGAGGTAACCCCGAGTGTGACTTTTTAGAAAAAAGTTGCTAAAAAAAGTTAACCCCGAGTCACACTCGGGGTAGGTAAACCTACGGGAAGGTTAGTAAATAGAGAGCTTAGCTGATCCGCCGGCGTCCCGCGCCATCCAGTGCCGCGATCTCTGTCTTCTCTCTTTCTCCGGCTGGCTTCTGCATCCGATGAGTCACCGGGGAGTTCCCGGTGACGTTGGTGCGTGTGTACGTTGCTGGTGGGGCAGGGCGGGAAATTCAAAATCCATTTGTATTGCATTCAATACAAAATAACTGTATTGAATGCAATACATTGGATTTTTTTATGTGTAAAAGCAGTACATTGTTTTCAAGAACATTTATTTTACAGTATATTTAATAGTATGAGTATAATGTGTATTTTTTTTTTTAAATTTAAATTTTTTTTTTTTTTTTAAATATAGATTTTTTAATTTATTCAATTTATAGTTTTTACATGATTTTGTGTTTCAAACTTTATTATATTCATACTATTATACTGTAAAATAAATTTTCATGAAAAACAATGTACCGCTTTTAGACATATAAAACCGGAAAGAAATGAATGGCTAGGGAGGTTAATAACATCATAGTTTAGCTATACAGCCTGAGCTAGGATTTTCCCCATCCTGTGTTTGGACATTAAAAGAGCAACAGAACTATGATAAAGCAATCCTCCTTTTAGGTGGTGGACTTCATCCTGTTCTTCTCCCCTTTCACTGATGACTTATTACTGATATGGGCAACAAGGTGGCTCTGGCGTTAACAGTACTAGGTCCCAGGTTCGCATCTCGACACTATCTGCATGGAGTTTGCAGGTTCTCTCCGTGTTTGCGTGAGTTCATCGGGGTACTCCGGTTTTATCCTACATTCCAAAAACCTGCAGTTAGGTTAACTGGCTTCCCTCAAAATTGACCGTAGACTGTGTTAATAACATATGGTAGAGACATTAGATTTTGAGTCTCTTTGAGGGACAGCTTGTAAGATGACTATGGACTTCGTAAAGCGCTGCATAATAT
Source organism: Pyxicephalus adspersus (assembly GCF_032062135.1). Lineage (NCBI taxonomy): Eukaryota > Metazoa > Chordata > Amphibia > Anura > Pyxicephalidae > Pyxicephalus > Pyxicephalus adspersus. The sequence continues at coordinate 130,079,475 of NC_092859.1, forward strand.
GTTGGCGCTATATAAATACTGTATAATAACAATAATAATGCTCACCAGGAAGCTCCCATTGGTATATGGACAGCATCCTGCAATATTAGTAGAGCCATAATAAGCTTGACATAATAGAATGCTTTATATGTCTTGTTTGCTCCTATGCTGGGAAATACAACATTCCGGTATCAAGACAAACAAGTACTTTTTGTTAGCTCCTTGAAAATATAATTACTTATTTTTTTCATGCATCTATTTTTATGATTTTATGACTTCTTATATTTTAGCTTTTTTTGCCTTCTCTTCTTCCCATCGTATCAAAAGTTCTATTGCAATTTTAGGATGGGATTTTTTTTTTGGTTTTCGTTGTATATCTTATTTCAGACCCTATGACATATTGTATGGGTCTTTGTGCTTCTTTGCAGGCAATGCAGGCAGTTTATGGCTAGTGGTAGGGGCACGCGGAGTGCTGTACATAGGTTCATGACCAAAAGTTGTTGTACTGCGTTTGGTACTGTGCAGAGCTTCCATGGTTGAAAGAGCTAAAATCCAATAAATGTGAGTAATTGGGCCAGAGACAGAAAAGCTGGGGAGGACAGGGTTGGATGATACTGGTCATCCTCTATGTTCATACAAAAATCAGCAACCTAATCTGTCAATGCGTTTATTTTTATAACTAATGAGTGAGGCTTATAAAATCCACTCAAATAGTGCTTCAGTTTTACATAGAGTTTACTCTTCCATAATGAGGCAGTATTTTCAAATCTTCATTCCAATGCACTTTTAATCAGAGATTACTACAAAGAGGCATGGAGCCCATACTCAGTAAATAGCTGTCTTTATGTTAGGCTATTTATGAGATCACAGGGCAGAAGATCAGTTTTCTCAGGCAAATCAAAATCATCCGTAAACATCTACTTACCACAGCTTAGCCCAATCCAGTGTAATTGGCAGTTTTGGTATACTTGTTTGCGTTCCATGCTTAGTAGCTTATTAGCCTTAGGTTTTAATTCAGATGAATGTACTAGTTTAAACCCAAAACAATTTTATCTAAAAAGATACTACTACAGACAGAAATGTATATTACCCAATACACCTATATATTTTGTAGTGAAGTAGTGTAATGGGTATTTTTTAAACAATACATTGGGCCTTTATCAGTGAAGCTGGGTAATCCAGCAAACCTGGAATGGATTTGTTAAAGTCATTTGCTATTTGTTTGTTTTAAATCTCCAAACTCCTAAAAGCCTGGATTTAAAACGTTTGATAACAAATAGGAAATTAGTTTAACAAATCCATTCCAGGTTTGCTGGATTACCCAGCTTCACTAAAAAAAAGTGTATCCTCTCCAGTCTTGGAGAGCTTTAATAAATCAAGCCCAATATATTCAATAAACAATAATAGCAGGTGAATCTTCCTGATAAATGTATTTTACAGTGATTTGTTCCTGTGCAAAGAATGGCTGGTAAATGTCATTTTCAAGAGGGAGAAGTCAGAAAGTTACCCTCTAAATCAGTGGTCGGCAAACTTTTTGGACTACTAGGCCATTTCAGGAGGTCAAGAACGCACACGCAAACAAAGGTTTTTTCCAACCGTGACTGCAAGCTAGTAGCCTCAGTTTTCCGCTCATCCGTGTTATAGCCTCTGTACTAGTGCCCGTGCTTGGCATCAAAATGCCCCTTGAGATTCGACCGCTTGAAAGTGCTGTTGGTGTTGTTATAAATGAAAATAATTACAACCAACACCTTTATACATAGAACAATACAAAAAGATGTAGGTCTGGTAGGAGAATGGGTTACTATGTTTGTTAGCATAAAGAAATCACAATATATATATATATATATATATATATATATATATATATATCATTGCTCCAACACATTTCACAAATGTGCTTTTTCAGGGGATATAGGAAATTTAAATTTAAATATCAAACAACTAGATATTGTAATGTATTTTTCACACAACTAATAAATATGACAATAAATTGTATACAATTCCAAAGCTGCAAAGTGCTTCATGTGAAGGGTAAAAAAAGTCTCCATTATGCCCATGATACAGCCCTGATTTTAGTATGGGGTAATGGTTTTGAAGGACAACACAGAATGGGTATTTTTGTGGCCAAAGAAACAACAATAGAGTGAAATATACTAGTATGGGGTAAACCAGATATTTGTTCAGGGTGTAACAGGAAGGGACCCCTTTATTTGCAGGTTCGGTATTGGGTGGTTTGGGGTGCTGCCACCAGTGCTTGACCAGTATGACTGCTTTTTGCTACAAGGGGTATTGCAAAGTGCATTCCACACTAGTTTACAGTTATATTTCTGCTTCTATATAATTTAAAGATTAGCAATGAACAAATGAATGAATTAAAACAGAACTAACGTTTAAAATGAAAGACTGCAAGTAGATTTAGGTTTTATTGCAGGTTCTGCCTGTTTACAAATTTTAACTAAAATAATTTTCTCTACCATGAGGAGTGGACATCTTCACCCAGTCTGGTCCTGGTCTGGTTCAGGATCTTCAGCTATCTTGATTGGCCTGGCTGATGATATATGATGATGATCTCCTAGATTGTAAGCTGTTCGGGGCAGGGTCCTCTCCTCCTGTGTCACTGTCTGTCTGTTATTTGCAACCCCTATTTAATGTACAGCGCTGTGTAATATGTTGGCACCTAATAAGTCCTGTTTATTACCAATATTAATTTAATAATAGTAATAATAATAATATGATGATATGTGCACAGAATTTCATTCATACCCAGTAGCCAGGTATGCCAGGATTGTACATTGATCTGCACGTATGCAACTTAGTGTGCATTATAGCGAAGATTACCAACAGGCAGGTAAATGCGTTTCATAGCAGAGAGACATAGTCTAGCTACTTGCACTTTTTACATTTTTTACTTCAATTCTGCACACAAAAATGTGTTAATTATACTACTTTAAAAAAGGCACCAACTTACCTTGAAGCTACAAGTCACAAAAGTAAAAAGTAATATAACAAATAATTTGGTAAATTTAGAATTTACATTAGAAAACCAGCTGCTATGCCTCTTACTAAGAGTTACATTTGTTATATTATGCTGGTTCTGAGTAAAAAGTTAAAGTCGCTGAATAAAATAATAACAGTGGCCGTCTGCATTCATTTTGCCTTCTTGTCAAGTTGAGGCATGACTTTAAAGCTGATGGATCCTTAAATGCCAGCCTTTAAAGGTCTTATCAACAGGGAGATGCACTGAAACTGGGAAGCTGAATGACAAGGGGAACATTTCCATATGTACACTAGCACATTTCAACAGATGCCTTCGTTCCTATTGTGTTCCATTCCATGCTAGTTCCTCTGCCTCTGCTGAGTGATAACTTGTTATTATTCGTACTCCCTAGGCCACCCCAGCTTCCATTTCTCCGCTGGCCTTACCGTTCTTTTAACATGAGCGCAGAAGATGATATGAAGGAGATAGAATGTTGAGCGGAAGACTTTCATGTCAAGGTTTTGATTATATTTTCAGGCCTCCCTGCAGGATGGAGATGTATAAAAGGAACATGGATTTTACGCTCTGAGCAGTTTCCCAGGTACTAACAAAACACTTGTATAGTCACTGATTAGTTCCTGCTCAGGTAATTGAATTTGGATTTGTAGAAAATTTAGATGGCTTTTATGAAAGGTGGTTGGTATTAAATTACTTTGCACTTTAGGAGTCCAGCACAGGCTGCTGCAGCTGTCCATTCTTCATTATGAAAAAGCCGTGTGAGCAGCAGCAGTAGCAGCGACAGAGAAGTGCTATTTCATGAAAGCCATTAGAGGAAACTGATTCTCTCATGCAATTTCCCTTAATTCCTAAACTGCTAGACTGAAAAATAACTGCTACAAATTATTGCACTTCTATACTCACCATCTCAAGTCAACAGCTAACAGAGAGGAGCCATGGAAAATATTTATGCACTTCATTTTATTCCACACAATACCGGGGTCCCAAGAGTAAAAAAGTAGCTATGACTTCCTCCATCGAAAAAGGTGTGCTTGTGAAACAAATAAAAGAGGATCAGAATACAAGACTTTGATTGATGATAAGATCGATGCCTTTATAGGGAATTAAAGGGGAACTACAGCTCTTGTCGTCAGGATCAATAATTTTAAATGAAGTGTAGAGTCTTTTTCATTTTCATTTTTTAGGATATACTATAAATTGCCTTGATGTAAGAAACATAATTATATATGTCAAGGTTTTCAAGAGACATAATCACATGAACAGTGTTTTTATATATTTACATTATCCCATAATTTTCCCCAGATGTTTATATTACCAACGCTTCTTCACTATTCCTTCCTCCTCTAAGGTGGTAAAAATACCTGGAACTTCCAGTAAGGAGAAGCACGGGACCTCCTCCCATTTGTCTGATATCTTCAGTCTAGCAGCCATTCCCACTTAAAAGAACCAAATGCTATAACATAACAACCTACTCCCTACTTACCCCCAGGTTGTTGATGCTATTCATTGCAGTGTTTGCTAGACTTCAGCCAAACATAATTTTCTGTAAAATATGTATGATATATGTATGTATGTATTCAATATGTATGAGATATATATATATATATATATATATATATATATATGGCATAAATAGAAAATTACGTTTATATTTTGTGTATATTCTGTCCTGCACCAGGACTATAGGGGTGCACATAATGGTGAAATCAGGGTAAACATGAAACATTTAGGTTAATAGCTGTTTTTTTGACTCCATGAGCAAATTGCCCTCACTTCCTAAAACAAAAAAATACTGCATTAGAGGTTACCTGAAGGAAGTTCACTATAGAAAGAAATCAAAGGGATTATATTTTTGCCATGTTCCACAATTTTATCAATAAATCCCAAACAATCAGTAGAAGATCTTGGAATGGTTAGTACATTTATGTTTTAGTTATACCTGTATATAGAAGTCAGTATAAAGTGTCAATTTATTTTACTTCTCTAAAACTTATGTACTCTTCAGTGGCAGATGCAGCCAACAGTGGGCCCCTGTGCAGAACTGACTAGTGGGTCACCCCACTGATGTGAGCAGCAAATCAGAAGACAATGAACTTGGACAGTCTTGAGAGGAAGAGGCAGCTGCTGCAGGCATTGCCGGGAGAATTTCTTCACCTGCCACAGACCAGGGGCACCATATCACTTCCCTAGCCCAGCACCATTGGATGGATGGGGCTGCACAAACAGGGCTCTGAGAGTGTGGGAGTGGGATTCTGAGGGAGGAAGTCTGGGCATGTAGGGGAACATAGTACTGTTCTGGCAAACTTTGGGGTCCACTGCTGGCTGGGGAGTGTCCAGGGCTCATGCAGTGGCACACTTTGAACACTCATACAGCCACAGCTGGTAATCTTACAGGGAGAGATCTCTGTCATCATTCTGCACACTCTTTCTTTGGGGTGTTCCCTTTTGTGTTCCAATACCTCACAAGCTTTAGTTTTTATTAAAATCTTAATATGGGCATTTGATGGTTAGTGAGTTATTTTGATTAATTAATTTGCATGTTAAGTTGTAATGTAAGGTTGAATTTTCAGAAAAATTAGTTTATGACTGGAATCAGGGCATTTCCAACCTCAGAGCAGAACTCTAAATTTGGGATATCTGAGTTCTGATCTGACATTAATATACCAGTCATTGGCAGGTGTAGTATGGCTTAGCCAGTCCAGCCATCAGACGCTGACAACTGTCATTATCAATATCCAGACTGGCTGAGCTGTACTATACCTGTCATTGACAAATATAGAAGGTCTCAGCCAATCCAACCTCCAGACCATGACATCTGTAATTGTCCAGTGGATAGGTTGGCCACAAATAAAGCCCGAAGCCTGTGAGGGCAATGTTATGATCTAGGGTTGCTTCAATTGGTCAGGTCAATAACATTATGTGCCCACAAAATAAGTTCAGTTGACTACCTGAATATACTTGTAAACCAGGTTTTTCTACCGATGGATTTTTTCTGCCCTGATGGCATAGGCATACTCCAAGATGACAATGACAGGGTTTATTGAGAAAGAGTGGTCCAAGGAACATTAGACTGCATTTTCACCTAAGTATTGGCCAATTAAGTCTGGAATTTAATCCCATTGAAAATCGTTAGAGGTGTGATGAAGAAGACTTTATACCGTGGTCCAACTATCCCATCAACAAAGTCTTGGCAAAACTTCTCCCAGGAGGAAATTTATGTGACATTGCATAAAATACCGAACAGATACCATAGCAAATGTGCGCAGTAATCAAAGCTTAAGATGATCCCAAAAATTTTAGTGTGATTTTGGCCAGGTGCTATTTTTTTTTTTAAACATGCTGAATCATTTATACAAAACATCATGGACTATCAGACAATACAACCAAATTTCAGAGTGAAGAAAATGACAAACATCTTTCCATCTGTCAGACCAATTTTGTAAAATTCGGATATCACTGGAGCTTTTTCTATTTGAAGAAGGGGAGAACATTTAGATAGATATTTAGATGTTTTTTAAAAGATAGAAGTAAAAAGTAATGAGGGATTGCAATACACAATAACACGTTCTCATGGAAACACTCAATGTAATTTATTAAATTGATGTATTAACCAGCAAGACGTATTTGATTTTGTTGTTTCCGTGGAGGAAAATAAAGCTGACCTATTCATAATTCTTAGTTCTATAGTGAAGCTATTTTCCTCCTAAAAACTGACTGCTGAATTGTGTGAATGTGCCACGGTTTATTTGTTTCTTTCCCATTTCTCAAAAACTCCAGAAAAAAAGAGTCACAGCGGAGTTATTGACCCTGCACTAGCCAAAATACAAAGTCTATAGATTTAGTACTGATTATGTCATATGCCAAACAGCTGAAATATTGAGCACTTTCTGCAAGCACAAAACTTCAATCCTTTACAGCGACGTAATATACATCATTGTTATGTACATGGCATTTCCATAAAACATTTTTCTCCATATAACAGGGTTTGAACCTTTTGTTGATCTTTTACAATTGAATGGTTTTGGCATCTACAAATTTTGCCATCCCTCAAATTTCTTACCTGCTTCTACCTATTTCAGGCTATAGGAATTAGTGAATTATTATGCATTCACTTTCATGTTTAAAGTTAAATTCCAAAAATATGATACATGTATAATTTAAAAGAACATGATTTTGCAGTTTAATGTTATTAAAAATGATCTTTTCATGTTATATTGCGGGGTATTATGGGTATTAAGGCCTTCTAAAACTGCCTCAAATGTTGCTTCCATGCAGGGTTGGACTGGATACCTGACACCCAACAGAGGAAAAAGAAATACAAATAGCCTTATCTGTACAGTGGCGGGATTTTCTAAGGTAACTGGGGCCCGCTAGAGGACTAGGTGGCTGTCTTGTGGTCCCCTATATGGCACAAAAAACTAAGATTGGGGGATATAATTCCCTTTAGATAATTAGGTTCCAGAACACCAACATGTGTAAGGGTGCTTAGTGCACATGGCAGGTGATGTAAATGGGCCCTTCACCCGTGCATGACTTGTTTGTTATATTTAATGTACTGTGATGTTGGAGCTATTTATGTTGGACCTATATAAATACTGTTTATTATTATTAATAATAAAAAGAATACTAAAATATATCTCTGACCAAAAGTTATAAGTTTGGGATAGAATGCTATAAAATTAGAATACCATCATTATCACCACCATCAAATTTTTTTATCGCTCTCATTGTCCAACCAGGGATTACTTATTGCCCTGATGACCATTGTCATCTAGATAAAAAGTAATTGGAAAGGTTACGTTTTATGATTACCATTGATCAGTAAAATGAATAAAAAAAACTTAAAATTTTCAACATTTAAAATAATAATTAAAAAAAAAGCTTGAATAATACACATCAACAATGCCTATAGACATGGAATAATAGTTTGCAGCTGCTTTGCAGGTGTTGGATCCAATTATTCAGCACAATGGCATCTGTGTATATATTTACTACACACACACACACAAAAGGAATCATTCTAGGGCCGTTGTTTCAGGTTAAGGGCAGGTTTGGACCTGCTTTGGGATGCTTATTTCCTTCATAGCGCTCACCCGTTAGCGCTGGTTCTTAAAGATCTGGTGGCTGTGAGTAGAGATGAGCGAATCGAAGCTGAAAGTGAATCCGAATTTCCTTGCGATTAGTGGTAATGAATCGCAATTTTTCCTGAAATGGCAGCTGCACGTCTAAGGACTTTAGAGATTCCACTACGATCTTTGGGCACTACAGTGGATGAATAGGGACTTGTCCCCATTTATCACCTGTAGTGCCCTGTATTCTTAGATAGTAAAACTCTATCTAAGAATACATAGTGCAGCGCTGCAACAGCAATTGCAGTTGTCGTGCTGTGCTTCTACTACGTATTCTTAAATAGAGTTTCTCCATCCAAGAATACAGGGCACTACAGGTGATGAATGGGGACAAGTCCCTATTCATCCCCTGTAGTGCTGTGTATTCTTAGATAGTGAAACTCTATCTAAGAATACATAGAACAGTGCTGCAACAGCAATCGCTCCTGCTGTGCTGTGATTTTACTATGTATTCTTAGGTAGAGTTTCTCTATCTAAGAATACACAACACTACAACTTGTAGTGCCTGGACATTGTAGTAGAACTGCAGAGGTCATCTGCAATTCAGTGTTGCCACTGTGACTTCACGTGGGAACCTGAACTGCAGTCCTCTGCCGTTCCACTACAATGTCCAGGAATTACAGGTGATGAATGGGGACTTGTCCCCATTCATCACCTGTAGTGCCCTGTATTCTTAAATAGTGAAACTCTATCTAAGAATACATAGTGCAGCGCAGCTACAGCAATCTCAGTTGCTGTGCTTCTACTACGTATTCATAGTACGAGGTCATCTGCAGTTCAGTTTTGCCACTGTGACGTCACGTGGGAAACTGAACTGCAGTCTTCTGCAGTTCCACTACAATGTCCAGGAATTACAGGTGTAGTGCCCTGTATTCTTAAATAGAGAAACTCTGTCTAAGAATACATAGTAGAAGTACTGCACGGCTACCGTGAAATAGCAGAAATAACCGGAAATAGCGTTTTTTTTCACGCGATTCGCCGCAAATAAATTCGGATCGAAGCAAATCTTTTCGGAAAATTCGGCGAACCGACCGAATCGAATTTTCGAGAAATTCGCTCATCTCTAGCTGTGAGCAATACTGGCACTGGTAGTCATTGTAGCCCCAATTCATTTTATTTGGGGCTGCCCCGGGTAAAAGCTATTTGAGGTGTCGAGGCATTGGTTTCCTGCCCTGAGGAAGCAGCAACTACACTGCAACTTTGTGGCCATCCAGAACAAAACCTAAGCTGTAAATATTTTTAAAGCGCTATCTATGGACAATATTTGGTATCATAGTTTGTCACTATTTTTCTGGTGCAAACTATTTTAGTGCCTGACATGTTTGATAACTAATCACTTGACGCATTCTTATCTTACATTTTACAGAAAAAAAATTTGATTTGCATTGTGTTCTTTTGCACTAAAATTAAAATAATATGTATATATTTTTTTGGGATGTTCAGTAATCTTCAGGCCCAACTATGCATTTAAAAATATGTGTAAGAAAAACACAGAAATAGCAAAAGAGCTGAATGTTTTTCTAAACCATGCTTGCAGCAAATTTATGGAAGAAAATTTGTCTTAACACTGGTTACAGGCACATGATCTGCAGTTCCATATGAACACAAGAACGCATTCTGCTACACTAAGCCCATTCTTAAAATTGTAAAATAATTATAAGCCCTGCTTTTTTCTTTTCAGAAATGAAGGTGTGCAGTCTGAACATAACAGGAAGACCTACTTAGACATAAATAATTGAATGTTTTAGAGTCTGCAAACTTTCCAGCACCGATAACTGGAGAGGGCATTATGTTAATTTTTTCTTCATCTTTGCGGTGCTATATTGACAAATGTATTCTGCATATATAATGTAGGTTCAGAGTCACACGCTTTGGATTCATTTGAAGATACTTACTGGAGCATGTCTTTAAGAAATATGCATATTACAATGTGAAAAGCCTAAAGCAGATATTTGAATACTACCATACCGTTCTCTCTGAAATAAAATAGCAAAAGAATGAACAAATGGTAAATTAATGAACAGCAAACACAGATCAGCCACCCAAATGTATATAATTTATGTTGATATATTAGGTTGACGCTAAAATCCTGCTGTGATCAGCGCCGTGCCTGTCATTGCTAATAACGCCATGAAGTAGTTAAATTGAGGGACTAGCGATTGGCTGTGACGGGTGAGGGGACATCGTGTGTGGTTCACTGGAGGGCTTACCGGCTACATTGTTTTTCTATTCCAAAAGCATTTCCAAAGAAACAGTGTTGTAAAGGATTTATTTCAAAACATAAAACTGTGCTACGGTTCTGAGTCTACTTCCTAAACCAGGGAGTTAAAGATATGGTAATCCTGCCTTTGTTTTATTGGTGCATTCCAATGCTCCTGAATATTTGTACTTTGCATCAAACTTTTTGGGTCAGATTTAGATTAAAAAATGCAGCAATGTCTATGACCTTAACAAGTTTTCAAATCCAAAACCAAAAATGTAATGTTTTGCACACGATAACTGCATTCATTTTCTTTTTTAATTTTCATTAGGTAATCCTGCAAATAACATATTTCTTATTCCTGATTTGCTTCGCTCACTCACTATACTCTGTCTATGGAGGGAGCTATGGCTGTCATATAGGCTGGACTTTAAATATATTTTTCCCTTTGCATTTTAGGACATAGGGGCAGGGGATTATTAGTATAGAGATGGAGAATACCAATTTTTGGTGTGGAAGTGACAAGGCTACTGTATTTCATGATACTGTACTGTGCTGGCATGATAACAGGTTTTCTTTATTTGTCTAAACATTAAAACTAGTGCAGATACCACCTTTATGGTCTGGTAATACATATTTCTTCTTGGGTTGGGCCTGAAGATTACTCAACACTCCTAGTTTGACATTCTTTTTCTTACCTATAAATTAACCCTTGTGATTCCATAGCATCAATACCATGATTTAGGGAACCCAGAATGTTGAAAATTTAAGGATTTCTGTCTTTTCCATGTTGCCCCCAAGATGCTTAAAATGGTCTCTCCTCACCACACTACACATCTTCTATCTTTTAGCACACAATGTTCCAGTACACAATATACGCACATACAATACGCAATGCTTCCTGAGACGTTTGGTGGTCCCCCCATTTCATTGGGGTGCCATTGATTTCTGTAGTGACTTCAAATGTCCTGTGATCATACCAAACCATCATAATTATTGGTGTCTGGCCCCAACTTGAACTTTCGGATGTGTTCTACCAAACAGCATTATTACCAAACAAAAACATTTTCAAGCAACCCTACTTAAGTTTTGAAAAGTATATGAACTAAAGTAAAGGAAATGCAACACAACATTTCTATCCCGTGCTACTGGGGAAAATACATCAACACATATGTTTATCATTGGATCTCCATTCACAAGCAAGAACACTCGTTTGTATGCACCTTCATGACCTTGGCCAATTTTACCTGGTCAAGTCTATTTAGGTTACTTTTAGTCAATCAGCATGAATTTCCAATCCTGTTTCCTTTTAAAAGAGGTCAGCACCAGAAATATACCACCCTCCTTTCTACCAAGCACCCCAACATGCTAGTTTGCCCGGCATGTATAAATGTGAAAACATTTTGCTGGTAAAAAGATGTTGATAAAAAATCTTTCTAAGGATTGGGTCATATATACATAGCTGACCATAGGATAATATTTGTAGGTATATCAAGAGATAAATATTCAGGTGATTTAATACATATCATCTGCTTACCTAAAATACTAGTGTTTAATGCACCAACGCTTTTAAGGCTGAGGTTTGCTAATGTGTGGAGAAAATGTGGTAAATGGTTACTTTATACATCAGTACATTACAAATGTTCTTTGCTATTGATTAATAGGGTCAATTAAACAAAGCTGAAACAACGTGCTAGGGTTTCTTGTTTCTATAAAAGTTTCTACAATATTATGCAATATGCATTTATCTGCAGCGGCAACAGCACCGGGTGGGGTGATGTGTCTGTACGAATACTTTTATTAGTCTGCTAGAAAATTAAGTTTAATTTCCAGCAGGAATATAACATATCTGCTCATTCTGAACTAACTGGATTAGTCATTAATTAATCCTCAAACAAAGAAGTTGCTTTCACTTGACCTGAAGTTGGCCTGATTTCAAATTACCGTGTGTATGTACAAAACTTTCAAGGGTAGAGTAGGCAGAAGCTAAGACCAGTTGTTCAAAAAGTAACCTAGGCTAGCACTGTAGCACAAGTTTGGTATGCATACTTTGCAAATTGATTATTCTAAATTAAACCATATTGATTCTTTTATTACATTCTTTATTCCAGTTTTAAAAGGTTTTAACAAGCAATATATTACAAACAAAACAAGTATATGAGTAATAAAAAAGATGACAATTATCTATAGGAAAAAGAGGAGGCAGAAATAAGTCATACATGGAAATGTCAAGCATTAAAACATTTAGTATATTCAATTTAGTTATTGAGTAAAGGCTAGAGGTAAGGTTTTTTACAAGCATATTTTTATGGACTTTGCAAAGCCTTTGACCTTTTTTGTACAACTTTTTGTACAATTACAGTTAACAAATCCAGCAAGTCTCCCTAACACCTGAATTTGATCTAGAAACCCTTATCCCCCATACTAGTGTACACCCAGAGGGTATAAATCTCCAATGGCACTCGTGCCACCTGAATAGTAATTTCGAACCCCTGTTTAAAATGAATCTGTTCTTCAAGCATGTCCTTATTCCTACTTTTCCCAAAAAATGCAGCCTAGAGATAATCGACTCTTGACTGTTATAGGTAAAGCCTAGGTGTCTTTGAAGTTCTAGATGGCATTGTCAACCTGGCTTAACTTCCACTAAGTTGTATGATAAGCACCCTAAGAGCATGCTTGAGTCTCGGTAAAGCAAATTTGTTGTACAATGCACAAATCAAAAGTATTTTGAAACTGGAAGCTGAACTAAAGATCATACACAGCTCAGCATAAAAAGCTCGGATACCTGGCACATCCCAGCTTCCCTTTCAGCTGACGGGACCAAATGAACTCCCATGGGCCTGAGTGGGAGTTATGTCATCCCATCCTGACTAGTCAAGCTGGCCGACGATTGAAACCAGTAAGAGGAAAAAAAACAAAATGACAAAGAATAGAATGACAGGGGAGTGTATCTAAATTATTATAATAAGGCAGGTAAAGTTTTTTTTATTGCAGAAGGGATATCACCTGTCTCTTCTGTAAAAAACGAATGTGCCTGGTTGCAATTTTGGATTTCTAGAGTTTAGTTCTACTTGAAGAGTTCATACTTGAAATTTGTTTCTAAAAACATTATGAAAGGGGAAGGGGTATTTTAAAAAGCAGGAATTAGCAGACATTGTCCAAACCTTTTCAAGTTAATTTTCACACACTTTTCTTTGCAGTAAGTTTGGTACATGAATTTTGTTTGGCAATTTGTAATGTAGAGATTTTGAGGCTAGATTATGCTTTTTGAATTAGGCAGTGGATCACACAGAAATAATTAATAGCACCTATTGTGTGGTGCGCTCATCCAAAATACTTCATCTCTTTCTACTTATAGTTGTAGGCTGTTCAATGATTTACCGGCCTAAGCTTGTTAACTTGCAGCCCGGAGCTTGTTACCTTATAGCACCAGGCAAAAGAGTGTTTGATGTTTGAGGCTATTGAACTGATTTATTTAAAGTGTTGAGAGAATCTTCATGTCAAAATGTCTGTGAATATTCACTTTACTTATCAAATTGTGTGAAAAGCATTTATGTTCAGGAATAAGAAAATAATATATTATAGTTGTAGTTAGGTATACATAAAATATTATGCATATACAGGTTGTCCCCAGGTTACATACGAGATAGGCACTGTGGGTTTGTTCTTAAGTTGAGTTAAGTTTATGTAAGTGGGAATAGGTACATTATTTTAATAAATGGAATTAGGAAAGATGTTTATCTCAACATAATATTAGGCAGTGTGGTGTCACTTACTGTAAAAAATCCTTACTGCGAGTTAATCAAAAAACAAAGCAAAAAAAAAAAAACCTTATGGAGCCTAGACATTTAATTCTGGAGCAAGCTGTGCTTTGATATGCAAAAAGAAATAATTGCGGAGTTTTCTTGATCATTAAAGAGTTACAAGAGTTGTAGAACAGCAAAAGACTTCCTCTGCAAGTCATGCAAACCTCCCCCCCATCAAGCCTCTGTCCTGCACACGGATTAGCAGGGAAGCATTGTTCGTATCTAGGAGTTGTCCGTATGTCCGATGCCTTTACCTTGGGTACTACCGGTATATTCATACAGTAAATACTGCTGTCCAGTCAATTCGGGATATTTTGATCTTCTTTTATTATGTTTATCAGGCCTATTGTAACAGGTTTGGTGAATAAGCATCATTCATAGAGCCTAATACCTCAAATATTAATTACCTACAGAATGGGCTCTAAAGCTCTCCGAGGCTGGAGAGAATACATTTTCATCAGTAAAATTAGATGATCCAGCAAACCTGGAACGGATCACCCAGCTTCACTGATAAAAGTGTATCCTCTCCAGCCTTGGGGAGCTTTCATAAATCAGGCCCATTGGATTACCTAAAAGTTATTTGCTATTTGTTAGCAAACGTTTTCATTCCTGGACCAGATCCATTCCAGGTTTGCTGGATCACCCAGCTTCACTGATAAAAGTGTATCCTCCCCAGCCTTGGAGAGCTTTAATAAATCAGGCCCCATGTCTCAACCTCTTCCCCCTGCAGCATTAAATAGGTCATCCTGAGGATCTCCACGCCATTACAAGACACAACATTTTCATAAAAGTTAGCACTGTAGCATTGTTTGGGACAGAAGACATTGATACAAGTTTTGGAAGAGAATATTCTGCAGTGGGGCAGTGTTTCGTGCTATGGGTAACAGACCAAGTAATTATTCCTACACTATTTGCATCAAAAGCCATTTTTTAAAATTTTGCATAAAATAATGGAGGATCAAATTGCTGTCAGTTGGATTTTTTGGTATCTATATCTCATTAGCAAAACTTATTTTACATCTTGTCCTTTTAGGGCAGAAAGTGACAGGATAACTGTGTGGTGTGACATCCTCTTAAACATTAGTCATAGAAACAAGTAGCCCCCCTGGAAGACTTTCTCTTTATTTCTGTTGTGGAAATTCAAAATGTAAGACTTACCCTCCTTTCTTTCCCATTCACCTTGGGGATCAGGACAATTAGAGAGATAGTGGTCCCCTTTATGTAAACATGTTGGATAATTGTTGACCAAAAGAAACCATCATGGTGGTCTTAATGGTCACCCAATGTCATCATCATCAGTTATGGTGAATCACTGAATGACCCAGCAGGGTTCACCGCTTTCTTTTTCATTGAAAGAGGATGACGCAGGGAGTTTCCAATGAACAACATTGCGTGTACAACATTAATTTGCTTTATTGTCACCAGAGACTATTACATAAGATCTTTTCCATTGCCAGAAATTTGTTGTCTACATACAGCTTTAGTTGTACTGTAATTAAAACAGTAACTGTATAACATATCCAAATCTTAGCTGGATAAATTATAATATGAAAAGAAAAAAAAGATCATTGTAAACATGTTTTGCACAAATGAAGTAATTATTCTGGTCCTGTCATGGAAATTACCATAAAAAAAGTATTTAACATTTAAAGCAACTCTTCAATACATTCTTCAAAGTTTCAAGCTGGGAACCGAAGATACCAAGACTAGAACAGGAGTTAAATCATTTCTCTTGTGTCTGAAGGTAATTTTACAGCACTAACAACAAGTTCTTTGATATGTTTGTTATGCTTTTCTTTCTAAACAGCTTTGCCAACAACGTCTGCTTTTGGTGGTATCTGTGTTTTCTTTTGTCGTTTTGAAAACTTCAATGCAGTTCATTTAGGTTTTATCCTTGACCACCTGGAAATATGCAGCTGCAATCTTCATTACAAATCGCTGTGATCTCCTTCAAAGAATTGAATGTCAGGGGAGTTTTTAAAAGCTGAAATGCTGAACATAAACATTGGCTGTTATACAATGTCCACCCAGTGGTAATATAAGTGAATGTTTATGGCTTGCATTATATTTTCCAGTTAGGGGTGACACAGCTTTTTAAATCACCAGTGTGTTAAACTAGAAACAGAGAATCCTCTATACTATGTGAACATTCTGTTGTGAAATTACAGGCATTCAGGCAGTTAACAGCGTACTCTAATCCCAAGGTAAAAAAAGAGCTATATCTTGACATAAGATGGAAGGGCCAACAAAAATGCTTCAGTACTCAGGCACTTTTGCCGTAAATAGCTATGGTTAGAAAATAGTTGGGTTGGATCACTGCCCGGAAGCAATGACTGCAGCAGAGCTCTACCATAGAAGCACTGGTGGCAGGGAGAGACTAAAGTCAGATAACTGTTGCCCCAGACAAACAGTTGTGCTTGTCTTGGGATAAAATCAAGCAATAAATCCACCCTGGCTGACTGATGAACGACTGATCGTGAATGACTGCTGTGCTATGGTGGAGAGAATAGTGGGGTGCCACTTGCTTGTTTTTTTTTTTCCCATAAAACAGAATGGCGCTATGTGTACAGCGCGTGTTCATTCACCTGTCAATGGAAACAATGTCATTGGGAGTTCATTCAGGTTCTGCAGTATTTCCAACACAGTTTGCATGTTCCAAAATCTATGCATGACCTACTATGGGGTCTGATTCCCCTAACTGCCCTTGTCACATGCAGCAATACCTGTGTGTAGATCATATATCTTGACTGATCCTTGCTGAACAACAAACCGCGCTGTCATCATACAGCACATTCATCATTGTAAACGTATTATAAATACAACATCACCACCAACCTGGGCGGTACAGAGCAAGCGCAAGAAAAGTGGTCAGGTGACCTACTGAATAGAATTGTCCAGGATAAAGAAGATTTAGCAAAAAAATCCTGGAATTGGTATTTAGTGGATTTATTTATAAAACAGTAAATCTGACATTCACCAAACATTTTTTGGTGTAAAATCCATTGGGTTCATGTGTTTTTAACAATTCTCAGATTCACTGCTGTATAAACAGAATTTTTTTTACAGAAGCATTATGGCAAAAAACCTAAATGGAGCTAGAAAATAAATCTGTTCAGGAAAGAACACAAACTATATAGATATACATTTGCTTTGACTTTTATATGCGTTAATGTGTGGAGGGGATTTTTAGGATTGTTGCCTTTATGATTTACACTATCATTCAGTAATGTATATGGTATAAAATGTCTGTGTACGCATTGCTCAGTACAAAAAGTCTTCCAAGGTAATAAAACCATTACAGACTGAGCTTGTGTTGTAGCTCTGTTCACAAAACTCTGCATTTAGAAGCCAAAGGTACTCTGGGTCAGATATATTCACTGATCACCCCAGCAACACCAGAGGCTGCTTTTGTTACTAGTAACATTGGCAGAAGTACTAAATCACTCTGTAGACATCCTGCTTTTTCAGTTCACAGTGTGAACGCTATTGTTTCACATTTGTTTCTGCCATCATGTAGTCTATTTACTTAGACTGTAAATTAAAGGTACTGTTTGAGTCACCAAGGAACAGATATGAACCTTGGCCATTTTTAAGCTTGAATAATTGTATCTGCTAAATACAAAGCAAAAGTCAGGGTAAATAAAGACAGAACAAACAACGTACCTACAAAATTTATCACAAAAAAAAGAAATGTCCTTAAAGGACAAAATAAAAAGTTGTAAAAGAATTTTATGTAATATTCAGAACTGTTTTATATTAGTTTGGTAATAACTTTTATCTTATTTGGAGTCCTGCTTTTACTTATCAGTTTCAGATTATGGGTAAATTCAGATGGGGGTTGGGGCACATTGCCAGCCAACCAGCAACCCCAATTTCTTTGCCAGGTACTAATGAACCAGTGTTTCAAAATTCCAACCGTTCACTCCTTCCTCCATTAAAACTCTATTGTCGACAGCAGGTGAAACATATAACCATATATGTTACAATGTCCAAGGGCACAGTTCACAGATGTGAAGAAGCGTAAACTGCACTGCATCCACACCGCCCATCTAAAACCCTGTAAGCACTTTATTGCTATGTCCCTGAATTTTCCTTGTTACTTGCCAGTTGAAACCATTGTCAATATGGAATTAGGTAGAAATCTTTCAAATGTCACCTCTAATAGCACCATAAATGTGCTTTTTCAGTTCACAGTGTGAACGCTATTGTTTCACATTTGTTTCTGCCATCATGTAGTCTATTTACTTGGATTGTAAATTAAAGGTACGGATTTGAATGGAATTAGGTAGAAATCTTTAAATGTAACCTCTAATAGCACCATAAATGTAACATAACTTCTAAACCTTTCATATTCTATACATTCTACTGATCTGCAGCCATAAGACTGAACAGGCACCTCTCAGCTTCTGATTCTTGCATTTCATGGTTCACTCACTTCTCCCTTACAGTTGCTCAAAAGTAAATTGCTGGTGCTGTTCTGACAATGAGGCTTCTGATAAGGAGATGGTTGAGTGGGTTGCGTGGGCTGAGTGGAAGGGGGAAGAGTGTCACCCAGACTGCTTACAGACTTCAGGCATGATTGGCATGAACATGGCATCCTGTAGCTCAATTTAGGAGCAACAGGTTGCAAACTGACCACACCGGCATGGATCAGCCTCTGTGCTTGATGCTGTCATAATCAGAATGGAAAGATTTTTTTTGTGGAAAGAATACTTTTACAAGGGATGAGGAAGGAGAACAGTAAAAAGGAAAGTGTCACATAAACCTACACACATGCAAAAATTCATATTTGCATAACAAAGTTTTGGGTAAACATACATCTCTACATAGGTTTGCTGATCTGCAGATTGTTGCTTTGTAATCCAGGGGGAACTGCGAATCCAGTCTTTCTTTGGCCAATCACAGAATGCCAGAATGACCGGTGCCACTGAAACAGAATAAAATTAGTTTCTGAAGAAACAAAAATCAACAAGGATAATATTTACACTTTAGTGATAGTAACTTTTATCTATATATCTATTGGTAAAAAATTGAGGCCAGAGTTCTGGTTTACCCACTCTGTCTGAGTTCAGTTCTGTGTCCTGTAGCTTTTATACATTTCCCACACCATCATATATGACTGCTGATGTCCTTCAGTAAGTACTAGCTGCCTGGATGTCTCCAACCTTGATCGTTTCTTAATCACAGACCAGGTACATGCATCCTTGATATATATCAGTTCCAGGTCAAGACTGGGCTGAAACATTTTGACAATTGAAGTAGACAGGAAACTATCCTTTTCAAATCAGAAATGGAATATTTCCCAGTACAGGGTTTGTAATCTACCCTTCATCTGATATTGTTAGTAAATTGTGAGTTCTGTGAGTCAGTTGGACACTTTAAAAGAGATTTTAGTAAATGTATTTGAGATTGGGAAACAGGAGAGGGATGGGTTTGGTTGTTTAGGTAAATAGTCTTTATGGAGATGCTGAACATTTTTATTTAAAGATAACTATATGGTCTATTTATAAACCAGTGAATCTGACATTCACCAAACATTCTCTAGTCAAAACCCAATCATGATCACTAAAAACACAAGCCTGAAAGAGTCTTCACTAGAGAATGTTCCGTGACTATCACATGCCCTTCTTTATAAACCCCTCTCTTCTGTATTTAAAGCACTGTAACATTTGTACATTCCCTTTAAATGATTTAGGTTTTCACCAAGTATCAGCAAGATAGATAAATAACAAAATGCTACAGCTGTTGATCTCATTAGAAAAAAATCCTCTTTCATAGCATTAGAAAGGCAGTACATCCATAAAATCAGTAACTTAGATTAAGCTTCAGTCAAAAAACATTTCCAAGCTCAGGTAGGTGGATGATGAAAAGTTGTTGAAGAAAATCACTTATGGCTAAATTGAAAGTTGATGGATTACCTCCACCTGCTATAGATAAAACATGGTCCCTGGTATCTTCGCTGAGGATTCCTACACCTATCAATTACTTCTAGTTTGTATCTCACTCCACACAAACTACATGTACAGACTGCAGAAAAATGTGCGCTTAAAAGCACTTCATCATGATGTGGACAGCATCTAGTACTAAAAAAATCATTAGATTAAAAGAAACAAATATTTATGTAATGTAAAAGTGTGTGGCTCAGAAATTCCGGGATAATGACACAGTTATGCTGGCATAACATGAATTGCTGGGTAAAAAACACATTGTGAACTATCTACAGATAAACCAAGGAGTAGCCATTGAGGTTTTCCACTTATTTCTGATGTAATAAGTATATAGTATAAGTATACAAAAGTTATAATATTAATCAATAATAATGTGAGTAACAATTGGAAAATAATTGCTTTCACAGGAGATAGAAGTCGATTCCTCTATCAATAGCAATGGTCAATGAGAATGTCTTAGGTCTTCACCAGAGCCAATTATGGTGCAGATGATAGTACCTAAAATATAAAGGCACAATACATAGGATCACATTAAGTATAGTACCAAATTGTAGAGCAGGAGCATATTCAGGTAGGCCAGCTTTTTTAAACCTTTTTAACATGGGGGAACCCCTAAAATGAATTTCAAGTCTTCAGGGAACCCCTACTATAATACTATATCAACAGCTCACAGTACATTAGTGTATTGGTCAACAGGAAAAATGTCTCCTACATTGCTGCCCATTGGGAAATATGTCACGGACAGTCATACATATTACTAGTGCCACTTTAACTGATCTGAGAGGTCCACATTTCTCAAGGAATCCCTAACTACTTATAAAGGAACCCTAGAATTACACAAAACCCTGCTTGGGAAATGCTGAGTTAGATAGAACCTCAAGCCAGGTCAACCATTGTCCTCTACAGATAAGCTGAATTAAGCAAAATATATTGGTAAAAAAAGAAAATGTCCTAATACAGTTGCATGCTCTCATTCATCTTGTTCCTAATAAGATGTAAACAAGTTAACATAGCACTATAGCATAAATCATAGTTAACAGGGTCATTTACAGGCCCATGGTGAGAAGCATAAGATGTCATTTCATTTTACTTTCGCAATATAACATCATCCTATAGCAAGGTAAACCTAATTCATGAGCCCTTATGTAAACATCTGTTCACTCATTCGTTACACCATAGAATAGAGCAAGTTGACCTCTATTACAGTTACCATATGTATCATGTTTCATTCTAATATATATTTATTCTTTACATTCTAAAATGACAATACTATTAATTTGCAGACTGGATCGTATTATTAAAAGCTGCATATGTTAACCCTCATTGCTGACCTAACCCATTCTGCCTTGCAAAAAAAATTGAATTTAAGTTTAATTACTAAAATTAGTGGGTGTTGTTTGATATTAAACTAATCACTTCCTAATAATAAAATGAATGGTGTGACAGTACTTATTATCCAAAGCCTCCATTACAATATATGATGACTGGATGCTTTTGATATTCAGAGAATAGCAGGAAGCCCTGCGTGTCATCTTAGTGTAATAGCTGTAGTATTACCTGGCAATAATAAATAATACTATTGACATTGATAGAAATTAAGGAGCACTGTCTATACATCGGGGATCTGGTTGGGTGATTGTTCTGATGATCCTTTGTATGTTTTTGACCAGGTGTGAAGATCAGTTCTGGTACAGAATTAAACATCTGTTTGTGTTCTACCATTGCATATATATATAATTTAGATGTTTTATATTATTGTTCACATCATGTTCCTTTTTCAGCTCCAGGGTGTATTTTGTACTTTTACGAACTGTCTTGTGTATTTAATGAATGTTTGGGACAATGGGAAGGCATCTGTGTATATTTTATAAGCATTTGAACAAAATAAAAACAACTTTCTAGTACAAAGTATTATTTTATTTTACAAATTTAGATCAAAAGCATCCACTAGATGGTTGAAAAAAAACTAAAAGAAAAAGTGTGTGTGAAAAACTTATAATATGTACAATGAATTTAATGATAAAGCAACTGATGTAAAAAATTGCTGCATGATCTTCATAGTTGACCTCTTCACTTTTCTGCTGATGTTGTTGGGATATCTCTTCCTTATTTACACCCTTAGCCATGGCAGCACAGAGCCAATTGCTGCTTGAGCCGCTTTCGGATAGTACAGAAGGGTTTTGGGATACGTGACATACTAGTAGAGAGTTAAAGAGTCAGTCAACAATAAATGAATTTCAACATCCTTTGATACAAAAAAAATGTATGTTGGTCGACAACCTTTTTTTGCTGTTTCTATGTTTCCACAGTCGGGTTTTCTACAATCTTGATATATTACTGGATTAATGATACGTGATCTAGCATGTCAAAAGTAAGACTGCCTGCCTGTATTGTCAGGATTACAGATAACCCCCAATGGACTCAATGTGCTGCAATATGAATGGCTTTCTAAGAAACGTTAGCTTCTTTAATCAGGATTCCGATCTACATGCTGGATCTATAATTGTAAATGCCTTGTCATTGAATTTTACAGTATTCAAATATGTCAAGATGTTTTAGAAGTAAACATCAATCATATTGTATATCCCCCATGGCTGGTCTTTAGTTGATATATAATCTCCCTCTGATATCTTGCCCATAGGATTTCTTTGAAAGTCTGGTAAATTCCACAATCCTGCATCATAACAAAAAGAGTCTGTAATTTTCAGTCTGTAGTTCAGCCATCTGTGTGAATGAGAGAACAGATACATTGAGTTTGTTTCCTCCAGTGACCTTGCAGATTATGATAAGAAAGACTCTAATCTGCTTGAACTGACACGGTCAATTCCTTCAGAATGTTGTAATAAGCAGACAAGATTTCTACTTTACAGGATTTCATAAAACTATTTTTCAACAAATACTAAAAATAAAAATTACGAAAACTCATCAAATTGTACTGATGTCCATTTAGGATTGTTTAGAGCTCCCCCCGTACGTAGGATGACCCTATGCTATGGAGAAAATCAAAGCCAAATGAAAAGTCACAAACCTAATATATGAATATTATATGTGTATGAGTAAAACATCAGCATAACAAAATTCTCAGGATTTCACACAGACAAAAGGATTCAATAACTTCAAAATGTTATTGTTATCTGACATTTTGGGGATTCACAGGGCTTCATAAAGGTGAGCCGAGCCTCATTGAAACATCAGATATCAAAAGAGATAAGGTGGACAGCATGGATCCTAATGCAGGCAATGAAAAGCAGAAAGGATTTCACCCAGTAATCCATTAAATAAATAAAACAATATCCAAAGTCTTCACTAGTACTAGAAATAGTAAAAAGTATCTAATGGAATACAAATCTCCTAAATGTCTTATACATAAACATTGTGAGCAATGGCATAGATTCAAAGAGGTACTCAGGGATTGTGGAATGTGTTTACATGATAGCATTATGCAGTTGACGATTTTCTGCTTGCAAATCCATAGTGTGAATCTTCCACTTCCATAGCTGCTCTGTTGGATTGGGATTTGGTGGATGGGGAGACCATTCAAGCACATGTTGTCATGTTCAAGAAACTATTTTGAGATGGTCCAAGCTTTGCGACATGGTATGTTATCCTGCTGGATGTAGCCATTGAAAGTGAGGAACATGGCAGTCATAAAAGGATGGTCATGGTCATCAAGAATACTAAGTTAAACTACGGCATATAAATAATTCTCAGTTGATACTACACATCCCCCACCCCATTTCACTACCATCAGAAGCCTGAACCATTGATACAAAACAGGATGGATCAGTGCTTTCTTGTTAATGTGTTCTCTGACCTCTGGCATCTCTAGGCATTTTTGCTGCCGTTCACTGAATATTTTTTTTTGGACCATTCTCTGTAAACCCTATTGATGGTTGTACATGAAAAACACAACAAACCATCAGTTTCAGAATTACTGGGGCTACTTTTAGGAGTTTGAGTCTCCAGTGGTCAACAAGAGTTACGTTAGAGACACTGAGACGTTTAGTACCACTAACCAATGAGATTACATTAGTTTTGGATTAATATTAGTTTTAATATTAGTTGGGCATGATCTGTTACATTTATTGTTATCTGTTACTGTTTGTATTACTGTTTAAAGTTTATTGCAGTGTCATACCCCTTTCCCACCTAAGGCATTTGAGCCATGGCTCTATATCAGCCAATTTTGGGAGATGTGAACACCCTTGCCATGTAAACTGTTGAGTATTATTGTTGTAACACTACAGTTTGCTAATTTCCTTTTTAGGCCCTGTTGCCCTTAAATACATTTAAATTTACTGTCACTCTGCCTGCTTTGTCTCTGTGAATGGGTTCAGGTTTCTGGATGGGTGGCCTCTGATATGGTGATAAAGGAAAAAACCCGCAGAAATTCAGCCCTTCCATTGATGGTGAGTTGTACTGTAAAATAAATCTGTCAGTATTAGGCAAATATGCACATTGTAGAATATTTCAGTTACAAGCATTGCGGGTCTTTGTTCTCCAGGCTTAGAGGGGTTAAATTTATAATGACCGTTAATTTGCTTCATGCTCAGTCTTTACTCGCAATGAAAGTCTCTGATGTCTGAGCAGGTAAGCCTATATTAGAATTAGCAGGGGAGGAAGTGCTTTCTTCAAAACATCAAAGCACCTTAGGTTATAAATTAAATAGAACTGCGTCTGGCTGGATGCCTCATTAACTTTTCATTGGTTACTGTGTCTGTACGTTGCCCGTGCTGCCTAGTACACTTTATTAAAATTAGCCATGCATTACAGTAATATACTCCCCGCTACGGTTCATCTATTGTCTCCAATTCAGAAGGGACCAGGTTTAAGTTAAAAAAAAGTAAAAAAATATCTAGTTATATCAATGTTTGTGTGCAGTACTTATTTTAAGTGGGTGTACTGGTGCATGACATTTAAAGTTAATATCCCTGCATTCTGGCTATCCTGTACTTATTATTTTAATATTGCCCAAACATTTGGTTTGCATGTGTATGATATTTGTGTGATGTTTGCATCCCCTGTGTGAGCTGCATACCTGAACCTAAAAGCAGAGAAACTAGGACATAGGTAGAACTAGAATAAAGGAAAATTTATCAGAGCAGCAACTTGGAAGGAATTTGAAGGACAGAAATGTGGGAGAAGCTTTGCTGATTTGTTCCTGAACACATATGTCTTATGGTTGTAATCCTTACCCTTGTTTTATTACATAATGAAGCACCGACCTTGCACATACAGGTGACCTGACCTCTAATTTGTGCATGCTTGCGCCAGGTTTATGAGCTATTGGTTAATCCTCTCTTTCCCTTGCAACCCAGGTGACTTGGCTTGACAGAGAAAGGTTTGGTGCCAGAATCTTAAACTTCCAGTTTCCCGGATACCACACTCATAGGACATTCAAGAATGATTATTATTATTATTATTATTATTATTGTTATTATTATGAATGGGTTAACTGAGGCAACCTTATGGTATTAGTATCAGGAAAACATGGCTTTCCCACAAACTAGCATCCTAGATCCTGACTTGTTGCAGCACTCTTATATTGTCCTGTATGTTCCAGGACTACCAGATTGCAAAGCCCCATCAACAAGGATGCATATATTCAAATGTATTAATTTGCCCGAAAATATTATGCTTGGCCCTTACATGCTGAAAACAATACCCTGTCCATCTAGATAAAACATTTACCTATCATGTCTGTTAATAAATGTGATTTTATCCAACAGAAACATTTAATTAGCTCTCAACTGCAATTCCAGTACAGAAGATGTTTTGGTGATTTCCATCAATAAAGAATAAACTCTTTCTAGCAGTCAGCAGGTGGGAATGAATATTTTTTGGTATATAAATTTCAATGAGGTTGTCTTTTGGAGTTATATTTTCCACAGGATAAAGGAAGAAAGGCTTAGGATATTTTGTCTATTGTCTCAACATTTTCACCATATTCCTTTAGTGGGGAACATTACCACCAAATGTGGGATAGAGACAAATTTTCAATGTCATCATCATCATCAACATTATGTGAATACAGGCAGGTCCCATGATTGGGAATTACCATCTAGATAGAGCTTTGACCTTACTTTCAGGAAAAAAAGAAAATTGTTGATTAAATTAGTTCAATGACCAGATTGAAAAAAGAAGGGGGTGCTCTTGAAAGCTTCTACAAAAGGGATATGAAAAATAGGAACCTTTTTTGAGATGCATTATTGTTCTTAGAGGTATAAACTATCTGTAGGGGAATGGAAGGTCCTGAAGGTGAAGGCACCATGCTTTTTAAATGTTTACTTTAGCAACAGGGTCTAGCAAATAGAACCAAAAATGGGTCCTGTTCTAGCTAACAGGTAGACAATGCCAAAGGCTATCGAATGGTATTTACCTTGTCAACCAAGGTCAAATGTTGCTCAAACCAAACAGAGACATTTTCAAAGAACACTGCTTTACATTTTTCTTATATTCTAGGCAAGATAGATGAAGATCTAGTGCATGTTTTTGATAAACAAAATAACAAATATATATTAAATTTGTATTTAACATTTTGAGTTATCATTTACATGGTATAGGTCCTGATTTAATAAAGCTCCTAAGGCTGGAGAGCATACACTTTGATCAATGAAGCTGGGTGATCCAACAAACCTGGAATGGATCTGGAACAAAAATGAAAAAAAATTGCTAAAATAGCTAATGAGGTTTAGAAATCTATTCCAGGTTTGCTGGATCATCCAGCCTTACTGATGAAAGTGTATTCTCCCAGGATTAGAGAGCTTTAATCAATCAGGGTCATAAAATTGATTGCATACCATTTACGTTTACTCACTTTCTTTTTGTTTTTTGTGTTTTTTTTTTGCTTTTTTTCATGTATACAATACATAAGTATTCAGTAACTGTAAAAAAAAACCCTTAAAATTACTGTTATCTTTCTAGAGAGAATTTTCTTGTGGACATCTTGATGGGACAACACGCTTTATTTTTCAGACACACCAGTCCACATCATTAAGAGCAGATATTACTTTAGGCTATATAAAAAATCCTTTTATAAACACAGTAAGCTTGATGTCATATTCAATATCCTATGCATGGGGGAGTAAGTCAAATGTGTCAGTTTGCATGTTGTATCTATATAGATTTGACCTGCAGTGTTGGATATTGTGTGCTTTAAACACAGTTTTACCTAAAGCATATTTTTTATATACTCTGACAAGGTAAAATAATGATAACTGATAAAAGATATGTTAAAGCTGAACTATGGACAGGGAAGTAACACCAATATATGCAGATATGTGTTCAATAAAACGAAAGTTTATTTTTAAAACCATTTTCTTTAAGAACTTGAGTTAAAGTTTCTGCCCCTTGCAATCCTGTGTATAGCAGAGCTCATCAGTCCTTTTTTTTTTACTTATCACGGGCTAGTGGCAGAGACATAACCTAGGTGTATTACCAAACTACAAAGGAAATAAATCAGGAAACTTGTTTGTATATTCGTTTTTCAATTGCGTATTTCATTGCCTTAAGTTATGTTTTGCTAGTTGGTAGAAGTCAACAAATGCAATGAAAAAGGTTACAAGAAGAAAAAAAATGTAATATTTGTTGCCATCGTCAGGATGGGTCATACATGGCCAAGAATGAAAGGCATTAAAAATTGACCCTGTGTTCTTGTTAACTCTTGGATACTCTCCATCTCTATCTTTCCAAATAAAGGGCCTTAAAAATATTCCAATATGTTAGAAAAACAGTGTGTGATAAGCATTTTGAACAAACATGAACTGAATTCTGCATTAACTCAAGGGAAAATGTATACCCTGCAAAGAGCGAAACAAGGAAAAGGGTGCTTGATTTGGATGACTTGGTAGGGAAGGGTATTGGTACTGCTGCCCCAATAATATGTGTTTCCAGTCTGTACTTTTGGCGATATTTCATTGCTAGTTGCCATTTTATTATAAATTATTTGGAATGTATGTATCCTCATTGAGGTAGCAGGTACTTGCTAGTGCCTAAAAAGAAAGGTGGTGTATGATCCTGGTCCAGCACCAGTTCTCTCCAGATACCAATTCCCCAATCTAACATTGCAGTCTTCACTATAGCAAGCCCAGTTGATTTTGGAATATTTATCTGCATAAATATGGATGTTATATCCCCTATCAATGCATATAGATATTCAATTGAAGAAGGTTCATGCGCAAATGATAGCTAGTCACTCAATCAGTTTAATTAGGAAAACAAGATGAAACAAAGTACACCGCAATATAGTCTGATATACATACATATCCATAATCATTCCTTGGTGCAACAAGCCCCTTCTCAGACTTGGGAGACTGGTTGCGTTTCACAGCACACGGTTGCCCCCTGGACTGGTGTGCAAGGGATGGTGTCTGGGGAAGGGGTGGCAGAGGACCAGGAGCCCCCAGATAAAGCAATACAAGGTTTTTACAAAGGCAAATGCAGAATAGTCAGCAAAGGTAATATATGGGCAATCAGTCTACCAAACAAGGTATCCAAGTGAAAACACAGAACAGAGTCGGGGCCACATAAAAGACGCTAAACACTACAACAGGTGCTGGTAGCTGGGAGCAGAGAGTCTATAAGGACCCATCAGCCAATGGCAGCATGGGACTGAGATCAGGAACTACCCTGTTCACCTTCAGCTTCACTTTCTCAGTACAAGGGGATGCCAAGAGATCAAACACAGCTAAAAGGAAACAAGGATTCTGCAGGCCACAGAGCAGAAGTCAGAGATCTAATTCCTAGATCTCCTCTGCTACCGTAAGTGCCATCACCGGAGAAAAGAAGCTGAGCATGCTCTACTGCGGTGGAGCACCGCCCGGATTGTCGGACAGAAGCATGTCTCCTAACAGGTGGTTAGGAGCCTTAAAGCCTTATTGGTTTGGTAATAATATTAGTTAAATTGTATAGTTTTTGTGTATGTACACTGAGAGGGTTAAGACTGGAGTTGGTGACCAGTATGGAGGGATATTCACTGTTAGAGGCCTAATAGTAAAATGTTGCACTGCTTGCACCAACAATTGTGTAAAATGTTATGCATTTTAACGTAAAATAGTGATTTAGAATTATTAAGCTGTGTTCCTACTTACCTCCTTTTAGGCTAAATCTACATAGAATGTTTCCTATGTTTCCAATGGGCCAGTCCACACCAGAGCGTTTTCTTGATGGGCTGTAAAGAAAAAACATTCTGCAACAATTGGAAACAGTTACAACACCCATAAAAGCCCAAAATGCCTCCTATAAACACACAAAAAAAATAAAAATGCATTTAAATGCTCCAAACGCCGTCATTGTCATTATTGGAGATTTGTAGGTGTCTTTGGGCATTTGGGGGACATTTTACCCTATTGTAACTTCTCTGCCACATATCTTGGTTTACAACGTCTTTATAAATGCTTAAAAACTCTGAAAACAAAAGC
The DNA here is from genome assembly GCF_032062135.1 of Pyxicephalus adspersus. Taxonomy (NCBI): domain Eukaryota; kingdom Metazoa; phylum Chordata; class Amphibia; order Anura; family Pyxicephalidae; genus Pyxicephalus; species Pyxicephalus adspersus. Next base: position 130,108,951 of record NC_092859.1, read on the forward strand.
TGTATGTGCATTTTTAAGTGTTTATGTGTTTGTAGACTTAGCCTAACATGGCCCTGTCCAGGTCATGAAATTGTCACATATCTGCCAAATATCCATTTAACCATTATTGCAAGATCTCAATATTTCCGGTGGAGGCTTAGAAACAAATATGCTGTCTACAATATCTAACATTTTGTATTATCCAATTTACATTGTCATTTTTATCCTGAAAGTTACTGACAGCAGTGTACTTTTGCAAGCTGTTGAAAGTTTTTCTAAGTCTAGCTATGATATATTATGGATTAGTTAAATTGTCTTTAAATAAATACTAAGTGCTATATTTGATGCATTCTTTTCAAATGTAAAAATATGTTCATCTGTATAAAACATTAGAAACAAAAAAGACATCCATATAAATATAGATTTACCTCATGTGGCCCTATATCTTCTACTGAGAAGCAGCCTTCCATTATAAATGGTGATGAGTCATTCCTGCCAATACATATTGTAATGACAGTCTGTGGTGTTTTAATTGTTTCATTATAAAAGTTACATTAACACTTTTTAGCTCCTTGAAAATATTTTTTTCACAATATACTCCAAGACATTCTTTTTAATGGTAATCTAGAATAGTATAATGGACCATACCTATAATCCCTAGTTAAATTGGATGCCAAAACTATACCTATAATATATATTTATGTAAAATATACATTTTTTTTTGTCATATACTTGTCCACTTGACCCTATTACATGTAATGTTACATGTAGGTGTTGTACAGCTATCCCGTGAAAAGTTAGGAGAAAATTCTTCAATGGTATAAATTACTAAAAGTTTTACCCTTTCCCATTCGATTAAAACCATAAAAAGTTTTAGCTGAAATAGGACTTTACTAAGATTTTTTCTGGGGGGGGATATCATCTGCAGGCTCCAGAAATAATGAGAGGTTGTGACCTATGTTTCCATACCACTGTATTGCTGATTGCAGACAAATCAGTTTTTTTAAAAGCTTTTTTAAAAAGATTTGCATGTCACACCATAAGGAAAGGAGGGGAGTGGGGTGAACTGCAGATTTTACTCCTGGCTGCTTTACATAAAAGGTGACAAAAAGTTTGCTGTTGAAATCGAATAATTACTTTAATTATTTAAGTAAAAAAACATCAGTAGGCCAGTAAAACAGCGACTCTGGCATATGAGACCTATAACTATGGGTGTGACTTTTGGCTGTGGGTTCAGATTTATCTCATGTACCACCCCATAATATCTAACTTAGAATAATATTACTTTTAACTAGTAGTTGTATAGTGCTGACATATTATGCAGCACTTCACAAAGTCAATAGTTACTAGCTGTCCTTCCAAGGTCTCACAATCTAATGTCCCACCACAGTCATATGTCATTACCACAGTTTAAAAACAATTTGGGAGACAGTCAATTGACATACCCGCATGTTTTTTTAATAGGGGAGGAAACTGGAATACCTGGGGCCTACGGTATGCAATATATCCTGCTTTGTCCTGTTTACTATACTACCTTTTTCCACAGATTTTTGACCAACCTTTAAACCTGAGAAATTCTGTAGCGGACTGCTTTTCTATCTGCCGGCTGAGTTGTAACTTTGAAAAATGTAAATAAAGTTGTTGAATTAAGCAGACACCTCTTCATTAAGAAGTTCTTCCTGCCCCTGATAGTGGCCTTAGAAACCCCAGCAGGTTATATAGAGAAATGCACTAAGTGCAGGGGCAGAGATAAGAACATGTGCTCAGCCAGGGTAGGTGCCTGCATCTCTTCCAGAATACACTGACTGCCTTGTCTGTGTGTAGTGCAGTATTATATTATTTCCCTCTGTATTAATGGGGTATATGTGATATCTGTTATCAGAGAATATTCCCTCTGTATTAATGGGGTATATGTGATATCTGTTATCAGAGATTATCCCCTCTGTATTAATGGGGTATATGTGATATCTGTTATCAGAGATAACTCATTAAAGGAAATTAAAAATATTCTCTGGTAATGTGCCTGTGCCCCTAGTGTTTTGAGATATGGAAAGAACACACTCTTCAGTGCCTGAAGGAGTGGACTTGTTCAGAAGAAGGGAAAAGACAGCGTGTCACAGAAAGTCTACGGTCCCCGGTTGCAGAATTAATCTGCTTGTATAGGGACACTCATGAGGGTACAAGTGTAGCTGACTACATAGATGTACTTTCTGATCATTTTGGTCCAATTTATCACCTTGAACAAATGGTTGCTGATTACCGTATGACACGTCAGAAAGAAGGGGAAGATATTTCCTGTTTTATTAATAGACTACAGTTACTTCTGTCCCGACTTGTATATCATACCGCTTTATGCCCTTCTGAAGTGGATTCCATGAGAACCAGTCAGCTAGTGTGAGGTTTGCTACCTCATCATCCTCTTGCACAAGTTCTCAAGATAGTGTTATCTGACAAGATCATGCTTCTTCAGGAGTCAATGAAGATGGTGAAGTAACAGGAGGCAGACATTCTGTTTAGTACCCCTAAGAAAGCAAAGAGTGCCCTCAAAAAGGATGTATCCCCGGGCTCTAATAAAGTAGAACAAGCTATACCACAGCGCTTCAAACATTCAGTGGGTAGTCCAGCGGTCTCACCGAGGGATTACAGAAAATGTTTCAGGTGTGGCCGGAGTGGCCATTCTAGTCGTCAGTGTCATGAAAACCATGGAGGGACAGTTCAGTGTGTAGCTTGAGGGCCTGTCATAGGAGCTAAATCTATTGTTGAAGTCCCTGTTCATAGGCATACTACTCCCGCTTTGTTTGACACCAGATCTCAAAGTCACACTTATTTACTGCTCCTTTTATGAAAAATATTTGAGCAGCGTACCCCTTTAGTCTACATGGCAGATGGAGCTGTGGGGCTTGGACTCTGAGTCTTATCCTGTTGATGGAAAGTTACAGGTCACTGTGACCGTCCCTAGCTTACAGGATAGGGGTGTTAGTTCTATGGAAATCATGGCCTTGGTCTGTCCAGACACTGGAGATGCCTGTGGTGCTTTCAGAAGTTTCTTGAAGGAGATAGAGCTGTTTCCTCTGGTCAAGGTGACATGCCCTCAGACCTTAAAGAGCTCTACGATGTCCTCTCAATTAGCTATCAGCATGGTGTGGTGTACCACCCAGTGGAGATTCCACCAGGGGGGGAAAGAGTCTTGATGGTAGCCTCCAGCATTCCCCCTGAACTGCTTGGGGATGTTATGTCCTCATGGAAACCCCTGATGAAATAACAAGCAAAGAAGAATGGATGGTGATCCTTGAGAAAAAGGGTTGGAGATCTCAAGTGGAGTTATCCACAGTTCTGACTGTGAGAAATTGTTCCCCCTATCTTGTTGTGATTGGTCCCCACCAGGATGTGGCAAACTCATAGCCTGTGTTTCGAGTGAACCCGTATGTTGAAGAGTACTGAGCTCAAGTCAGAGACAAACCCTCTTCCCTCAAGTTGATTTGAGTGATCCTAACTTGCCGGAGACCTGGAACAAAAAACTGACAGAGCGGCTGTCTGTTTTGCTAGAAGTGTTCTCATTGAATCGGAGAGCCATACCAGACCAGTATACCTTTCCTAGAATTGAGGAGGCTCCACAGGCTCTGAATGGAAACCGTTGATTCACTGTGTTGGATTTACGGTCAGGGTACTATCAAGTTCCCATGGCACCTAAAGACCAGGAGAAGATGGCCTTCACATGTCCTTTGGGCTTCTATCAATTTACTCGCATGCCTCAAGGCAAATTAGGTGCCTCTGCCACTTTCCAAAGGTTGAGGTAGAAAGTTCTGGGTGATCTTGTGCCCAGGGAATGTTTGGTGTTCCTTGATGACATCATTGTTTTTGAGGCTACGTTGGAGGAGCATAAGGATTGGCTCATTAGAGTGCTACAATACCTCAAAGAAGAGGGTCTGAAGCTGTCAGCTGACAAGTGCAAGTTCTGTAGGTCATCAGTAATTAATGTAGGCCACATTGTTCCAGCTGAAGGGGTAGCTATTTACCCAGCTAAGTCGGAAGCAGTGGTAAACTGGCCTCGACCTCAGAATGTTACAGAGCTACGTTCTTTTTTTGGATTTTGTGGCTACTACTGTCGATTTATAGAGGTATATTCCAAAACAGCCAGAGTGCTACATGATCTGTTGAAAAATTATGTAGATGGTCAAGAGAAACAAAAAAGGTCATCTAAATGTCCCTTTGGAGATAGCTGGACACCTGCATGTGAAGAGGCCTTTACTCAACTGAAGAAGAAGTTGAGCCAAGCACCAGTATTGGTGTATGCTGATGCTCGGAAGCCCTATGTGTTTCATGTTCATGCTAGCTTTGAATGACTGGACTACAGCCTATTTCTTACATTAGTAGGAGCCTCGCCCCTAGTGAACGTACACTAGTTGGAGTTTTTGGCACTCAAGTGGGCCATTGTGGATAAGTGGATTGTGGATAAGCTGCATGATTATTTGTACAGAGCTACATTTGAAGTGAGGACAGATAATAACCCTTTGACAAATGGCCTAACTACAGCAAAACTGGATTCTACATAGGTGGTTGGCAGCCTTATCCAACTAATAGGTTACCATGAAGTATAAACCAGGTCCAAAGAACATTGGGGCCGATACTCTATCTAGACACCCATGTCTAACTCCTAACACAGAAGACAGTGAATGGGAGGAAGTCCCTAGTCCTGGTGTGGGAGCCTTGTGTGCTATGACAGCACTCGTTGAAGAGCAGGTAGCTTTCTCTGAGATGAGGCTCATAGATTCGATAGGATAAGTGAGCCAGAACCAGTGCCTGATATATTTTCCTATCCTGCTGCACTGGGATCATTCGAGAAATGCTCTATATCTCCACAACGGATGATCAAGAGTCAAAAGGCTGATCCTATAATTGGACCTCTGTATCGGGCAGTAAGTGCCAATGATCCAGGAATGTTGAAGAAGTCTTTACCTACTGAGTGTGGACCATTTCTGAGAGACTGGGAAAAGTTTAAAATAGACAAGGGTCTTCTCTATGGTGTGGTTCTGTATCATGACCATCCTGGAAGACATCAACTGGTTCTCTCCTATTGTTTTCAGAAGATGGTTTTCCGAAGTCTACATGATCATCATAGTCACCTTGGTCCTGAGACGATTTATGGCTTGGTGCAAGACTGATTCTACTGGCCCAGGATGAGAGAAACCGTGACAAGTCTTTGCAGATGCTGCATTAGATGCTTACAGATGAAAGCACTGGCAACTAGAGCTGCTCCAATGGGGCATTTACAGAGTTCAGGTCCCATGGATTTAGTCTGCATAGACTAATCTGTGCACAATTCTCCTCAGGACCCTTGCTATATGTACTCATTGATATTTATTGTAAATATTGCTATTACTGTTTTGAGATATAAAGCTTACAAATACTTCAACCTGTGTGTTCATTTGGTTAATGTTGTATGCTGTGTGTAGTGGTTCCTCGGGTGTTGTTTTTATTACTTTTACTGTATACTGAACAGGGCTACAATTCCTAAACTAATTTTAAGTTCGCAGGAATCCAATGATAAAACCAATTTATTGGGGGTCCATAGGAAAAAAAAGTTTCTTAAATTAGTGGCCAGTTACAAAAATATCTGCCTGCAGTGGTGGCTTAAATACAATCATCATAGATAACTAAAAGCATTATGAAAGCCATGAAGATGACTCTGCCAAGTGGCTTTGGCCCCAGAACTATGCAGAAATCTTGGGATGACAATCAGTCATAGTTAGAGTAACCCACAGAATCCTGGTTGAGAGTGGTTGCTGAAGACTATTTCTGTAAACTGATGGGCTTTGCCTCCCTTGTCTCTCATCATTACCCTGTCAGATTAGCATTTTTTTGTGATACTTTTTATCTCACAGCCCTCTGAGGAAGAAAATCTTTCCTCAAAAGACCTCAGGCTGATATAGGGCATCCAGGGCCACATGTACCACTGTGACACTTAATGTTTATTTGTATTGGCAAAAGATTGAAGCTCCTATATATAGTAGGAAGTTGAACATGAACTTAACTTAGCTTTGTTACAATTTGCCTGTCATAAAGGAGAGCAGAGCAGGCAAACTCATGATGAATGATTGAACTAGAGACAACACATTGCCCCTGATTCATCAAGCAAAATCGGATTATCGGTCGCGCATTCGTATTAGCGATCCGGAATCGTGCGCGATCGCGCTATTCAACAACCGGAAAAGCTCGCGCACGGAGCCGCGCTTATCCGACAGCTTTTTACTGGCGATCATGCATTAAA
>NC_092859.1:130118298-130279523 GCF_032062135.1 Pyxicephalus adspersus
CCCCTATTGCGCATGGCAGGAATCCGGCCGGCAGATTCAGGATGCGAGTGGACGCGCGCACTCGAGTCCCGGACCGCGGTAATCCGCGATCGCGGGTCGCGCGTATTATCGCGCTTCCAGCGATCGCGGATTTCAATGATGAATCAGGGGCATTGTAAGGAAGGCAACCTAAGAGTCAAAGATACAAAAATACAAGTATTCTAGTGAACCCCAATCCCCATTGAATGCTATGCAAATGTATAAATATATAAATATATATTATATATAAATATATAATTTTTTTTTCAATTATATCTATCAGTGAGTATATTTTTTTTTCCACAGTTGAATACTTATTCATTTTTTCTGTAAGAGTCAAGTCAGTTATTTTTAAGCACAACTATAAATTAAATAGTACATTTTTTTGAAACCTTACCTGCCAGCTCAGCCAAATCCCACTGGGCAACAATGTAACAGAAGAAAATGTATTGTAAACATACCTTTCATGTTAAACAATTGGCCAATTCCTAATACAGCAAATTGTATCTGTCACATTCATTTGGTATCAAAGCTATATAAAGCATTTTCCTCTGTTATATTTCAAAGAAAGTAAGTAGCATAATATTTTAGTTTACTATTTGCTAAAACTGCAGCTAAAACTAAAGTTTGGCTAACAGATGGTGGTGTAACATATGTAAAATTCTAACACAATTATCTAATGTATATATTTACAAATCACCAATTGGAAAAAAATCCTCTTTTTAATCCAAGGTTATATGATGCTCCAGTTGGGTGTTCTGTCTTCTTTTTCTTTATTTCCTGGTGGTGTCCTTCCTTGGCCGTTCACATCACCACAGCTGTCTTTAGGGAAGGGGGGCATTTTCCTAATGGAGCAGAAGACAACATCAGAAAAAAACAGAGGAGCAAGAACCAGCCAGCAGAAACACCTTTTGCGGAGGTGGATCTAAAGATGAGATTAGCACAACATTGAGGGGCTAAGCAGGGGTAGTTCAGTGGTCCTTTGAACAAGTGCGATGGAGAGGTGGTCATGTTTGGCTTTTTGCTCAAAGATGGGCTTAAAATGTATTGTCAGGTAGTATTGCAATAAATATTTGACATTTATGCAAGCCTTGTGTTAATTTGCACTAAATTGATTAAACCTTGCAAAGTGCCTACTTTTATTCCTCCACCTATAGAGCGATTTTTTTTAGATGGAACAGTTGCCAAAATAATATTAATGATGCAATTTGACAGTAACATTAGGACTGCAGACTTTTTTTACTGAAACTTTCCTATTCCAGAGTTTTATTACCTGTTGATCAAGCCATTGATTTTCTACTTTTGTTACCTGGGTGACAACACTATTTGTTCCTAATGAAGTAAGAAACAAACAAAATAAAAGTTAACACTTGAGAGTAGTTACATTTGGTTATTAAATGTTGAATTTTCCTAAAACTGACCCCTGTTAATGTTATATAGTTTGTCCCAGCCCCTATACCTATAGCAATGTTACAGGTAATAACTCCGTACAATTTTCTGGACACAATATTTTGCACAATTGTAGGCCTGTAAAATACTTCCAAATCCTCAATGAATGACAGATACCTTGTAGAGAACCGTGTATCATAAACAATTGCAGTTTTTTAAACAGAATGTTGTAATGCCGCCATATAAATATAAGTGCCTAAACAAGGACACTTTTTTCAAGATCCCCAGGAAATATTTCATATTTATTTATTATTAAATCAAAATAGTTTTTCACAATATAATGATATGGTAAAGCTTTATTTAGCTTTAAAGTAATTGAAAGGTAAGCCTTTTCTGATGTGTCGATAACCTCCTAATGTCATGCCTAGTGTACATGAATTGTATTGCACATGTCATTCATCATATATATTTCTTCCTTTGGTATTGTCTTTCTAAGAACCCTGGAAACCACACCAGCATTTTAAAAAGCACAATTGCTCATTACAATGAGCTCTGTGAGCAGAGCATACAAGGCTAGACCCTGGTCCCTTCAGAAGTCACCCATTGGTATCCACACAAATAATGAGTTATGACAATTATACTATGCTCCCCTGTGCTACTCTGCCAAGAAGATAAGCAAGGACAGCAGCAACTTTACTTTACAGAAGGTCAGGCAGGCTGTTGGCAAAATGTTAGAGAAAATCTTCCACTGGGTACACCAATTCTGGGATCATTTTATAAAATGAGAATTGCACTCACTGGGAGATTTTCTGTAGCTTGCTGTTAACAACTCTGGCATAGGAAATGAAGGGAGATGTTCCCAATAATACACATGCATCAGACATTTACCTAGTAGAGGTTTTTCTGATGCCTGTGTATCAGAAAATAAATGAAGTGGATAATACATCCGCTTTAACTCATCCATCAGGTTCTGTCTCTGATCTAATGAAATTCGGAAATGTAATTGTCAGAAATTAGGGGGATCATTTGGCAACCCCGTTGGACACTGATTTGACTGCAATCTAAACCTCAAGCATAGAAAAAACTGCTGGGCTCAAGAAACAATAAGCATTTATAATAAAGTGCAACACTGACTTATTAATACTGCTTGTAGTCAGCAACGCTACACAGCATGCAAAATGCATGACATGGATTCCTGTTGAGCTGCAAATGGGAAGTACAAACTTGATTTACCATATTACAAACTACTTTTAAAGTTTGTAAATGACAGGTTGAATTTATGTTTATAGGTGCTTTTTTACTTGTTAAGTACATACACAGTCCTGATTCTGCTACAGAATCAACATTGATCTCCATGTTCATCACAGGCAATACCACCAACTTCTCAGACCTTGTTTAATTTATTATTATTATTATTATTATTATTAATAAACAGGATTTATATAGCGCCAACATATTACGCAGCACTGTACATTAAAAAGGGATTGCAAATGACAGACTAATACAGACAGTGATATAGGAGGAGAGGACCCTGCCCCGAAGAGCTTACAACCTTGTTTAATCCCAACAAAATAAAAAGTATTCACAAATACTAATATCAACACTAGTCAAAAGTCAACACTAATATGACATAAAGTCAACACTAATAAATAAAAATAAATAAATAAATAAATAAAATAAAAATAAAAATAAAATAAAAATAAATAAAATAAAAAAATAAAAAAAAATATAAAAAAAAATAAAACAAAAATAAAAGTCAAAACTAATAAAGTCAACACTAATATGACATAAAGTCAACACTAATAAATAAAAATAAATAAATAAATAAATAAAATAAAAATAAAAATAAAATAAAAATAAATAAAATAAAAAAATAAAAAAAAATATAAAAAAAAATAAAACAAAAATAAAAGTCAAAACTAATAAAGTCAACACTAATATGACAAATGCAATAGGTGCTTTATTCATATCCAAGCAAAAATGATTCAATGATGCATGACACTACCTTGAGTATTGGTAGAAGGAAAAACATCAAGCTGCCGTCACGCTCTTTTGCCGTCATTTTTTCTGTGTTGGGACATGAGTAAACCATCTACAGAATATGGCATATGAATATGACTCCTTGTTATCAGTATTTGCCTATTTACACATATTAAGACCGTGTATTAGTTTTTTAAAATACAATGTTTAATGTATACGATAATCCTACTACCCATAAACCACTGGTACCTGAACTTTGGTTGCAGAACAAAATCTAGAGGCTGTTCTACTTTGAAAGGGTTTTCATCACAGTCTCCTGGTCAGATGGGACTCATCAAGTCAGTAAGCTAGTCCAATGGCAATTCTAAAGTGAATGCAATGCAAAGCTGAATTCACAGAACACAGTATTGTACGATCCTTGTGGTCTAGTAAGGAATCAGCATTTGGCAGGTGTCAGAACAGGGTGTCAAATTAACGTGAGGCTAAACATTGTAGTAAGATTTTTTTCTTTTTAGTGCTTTCCTAACACATAGAATGGTAGTTTCTAGCAACTTCATGATTATACTTTGGCACTTATTTTCATGTAGTTTTTACTAGGCTGGAATTATTTATAGTAAATAAATAGTCATCCACATTAAAGCTTGCAATTCAAATAAATTAGAGCATCAGGTCCATATGGTTACAGGTAGCGGATGATATATTGAAGGAATAGATACTTTGCAGTATCATTCTATGGAAAGATACTGAGCAAGTAAGTATAAGGTAACTCGTCTGCATGACTGTATAAACTTTATGGAGTTTTTGTTAAGGGCAAATTCTAGCTTGAGCTTTTTTCTGTTTTACATAGACTAGGATACCATTAAAGCCTATGTTAGGTTTTTTTTGCTGTGTTCTGAATGGGGTAGTTCACTTCCCTTATTGGAAGGAAAGAAGGTAATAGAAAATTTCGAATGGGTACACAGACAAAACCAAATGGGTGCAAAAGTGAGGAAGATGCTCTCAGATCTGATCTTCATGGAACTCCTGCTATAATTACTATATTCACAGCTCACAGTACAAGAACATGGTGGTCAGTAGGAACACTACCTTTACACACCTTTACAGATAGACAAAAGGATAATTGGTGTAAGTAAAAATGACCAGAGATCCACAAATTGCAACCTCTGGAGAAACCTTAGTGTTCCACGAAACCTTGGTTGAGAAACACCAACATCATTTCTGTTCTGGTAACAACTACACCTCTATCGCTTGTATATCAAAGGGACAGAAACAGAGGTAAATCTCACCAATGGGTTCACAAAGGTGAAGGAAGTAAATGATGGGTTGTTAATGTGCTGAAGAGGTTTACGATGCTTTATTACAAAAGTGAATTATCTCTCTGTAATGTAATTTTTACTTAAAGTAGTGAATTTAGTAAAAAATGACTTTGGATAGAAAACCAAATCGCATGTAAGGAAATGTAGATACAATCTGCTTTTTGCTTGCAAATAATTGAATAGTTGAAGTCATCATAGGTCAACCTCATGCACTAAGCTGAGTAAAAAAATTTTTCTAAGTTGAAAACTCATTTTATGAAGCAAGTAGCCTATATAAATATTCTAGTAAAACAACTCCAATGTAAAAAGTGAGGGATCACCTTTACCAGCAACAACTTTAAAAGCTGTGTGCTAGGTTTGTGATACAATTAAAGGGCAGTATTTTAAAGGCTTATGACTTGGAAAGTGCTGTAAGCCATAAGAAAAATATTATTTAAATTTATTGCAAAAGCTATGTAAAAGGTAGTTCCAATTGGTTGCCATGGGTCACTGTACTGTGCACCTGACAAATTGCCTTGATATAAAAACTAAACTTGATTTTCTTATACACTAAAGAATAGGAACATGTTAGTACATGACAAAAAACATAAGTAAAACATTAGAAGTAAATAGAAAGCAGTCTGTATAGACATCAAGAGGTAAAAGCTGTTTAATTGTTTATGAAGCCTTAACTCTCAAATCCAGCAGACAAATCTTCCATCTTCATTTGTCTTCATTGTCTCTCTATATAACCCTGTCATACATTTACCAGCAAGACCTGGTGGAATGGAAAGAAAAGCCAAGTGACAATCCAAAGAGCCCAGAGTGTAGATGTGTCACCTCTTATGATATTTTTAATAGGAAACAAGAAATGTTATTATTTTATTTTCAGAGATGTAATGCTTTGTTCAGGAAGAGTGTGACACAAATGGTTATTGAAGGTTCACAAAATGACTTTGTAAATACTCAATGAGTGGTAACTGTATATTGCTTAGAACTTTAGGATGTAATATGGAAAAAGGCATAGAAAATCAAATTCATCAAAATATTTCAAGGGGTTCATCACTGTAATATCATACTAGGGTATGTTAGCTTAGCCAGGGTTAAAATAATACGGACAAAATATTCAAAAATTAATCTTTTGAGTCAGCAATATGTAAATGAAAAAATAACACAATAAATATAGAAGTGTGAATATAGTAAATGTCCATACATCTATGAATGGCAGCTTTCTGAATCTTTTTATCTCTTGATGAAAAAGCTAACCTTGATGACAAGAGCTCAGCTATGATTAGATGTATAGATCAGTGCTCTAATACCTGGAGTAATTCTATGTATTTGCCAATATATTTACCATATATACTCGAAAAAAAAATATCTGAATACCAACATACTTAGTTTTACCTAATTCAGGAAACAGCTTTGACTCAAGTATAAACCTAGGACAAAAAATGCCATTGTCTTTGCTAATATTCAAAACAGCTATCAATAGAAATTGCAACAAAACAAAAACTAATATAAACAAATATGTCCCTGGTGTTTTACTTTAAAACATTTATTTAACATGTACCAAGGATTAGGAGAAAGAATGGCACTCTGTGGCAACATTCAGTGGGGAAAATGAAACAACCCCATGCTTTTTTTTTCATTCTGAGATATTATTGTATGACTTTGACAGTATGCCATATCACTGTACTAATCCCTAGCCCAATTGAGCTCTGTATAGCTTACGAGATTTATTTTTGTCCTAACTCAGTTGGGCTTTGTATAGCTGAGAATGCTTAATACATTTATTTTATAAACCACTGAGTGTTCCCACAAAGAGCCGTTCTTTTTTTTTTTTTTTTACTTTTTACAAGTTATTCATCCATAAGGTTTGGCAACTATTTTCATGAGATAAGAGAACACATTTTTTGGGGTCTTGCTACCCCTCCAGATCACATTTATTTAACAATAAGGGGAAAATTAGGGGATATTTAATTAAGGGGAAAAATAAATGGGCTACATTTGTATACCCCCCTCTTTTAGATTATATTGTATTTTTATTTTGGTTTGGTTGCAATGGCCCTGATTTACTAAAGCTCTCCAAGGCCTGAGAGAATACACTTTCAGAAGTGAAGCTGGATGATCCAGAAAACATGGAAAGGATTTTTAAAAATCATTTGCTATTAGCCAGCAAAAGTTTTGAATCCTGGACCAGATCCGTTTCTGGTTTGCTGGTTTGCATCACCCAGCTTCACTGATGAAAGTGTATTCTCTCCAGCCTTGGTGGGCTTTAATAAATCAGGGCCAATGGGTCCCACGTTCTTAAATGATCCATTGTGCATGACTGCTGACCACCAGTAGACAGTGCTGTGTTCCCATGTAAAATGTATAACAAATTTATGATGGGTAGCAAGAGTTTGTTCCAAACTTCACATAAGGATAAAGCACCATCTAGTGGTGTGACTCAAGTATAAACTGATATTTTTTATAATGGCATTTTATGTCAAAAAATCTTAGTGTAAACAGTACCTTTTCCCCTTTTCCCGTTTATTGTCAAGAACTGATAGAAACACCCAAAATTTTTAAATGCTGGGGAGCACGTGACTCACTTCAAGCTAAAGTTCTTGACTAATTTGTGCAAATTAAAGAAATCTTACGGCTTTAAGTGAACTACAACAATGGTGTTGAGGGCTTTTGTTATTGGCTTATAGCAGCTGAAGAATAGTAAATGAGGAACAAAAGGAAGGTTATTTTAGGAATTATGTTTAGGGTTGTACAATCAAATAAACCTTTTAAATTTCCCTGTATGGCCACAGAATATTTTTAAAGCTGAACAATAGGCAAAAAGCTGCATATAATAGGACTACTCGATTTGACAAATGACTTGTGCTTTTGTCCAACCAATTCTAAGTTTACAGCAAAACTACAGTCGAAAATGTAAAGTTAAAAAATATTATACAACATATTTTATTGTGATTAATAAATACCATTACAAAAGAAGATAAAATGACTTTGATACAATGAACACTAAATAAATTACAATGTTTAAAGGGCAAGGTGAAAGAGAAAGAAAAATATGAGGTACGCTTAACAGACATGAGGATCATGGCTTACCAAGTAGTAAGAGGGTCATTTTCCAGAAAAGATTACTGTTTCTGAGTACTTTCTTATTCATTCAAATACGGGTGTATGCAGCAAATATAGCTGGGCATCTGACCCCACGAGATTGGGACAACCCACTGGATAGGATGGTATTGTCCTCACAACTTACTGCAAGGGCCTTCTCTAAACTATATGAATTTCTTAGGACAGACTTGGACTATGAAACTTCTAATGTAGGTAAGGCAAAATTGCGAACCTATTTCCCGAATTTGCCAATTTCCAAGATTTTACAGATGTGTCGAGTGTCCTGGAAGACAGTACCCGCAATCAAATATAAGTTCTTCTGCTTATTTCATAAGAATTATATATTCCCCCAAAGAGCCCAATATATGGGTTTCTCTAATGATGGCACTTGTTTTAAATGTGGAGCCCAGGTGGCTACATTTTACCACAAATTTTGGGACTGCCCTGTTATCAAGCGTTTTTGGAAACAGGTTGTGCTATATATTTACAAATATCTCCTAAATTATATACCATTCACCCCTGAATGGGTTATCTTTGGTTTGATGTAATTGCATGGTTTTCGGTTTGCTAGGGGAACAAGATGTTTAACACTGTTATCAGCGGATGCAAAAAAACTATTCTTCATTGTTGGTTAGATGCCATACCCCCAACTATGAAACTCTTTTTAACTAAATTACAGGATTTATTTAAAAAGGAGTGGACAGAGTCTGCACTGCATAAGGAAACAAAAACTTAAACATTTTTTGAAACTTGGGAAAGCTTTATTGATATGTTAAATACCAATAAAACAAAACTATACAACTATTTTTGCCACACAACATAGTATCTGGAAAGAGAATTGCTTAATGCCCCCCCCCCCCCCTATTGTCTTGTGATGTTTATTGTGAGTAATTTAAAGAACACTGGTTTTGTATGATTAGTATATGCTAAACTGAATCACATAGATATATCTGGAAATTCTGTTTATTACAAATGACTGTACTGTAACTTCCTTTGTAATTAAGTGGTTACTTTGTTTACCCTTGACTTTTTTATATACTTTTCTACAGAGTTGTATATACTTGGTTGTTTACTGTTTAACCTTCATTAATAAAAATATAATTAAAAAATAAAATACAAAACCCAGCTTTTGCTGTATTAGCCCTCCTTTAACACAAGGATGTGTTTTTTTCTGCCATAAAATGTCCTTAGTCTAATGTAGTATTTCTTTACTAGGGTTTCAAAGAACCCTAGGGTTCTTGCAGAGGGGCCCCTTGAGCAATAAGCAATTTGTACATCTGAGGTCACTGACACCAATTATATTTTTCGTTGTAAAGTTAAAATCTTTATCTGAATTTTTTTAAGGGTTCACCCAAGGTTTAAAAGGTTGAGAAAGGCTGGTCTAATGGCTAGCATCATTCAACCAACTTCTTCTGTGTTGTCCTTTACTTTCACTGCAAGAGAATCTTACCAGGTCAAACTGGTGCAAGCAATTTAAGAAAAGAATATATTATATGAATTCCGCACCATATTAATGTGATTCTTATCTCTACATATACATACATAGTGTTTAGCTGTCACACAGTGATCTCTGGCAGAATAGCCTGGTTTTGACCCCATTGTTATGGCAGTAAGATAATACATATTCACTGTCCCCAGTGTGTAATTGGACAATGAACACAAATGAACAGAAAACAAAATAAAAAAGACTGATTTCTCCCTTTAATTTACTCCAGTCAGAATGTTTGGGGAGTACAGGTGCATTAAACATACTAGATTAACCCTTAAAACTGGCCCTCTTTCTCACAATTAGAATGTACTGTACAAAGAAATATAAACTGCTCAACTTAAGAAGAATTCAGGTACATTGCATTTGAAACATATGTGATTTTTTGTGTGATGAAAAAAAATTTGTTAATATATATTAATAGTGATTTAAATATTTGCATGGAGTTAAGCTATATTTCATACAGCATCATTAACTCAGTGAAAATGAACTGGTATATATTTAAACAATTAAGAAAGTAAATTTGTTAAACAAGAGTATATATTCTTTTTGTTGAAATTTTGATGGATTGTAATACGTAATATTCTGTTTGAATCCTCTGCTGCTTGAAAGTTTGTTTAGAAGAGAATGTTACACAATAGAAGGGTAAAGATAGAAACACAAAAGATTACCATGCATGGAGTCCCTCATACCAGTGTAAAGGGGATCTAACTTGATAGTTATATTGACGGTTTATTTAGGCTAAACTTTTGGACAATTGCCATCCAGAAGCTCCAAAACATAAACATCTGTTTAATATAAATGTAAGTTATAATAGACTTACAGCAAACGGAGACACTAGTTTTGTTTATCTTGGAACAACTTATCAATTGACTGACCTTCAGAGCCCCATCATGCCTCACCAAGAAGACCAAACTATCCTCATGGTCACTAACAAGACATTCCAAGGACCTGGAGAAGGACAATTTGTTCTCATAACATTTTCTAGTACAATTTATTCTAGCAAATAAACTTGTATTATATAAAGAACTTTAACATATAAGTAGAAAACATAAAATGATTACTTTCATTATCAGCCCATATTCCTAAAAGATAACTGGGGATGGGGAAAGAGATGCGTGTGCTGTATGCATTTTGAAATTCTTAAAAAATTAGGTAGTGATGGGCCAATGTACTAAAACGTGCATTTCAGTACCCCTGTTCAGCAGTCATTATTCCATACCGCCCATGCCAGACCTATGTTCATGAGCTTCTTCAATTAAAAAACACCCCCAGTCCCACCAGAAAAAAAAATGAATAGGCTCCTGACAAAATTGCTGTCTCTGCCTTGCCTCTTCTGTCTTATCAGCTGGTGGATGTCACTCTCTTCTACCAGGTGATAAGCTGCACAGCACATCAAAAGTAGATACTTCAAAATACCCAGCTATTCCTTTTTTGGCAGGAAGGCTGTCCTTGACCTACATTAGCCCTTGGTAAAAGGTGTGTGCTTGTACTTGGCTTTAGCAGCACAAGGGAGCACATGGTCACTGATGCCTGAACCAGCAAGCATGGAAAAGAATGGCCTCTTGGTATTACCACCCACCATTGGATCATCTTCTTATGTATGTGCTGGTGGGGAGGGAGTATAGGGGTGGCATTAGAAATAATCGTGTTGTCCCAGAGTGCCATTCCCCTTCTTATGCTGCCCAGATGGAATCCCAGCTGAACCTCCATGTAAAAGATTCTGCATTAACCCAGTGCCCAACACCACAGCTGCCAAGAAGTACACACCTACCCCTCTATGAAGTCTAACATTAGCTTTCATTCTTTTCTTACTCCCCTGTCTTATCTGTGCTGGCATTTTCATCTTAACCAGGCTTTTATTTCCACCAAGGGTTTAGCTAAAATGATGCCAGAGTCTTAAGATGGGGACACATTTGGTCCATCACATTTGTCAATGGATCAATATGTAGAAACCCTTGGACTGGAGGGCACCAGCTGTCACTATGAGATCCATTTCAACTTAAGAAGGGGGGGCGCATTTTGCTTCTTTTTTTATTAATATTATTATTAATAAACAGGATTTATATAGCGCCAACATATTACGCAGTGCTGTACATTAAATAGGGGTTGCAAATGACAGACTAATACAGCCAGAGGACTCCCTTGAAATTAAAACAGCTATTTGGCTGCCTAGAAAAAAAATTCAAATATTGAATCAATCAATTTTTTTAACAAAAATATAACATTTTACAAAATATTGCATATAATAATACTCTTTAATAAACATTATCAAATAGTAGACTACTCTTTGACCAAGGGATCATGCCATTACCTTCAGAAGGTTCACTTGATGAAATAACAATACAGATTGGACATTTTCTACCATGATTGATCTGTCTTCTGTTCATTTTGCTCATGCTGCCTTTCTGACAATTATGTTTTTTCTGCTTCCAAGTTTCTGAGACTTCTGTCAACAGACCCATGGGGATTGGACTTCTAATAGCGCTAAGCTCTGGAATTATAAAGTTCCACAGGTGCACCTTTTGAACAAAGAAGTCACAGCACAGACATAAACTTCTTATTTAATCTGTGTACACTTGGGGAGGGGGGTGAAATCCCTTTGAAATAGGTTATTTTGATAGTAAATTCTGTAAGTACTTAGGGTTTTTTTCCCTGTATTCTATGGTTTCCATACCCACCTCACTTCACATGCCATCTATTCTTAAATTGTTCAGTTCCTCTAACATATCTATTCATCCCTCCATTGTGTAAAGCATATTAACTAAAGCCAATAATTAGGTCTGCATGTGCTATATATTTTTCCCAGCAGTTACCAGCGGAATTGTGTATTATATTAAAATAAATTATTTAAAGTCATTGTTAAGCAATTTTAATCTTAGCATTTGGGAATCTGTGAATGATTTAAGTTTAAAATTGTATTTTTATTCCCTGTTCACATTTATTGAACATTGTTTTCCTTTCAAACTCATAGCCTAATTTAAAAGGCAACCTGTGGTGAGTGAAAAATGATGTCTAACATTGCTTACCTCCTTCTGGTTGCCTGGCTGTCTCTAGATTTATATGTTCTTGTGCTGACCAAGAACAAGAATCCAGCCGGTAAAGTCAGAGGGTGGTCAGAACTCTACATACTCCATACTACATACTCCATACTACATACATACATACTACATACTCCATACTACATACATACATACTACATACTCCATACTACATACATACATACTACACATACTCCATACTACATACATACATACTACATACTCCATACTACATACATACATACTACATACTCCATACTACATACATACATACTACATACTCTATACTACATACATACTCTTCGTTGATCTACATACTGCTATGGACCAATGACTCAGAAAGTAGAAATCTGAAATATTCAGGTCAGTAGTGGAAGCAAGCCAATACCTAAATTATCAACTTTTCTGCAAGCAAAAATAAGTTCAATTCTCTTACCAGACTGTGCTCTGCCATACAAAGACAGGAATCCTAACATCGTTGGTGTACTCCAGCTATTATCTAATGTAAGTCTATAACTTTAGGTTGGTCACAGATGGATTGATCTCAGCTGGAACTTGCCACACCGGTCATTCTTAATGTCCACAATTTTAGATTCTGTGTATGATTGGTGAAATAATTTTTCCTGTGCATGAAAAAATTACTCAGGTCAGTTCACAGAAATTAACTAATTATATGTTCTGTGATGCCTATGTTGCTAGTGAAATTCAATCTTTGGCCAGTAGATGAAGAAGAGCCATAAGTAGATGGTTGAAAATGCGGACATGACCTAACTATAGGAGGTTTATTATAACAAATTGTTAGCTAAAGCTGAATTTCAGGAATAAAGAAAATGGTAACATCTTTGATGGTCAGAATGCTTCTCTTCTATCCTACCCTCCAGGTTGTGGTCAGACGTATGGCATCTTCTCTAATATTGCAGGATCAATGAGTAATTTTTAATAGATAATTTTTAACTTACATAAAAGTGTAGACAACTCCTAAGTAAGGTAAAAATGGTCTTTTTTTTTGTTTTAAAACCCCTTTTTTAAAAAAAAGATAAGTGAAGCCCTTCCTTTCTGTATTCTGTGACAGAGTGGGGGTGCAGAGCCTCCAAGGGTCCCACGTCACGCATCCCAGCAGGCTTCGGGCTGCTCCTTCCGCATATGCTTGAAGGAGGTGACATAGTCAGACGTGGATAACAAAAATAGAAGATGGCAGTGTCTGGCACGGACAAAGGCAAATTACAGGATGGCACAGGTCGCAATCAAGGAATGCTCGGGAGCGATCGAGGGACCTGCGGAAGTTAAGGTAAGTGTTTTTTTTAATTTAGTTTACCTTTAAATGAGCATTTAATAGTTGCAACGAGGGAAAGTGGGAAGACAAGTGTAGTTATTTTTTTTATCCTGGAGTTGATCTTTGAATATGCATGTCTTGAATATCTCCACAGTATTTTGCTGACAAATTTATTCCATAGTGGTAAACTGTTGGGCTCACAGTCTTGTGAATTTTGCCTGATTAGACTGAAATCAGAAATTCTGATCTCAAATGCGTTGGGCCCATTAAATTTGAAACTCTAGACAAATACAGAAGAAACAACATTATATGAAGTTGGGTGTCTTTTAAATAAACAAAACTTTTTTACATACATTTGGCAAAAGTACCTACATTTTTCTTAATGGCGGCTAGTGCTAGAATCCTATTGTATTCTGTTGCATCACTAGTAACAGAGTTGTTGCTTCATCATTAGCCAATCAGTAGGCTGATAGGGAGAAGTGTACCATCCTCCTGGCTATACTGTCTAGCAGTGGTGTATAATGCATAAAAGTCGACAAATTTATTTGCAGAGGACATAGTTCACCAATAATCATAATTTCCATGTCTGAATTTGGCTGTTTGCCTGGAGTTTAGCTAAAAATAAAATTTCTGGAAGAACTGCTTTCTTCTTCCATGTGTATTTATATATCAAATATAATATTATGAAATTATGTAGCAGATAAAATGAATTACCTGCATGCAACATGATTACCATTACCATAAGAGAAATGAATAAAAAAAAAACTCCACTTTGCTTAGACTGTGAAATATAATTGTTGTCTGGTTCACGTCTGCATTCTTTGGTTACCTATTCTCTGGCAAAGTAAATCTGCTGATGGCAGATAAATAAGTGCTGCACCTGGCAGATTAGTTTCCTTTTATATTGGAAAGTTTGAGTCTGCAGCCAAGAGGAGTGGCTTAGCAATAGGAACTTTAGTGTGTGCGTGTGCTGGGGCGCAGAAACTATTGGAAAGGCAATGACACAATCAATTAAGTGAGTTATCTGATCATGCAGTGTGTTTGATGAACACACGTATCTACACCTGCCTTTCTAAGGCATGCTGACTTGGAACCAGATAAAGAAATTTATATACAATGGATGCATGCAAAGCTGGGTCTCTGTACTCCAAGGATTTAAAAAGTCAGGAAAGCAGCAGGACCTCTAAATTAAGATCCTTAATTATAGTCTGTTGCATATATTATTTTAGTAGCTGATATTTTAAATGATCAGCTCAAAAGGTCTTTTAATAAATGATTCTATTTTTTTCTGTAGACTTGGCTTTTTTTCCACATTCATCATTTTCCCATTAGGCGGATCATTTGAGCACTGTGGGGGTAATGGCTCAGGCAGTGACATACTTGGAAAGAGTTTTTAGACAATGAGTTACCTGCTGTATGTTGTGCCTGGTTTCAAGGAAAGGAAGAATGCTTTAATATTGAATGAACAATCAAGAATAGGGATCTGGGATTCATAAATTATTGACAGACATGAAAATAATAACAGGCCACATAATAATTTACAATCCCTAGCATGTGCGTGCAAGATATTATACTGGTAATACAGATTAGTGATGGATGCTGCAATTTTCCAGTGTTTAATAGCTCTGGGTAGGCATATCTGTGTATTAGAACATTAAAATACAAGCTCTTCATGTTGTTTACATGTCAGTTAGATTGTTAAATCATATTCTGTATCTTAAATGTATCTGAAAATTATTACATCATATTCTTGTAAGATTTTTGTTCAGAATATATAGAATTCTTCCTGAAAAGACAGTGATGCCATTTTCACCTAGGCAGGGCGGGCAAAATATGGGAGTAAGGTAAGGATAATTCTAACGAACCAGCATAAGTGGACCTTCTATTTATTAGGAGGTCTGCTTTACAAAAATTAACGGTTAAAGCACAAAAAAAATCAATATTAATTTCTTAAATAATAAAAAAAACTCCTGCCACCAGGGAGGACAAAGCTTTGCTTTATGTGGAAGCAAATGTTAACCTATGGCCCAAGACCATTTTAAGTCTCAATGCACAACTTTGGCTGTTAACTTTTCAGGAGCCATGTGCAGCAGAATGTTGGCAACATAACATGTTTACACATATTTTTATACATATTTCTTACTTATTAGATCTAAGCATAGTATTTATGAAAAACATTAGGGCCAATTGCTCACATTCTGCTCTATATACTTTCTAAAAAAAAATAAACCCATGTTTGGGCAGCAAGCTCTTACTAGCAGCATTTGTTCTTCAAAGTTATTTTAATATTAACGATTGTATTACCTTGCAATGCGGAATGCCAAAATTTTACCACTCCCTAGAACTGCTCCCACTTTTCACACATCATAACCCTTTTCTATTCTTGCAAGGAACAGGTGAAATTTTGCAAAGAAACTCATGTTGATTGCATCATCTTTTTACTTCACATCTTTAGGTATTGTCTTTGCTGGCCCAATACATCTGTACCTCTTCCTATTTACCTTTCATGTAGCAGCCAGAGTAAAATTGAACACTAATACTATAAAGTGTAGCTTGAGGGACAAATTGGAGTCTGTTGGGGCTTCTGACATCACATCCAAGATGGCAGTACCCAGTAGCCTTTCATTGTTTTGAAATTGTTTTTATATTTCTACACAAGGTAGGCTGATAGAAGTAAATAACATACATGAAAATATTATTCATATAACATTTTATAGGAAGATTGCTGTTGAAGTCAGTGGTCTGGTGGCATGGTCCTTGTCATTTTTTGTTTATTCATGTATGCATTTTCAATGCTGACATCTTCCACACCACTTTTAGTCTAAAGACATAAAATGTGTCATCTCAGAGGAGCTCACAATCTAAGGCCCCTATAATAATTATTTGTTATAACCATAATATAAGGCCAGTTTTGGTGATGTCATGAGAGGAAATCCTCACAAAAATATGGGGAGAACGTACACTCTTCATGCATATATCTGTCTGAGATTCAATGGAAAACACAAAAACATACTAAATAATAATACAAGTCAGCAGCTAATGTTAAAGGCAAAATAAAAAAGTTTTGTATGATATTGGAGCAGCTCAATTTTAGCACCTTGGTGTGATACCAAGTTCTGTCTGTGTTTTTCATTCAATCACACAATGCCTTCTGAGCAGGGTCTCTTGAGATGATATCTGAGTGATGGAAATGATATTCAAGTGAATTGAAGTACCAAAGGCTAGAGTACAACTCTGCAATATAACTTTAAAGCTTTATAATCTGGTTTTCTAACTTGCACACAATGATAACCTATTTACGGAGCTATTAAGGGTATCAAATTTATTTATATTTGCGGTTTCCCAGGAAATTTTCACTCCACAGTACTTTTGCATGGAAAAACAAAGAAACCAATTGATAGATGCTTTGCAGCAAGAGAACAGGTTACATGGTTACATAGCTTAATCTGTGAAGGCTGCTCGAGTCATCAGGTTTGGTTCCCTGCCCAGCTGGCACACAGCCGCCATCTACTCTCCAGGCACATTCCCCTAAGTACAGAAGATCTAAGCTCATTGATTGTATCCTCATACAACTCACTAGTATTTGAGAGAGAATGGTTAACAGGCCCTGGAGGATGCTGCAGTACTAATCTGCCATTGTCCCGGAACAAAAATCCTTTCCGATGCTTGGTTACCAATTAAACATAATCCCCTGGAGAATGAGCTCTCTGTGCGATTAGCCCTTCCGTCACCATCTCATTCATAAAAGAAGCTGGGCTGAATTTCACCACTTCAAGGAATAAACCGTGGAAATTTTAGCAAGAAAATATACTTGGGAAAAAAGAAACCTTGAAGCTGAAACGGACTTCTAAGCTTTCACAGTATCATAGTTGTACATGTGAGCCATTTGTTTTGGAAGTGGGGTGTATCCAAGAAAAAATCAATTTACTAAATTTAAACTTCAGTAGCTGTTAAACCAGCCAAAAGATTTGTATTTTTTGGTGTTCATACCTGAAATTTAAGCAGCCCTACATGGTAACGCAGTCAGCATGAAGACCTGATGTTTCACTAGAGTAAAGTAATACAATGAGGTCTTGTCCCTGCCCTAAGCCTTTGAATGAACTGTGAATAAAATGCAGATAGCTGATGGATAACCTTATCTTTCTATCTGGTTTATATTTTCTGTTAGCATGTTCCTTTTTAGCACATGTGCAATGCAACACAACTAGGTAACTCTTTAGGCTGTATTTATAAATCAGGGAATCTGACATTCTCTGGTGGGAATCAATTTCTACTATTGAAACACATGGACATGGCTGATTCCCACCAGGAAATGTTTGAGGGAATGTCAGATTCCCTGTTTTATAAATAGAGCCCTTTGTCCTGCTTTTCCCTTTCCGAGCCTAAGCACCACTGTACAGTGTGATACCAAGTCAAATTTAGGTACGTTTAGGTACTAGTAGTTTTTAGCAAACGTGGTTGCTGGGAATGGACACACCTGTATCATTTACTATCAATGAGGTGCTTTCATTGAGCCATATGAGGCCTCCAAAGACTGGAGTTGAGGACCCCTGCATTATAACATACCGCTTCTACCTTGCCAGCTTCTCTTACAAGCTGATCCACCAGAATCCTCTACAATCCTCTGCCAATTAGGACTTTATGAAAATAATCTTTCATTGATATAGGCATGGCACATAGGCATGGCCCAATGGGTCTGATTTATTAAAGCTTTCCAAGGCTAGAAAAGATACAATTTCATAAGTGAACCTGGGTGATTGAGCAAGCCTGGAATGGATTTCCTAAAAGTCATTTGCTATTTGTTAGCAAAAGTTTTTAATCCTGGACCAGATCAATCACGTTTGCTGGATTAGCCAGGTTCACTGATAAAAGTGTTTCTTCTCCAGCCTTGGAGAGCTATAAAAAATCAGTCCAATGTATTATGGGAGGCTGATATCCAATCAGGCAGACCCTTAGAGGCCTAACATTACATCTAGGCAAAAGGATCAGAGGGGAGTATGCATATTAGGGCCTTGTTGATAGGTTGCCAGTTGAATAGACTGTTTTGGAAGGCCAACAGACTGCATATTCTTTGGAAAATGCTTCTAACAGAACTGATGTATAAACAGATGTAGAGATAGTCTTGCTATAATAAGAAGGGAGTCACAGGCAGAGAAATTTTGATTATGGCTTACAGTGCAGATAGGGAAACAATTGAGGAATAATTTAACTGTGATTTATTTATTTAAGTGAATAGAGGTTTCCAGCTGAACATGGCAAATTGTGAAAGCTATTACATTTAGAAAAAATTTAAAAAAAGCAAAAAAAACTCTCCTACTTATCATAATCCTTCCCTGGTCTTTGAACTGCTTTATTATGAAGACCTTAGGGTTCACAGTATGCAGGAGAAGTTCAGCAGAGTAATCTGTATGTTAGATTTTAGGTAAATGGAAATGGACTCAAGATGGGAACAGTCCTTTTGCCCCTGAGGATTACATAATATTTTTGTTGCTGCCTTTGACAGGATCTACTATTGCGTAGTGTGCCTTCTCTGTTATCACTAAAGCAGTAAATATCACAAGGCAATTTTTGTACTTTATCTGCATAAATGTATGTCCTTACTTGTAAACATCTTTGATATGAAAATGAGACTAAATGTAAAACCAGAAAGTCTATTGAAGAAAAATATGTATTACTAATGCTTTTATTCTTTTCTCTTGGAATTTTTTACTCAACGTAGTTACTATATAAGTGTCACCCCTGCTATCACCAAAGGACCACACATAATTTTATATTTCATTTATAACTCATGGACCAGGAAGATTCCCTACAGTGAATGTTTAGGTAATCTCAGATACATCTACTTTTGTGATCCCTAAAGCCCCCTAAAAACACATAATCCTTTGTGGATTTCTTCACTGTTTCTGTTCCTGTGACTATTGTCACCAGGACAAATATAGAGAGTAAATATATTTTCAATAGAGACTCAGGGAGCAAATAAAAAATTCACTAAAATACCTTGGCTATTGAAATACCTTAATGCTTAACATTTTCTATGGTAGGGGTCAACAGCATGTATTACAACAGGAAAACAAAAGACCTAAACTTTATATGTTAATATAAAGAACAGATGGCTGGTTGTCCCTAAATGTCTGAAAATGTCTGGTAAAACTCTAGTGTTGAGAAAAGCCTGAAACCATGTTTCACTTTTAGGAAAATAAAGGTACTTACATAATACAATGTGCATTTTCAGTTATTCTAAGGCTATATTATTATATCTAGTCAATAAAATATTTGTACTTATTCTGACTGCACTTTTTAAAATATTGAAAATGACTTACTGACTGTAATAAAATTACATTCACATGTTAAAACTTATATGAGACTTTAGTGATTAGGTTTAAATGTACCCTAACCCACATGCTGTACGAGAACACCAGGGACAGAAATGGTGTATTAGCCAATTTTAGTCTCTCATCATCCTATTTCCATTGCTTATAGATCTAATAATGGGTCCATTGTTCTGAAAGGCTTTGGGTAAATGCTTTTTTCTTTTATGAATAGTCTCTGTTATATCATCCTGATAACCACTCTATTTCCACATTGTCATATTGGTTCCACGTGGACTGTAAAAATTCTGTTTTGAAGAGTCATGATAATTAAGTATATTGGACAGAATTAACATATCTAGATGGATAAAAGTATCTAGCAAATCTGGTATTACAATGGAAAATGTATTCAGGTGCTTCTCATATGTCGATCCGGTGTCTCAGCAGTGACAGTCTGCTTTTCACTTTCCCTGGAAGAGATAAGAGATGGGATATTGGTTACCCTGTGAATCACGTATCTGAGGAGTTCCTTTATGAGCACAGGGGGACACACTGGGGTGTAAGCCCAGTTTACACATATTTATTCGGACATTGTTGTTACTTACCTAAGAACAGTACCAGTTTAATATTCTATAAATATATATTTCCATTTTCTTCTCTTTTTGGGAAGTCTGTCCCATGCTCCTAAAGAAGTCTAAGTGACAAAACGCATTGAGGCAGGACTTACATTCCATTTGGGCTATATCTTTATATAGCATGAGTATGCCTGTTCGGTGGACATCGGTACTGTTCAATACAATTTGTAGTTTTTATAATGTAGATATTCTGTGTTAAATACAGGAGACTTGTTTATTTTATTTTAGGAAAATCTCTTTGTATCGGAACATTGAGCCATAAAATCCCCCTCTGTTCCCATCCCAATCCCATTCTGTTTAGAATGTATTTGTTATACATATTTGTTTACACTGTGTAAAATGGAAAGTGCTGTCTTTAACCTAACACAGGGACCTTGATTGTCTTAGATATCTCCTAGCTGGTATTCTACAACCCTGTAAGCTAACACAAAGTATTTTCAGTCCTGTCTGCACCATTTTAATAAGGCTGTTAATTGAGTTTACTGAACTTTTCATCCTTCTGACGGAGCTATACATAGCTCAGGGGTCTAATGACGCATGCACCTTCCATTTGCCAACTACCATAGAAAAAGCTTAAGATGCCTTGTCTAAAAAGGTCAAACCACAAGGCCAAGGGAAAGTTGAATATATTTGTTCTTTTACTATGAATCTATAAGGTCACTTTGATTGCATCTCAAAGAAAACCATTTATTTGAAACCATTTATGTTACATTTGTCATAATAGTAGTAGTATGTCGGTATAGTAGTATGACATACTAGCGCTATGGCAACAGTAACAGAAAAATCCCTGTCACACTGTAGTGCAATGTAAATGCTCGGTAAAATTGCTCACGTTCTTTAAAGTTTGAAAACTTACATTCATGATAGACTTAATGTCAAAGGTACACACTGGTATTTATTTCTTCCCATTTGTAGGATCAGTAGAGAAACTACTTTTAAAATAGACATGGAGGCTCTGGTACTGCCATGGGAAATGAGTATAAATGAAAACATTGTTAAAAATTTACCATTTATCAAAATTTACCATTAAAAAAACATGCTTGAGGGAAATAAAGCCTTTACCAGGCATGAAACCAGGTTGGCTAGGAAAATGGAATCAGTATTTTCATTTTCATGAATGCCCCCCATGTCCATAACAAGTTCTAAGCTTTTTGAACAGTGTGGGGAATAGGAAGTTAGGAGCAAGGCTTCATCCCCATTACCTGTTCCCAATTGGTTGTGGAGGATCTGTGTAGTGACGAAACCTGGAAACATCCCTTAATAATCTGCCACCTCTTCCTAAAGAATGGCAGTAAAGGAATGAATATTAATAAACGTATTGTTATTAATTTAAAAAAATGACACTAACACCATAAAGAGGTATTTTACTAAAAAAAAACAATAAAATATATAGTAAAATAAATAACCTTTATTTATGTCCCCAGAAATAAAATCTCAATTATGTTTATATACATATATAAAATAATATATATATTTATTTAAATAATAGGAGAGAAACTATTGTTTTGCTTTTTTTTTAGAAAAGCCCTGAAATGTTGACTAATTCAGTTGCATGAGTGAACAAAATTAAAAAAAAATAATTACATCAGTTAAAATTTAGAAAATTAAAAATGCTTGAAAATGTTCAAATAAAATTTATCATTGTTATCTTTCAGATGAACATGATTTTTCACTTTGATTATTTGGTAATTTAAAAATAGTTTATTACATCATTAACATTTTTAGGAGTTTTATGTCTTATATTTGTTTGTCAGTATTAATACAAATATGTGTTTACAATAGGATGTTTAATACATGAAAAAAGATTTCTGGAACATTATGAGTTATGGGTAGGTTAAAGAGAGCCCAGTGGATATTGCCTTCATCAAGGTTGTGGTTTACCTGACTAAAATTTTAAACTGGGCCATCTGCTGTATAATTTGCTTTTATTTTCAATTTCAGATTGAGCTATTGAGTTCTGTAAACAAATGGCTTTGGAAAACATTATTTTAATTATTAGCAAATTCCATTCCAGAAAAACCTATTGAATTGCACTGAGTTGGGGAGACAGATGCAGCTTCAAAGACATCAATGTAAATAAAATAGGCTGTCCTAACATGGTTGCATGATGTCTTGAAAATGTAGCACTTATTAGGTTGAAAGTGAGAGGTCTCCACCGGTAATAAAACCAGACAATTTCTCAGACATGGAACCTAGATGACTAGGTAAAAATGGGGCAGCAAGCATATGAGCCTACCTTTCCCATGCCAGGCCAAATGGAACATAATTAGCCAGAAAAGAAGGGGGCAGTGAGTGTGTAGCTTCCCTTATCAAGTTATCTCTACCAGATACCCTGGAACCTGGCTGTCCAGAAAAGATGGGGTCAATAGGTTTGTGCTTTCCCTCCTCTCAACAAAAGGAAGACCCCATAGGTGGGATAAAAGGCCTAATCCCTACAATGGCACCCCAATGTTTAGGGGTCTGCAAAAGGAAGCTCACTGAAATCTGGAAATGTACCCCTTTCCAATTCCTAGAAAGGATTAGGTAAGTCTTAGTAAGGACTTTTTTTACTAACCTTTGTAGGGCCCAGAGATGTCCAAGCAAGAGATCCCACATTACTCCATCCAGCGCTACAAACTTTGCATTCTTTGAGAAATTAGATACAGAAATCTCTAAATCAATTTAGTGAATATAGTCGGACGATATATGACTCATTGACTGATTCTTGCATAAAAGGGGGCGCTGTTGTTATATATAAGCCAAACT
Source organism: Pyxicephalus adspersus (assembly GCF_032062135.1). Taxonomy (NCBI): domain Eukaryota; kingdom Metazoa; phylum Chordata; class Amphibia; order Anura; family Pyxicephalidae; genus Pyxicephalus; species Pyxicephalus adspersus. The sequence goes on from NC_092859.1 coordinate 130,141,580, forward strand.
AATTGTTAAAAAAACCTGTTCTACCATTGTAAGCTGCTTTTAGGCATTCCCAAGCATATCCATCATGGCAGGGTAAAGTGTCCAGTGCCTGCTTTGACAGTATTAACTCCCCCTCCCCCCACACCCATAAACATTATTCATATTTGTCTTAAAGTTTAGGTTTGACAAATTGTGAACAAGAGGTTTTTAACTCTGTCCAATTTTCCCATCAAATTGCATAAATAGGCTGTTTGGAAGTGACTTGTACAAAAAAACTAGGGCATACATTGGAAGCTGAGTCTAGGCAAGGGCAGGATGGGAACCAATATAAATTGACCAGGACAATATACACAATGAGTTTGTATTCTCTCCTTGTGTTGTCATTGATTTCTTCCAGGCACTCCACTTTCCTCCCACATCCCAAAAAACATGAAGTTAATTGGCTTACCCTCTAAATTGGTCTTAGACTGTGCTAATGATATATGACTATGGTAGGGACATTGGACTGTGAGCCCCTCTGAAGGACGATTAGTGTTTTGACAATGGACTCTCTAAAGCTCTGCATATTATTTTGGCGCCAATTTTAATCCAAATAAATAAATACGTTTATATAATTAAGCCTTTTTTTGTGACAAGTATAAACATTTTCTGTACATTTTCTGTAGTTTCTGTACAATTCACCTGTGGTGTTCCATGCAGCTGGCTTTATTTTATATATATTTTCTGACATGATATTCTATAAGATTCACTTGTCTGTAATTATATTATGTTTGTCTACAGATTTGTCTAAAAGTATAATAGTGATATTTTCATAAACTTTATGTCACCAAGCAATAGCCTTAGCAAGGCTGCTGCTGCTAAATATTTATCTTCTAAAACAATGTATTTCAAAGAGCATAGGTATATAAATCACTGGGTTAGCAGTCTGTTGTCACCAAGCTGGGCACATATCAAAATGATGTGATATGTATAAATATGAATAACTTTTGGTAATCTGCTTTCATTTAAAAATGTGCCATTTATTACAGCCTACTGTTTCATGTAGAATGCTTGGAGCATATTGCTGTTTTTGATAACCCATATAAAAATTGACCTTTATTTAAAAAAAAAGTGCTGAAGCAGTATGAGACCTGCAGCTTTTTATGAAATAGTGCTGCATAATTGTTGTCTATGAATCCAACACCCTAGATCCTCTAGATGACTGAATATGTTTTTTTTCATACCTCCCAATTTTCCCTGATTGAAATTGACTGTCCTTGTTTCATATCTGCCTCTTTTCTTCGTAGCTCTCCCTCTCATTTAGGATAGATATATACATCTCTAAAAATATAATATTTAAATATATTATTTAAAACATGTTATTTTGTACTTTCATCAAATCTGTATGCATGTTTGACCTAACATTTTGGGCCAACAACCCAACCTGAAGCTATCAGGCCTGTGCAAGAGTCAGGTGTTTTTTTTTTGGTGCATGTTGCTGCACAGTACCTTCTTTTTTATTCCCAACACTATCCTCGTCATTACTGTCACTTATTTCCCATGTCATGGTCCTCTGACTCTTACCCTAAATTTGCAGAAAATTTGACACCAAGTGCTAGTTGTCTACCTGCTCTTTTTTAATACAGCATTTGTAATAAACTGCCCCCACTAGTTCCATCAGCATCACCACTAACGGCACCAGCACCCCCATTATCATGTCAGCACAACCAATACCCGCACCATTACCACCAGCACCACTGCTACTGCCATCACCAGAAATGGCTCCAGAACTCAGAAAGTAAATAAAAAATGTATTATGAATGCTTTCCTCCTTAGCAATTCCCACTTTCAGATCCTCCACATTGCATAAATATTCTGCATTATCATGTTGCTCCTCTAACACATCAGCTCTTGTCCCACTGTGATTCATCAGAAAAGTGAAGTTTGAGTTGGGGACTCATTTGTAGATGGTCTCTTGTGAATAGCAAGCCAGTCATATTTCGAGGCAGTGATGACATTTGAAATAGATTGTGTTAGTAAACATGTCTACACTGATTTTGATTGGTTAACAGTCAAACTATAAGAAAAATTTGTGGATTTTATTGGTAACAAATAAAAAAATGTATGTGTATAACTGGATATATTTGCTGTGATTTTAACTGTCACAATATGAGATAAATTGGCACATTTCATAAGCAACAATGGTTACAAATACTTATGTATAACTAGAAGTATTGGTTGTGATTTAACTTTGATTTCCTAATTCATATCTGCATTTAATAGCTCCAAACTCTGACCCAACCAAGCAGTAGCAGAAAATGGAAAATTAGCAAAAACTTTCTGCCCTATTATTTTTTTTCAAACTCCTATATGTCCATATGAGCTCCAGACATGTGTTGTTTTAAATAAATAAGGTGAAAACACAAAACAACACCCCCTCCACAAACTCTTTTATTTGCCCTTGACGCTATACTTTACACTACATTACTACTATAAACAACACATCAACACACAAATGATAGGATTAACCTAGGACAGAGAGACTTTTATAAAGTTGTTCTTTCCTGTTCCCTTATTGTGTTCAGTACACACATAACTACCTGCTGGGTCTTAGCTGCAAAACAAATACTAATATACAATGTAAGTCACCTTTTCTGAAATACATTTGACAAAACATCAAACTTGTGAAGTCAACTGTGCAGTATTTTTTCCTTTTTTTTTATGCACCTTACATTTCTGTTGATAGGGTGAAACATAATGCTTCTATTTATGTACCTTATATTTGCACCTGTCTATATTGAATGTAAAGTACTGTATTTTTATTACCGCTATTATCTTTTGTCTAGGAGACCCAGCACTATAAATTAAGTTACAATCAAAGTGACTCTATCATATGTACCTGCTAATTAATAAAAACACCCCTTCATTCTCCTAGCAGGTTGCTCATTTGAATGTTTTATTTCCAGCCAAGTGTTGATGCATTGTAAGTGCTTTATTTGTGCTTGTACACACCTTTTGTTAAAACTCTTATGTCTTTACTTGCAGTAACCTCAAGATTTTCCTCCAGCTGCTTTTCTGATTGCTATTTGTTCTCATCAAAGACTCTCCGAGTCCTCTGCAGAAGTTGCTTTTAATCACTGGAACACTGTGCAGTCAGAGGTCATCTCACTGTAGCAAATGCACTTCTATACTTTTATTTGCAAAGATTTAATGGGAAGGTCTGAGTCTCATATCTGTATACGAAACATCATAAATGTGTCAGAAAAAACATTTTATTGTCTTTGAATTACAGAGGACTGGAATAAGAATGCCACAGGCAACAACTAAATGATGAAACCTTTCCAGAAAATAAAAAGAAATAATGCTCTGAGAGGGATTATGTATACAGAGCCGTGCTTTCATATCTGTGCTGCGTATCTATCACATACACAGAACACAGGTGGAAGTAATGTTTGCAAACTGTCATGTATTACAGTGCCATATATTTTAAGAAAGTATACTGACATCATATTCTTATATCATACTCATTCATGTATTTTCTTCTTATTAACAACCTGTTGACAGTACAGGAAGTTCACCTAACTACTACAGTACAGCTGAGTAAATAAAAGAAAAATATTTTTATTCCCTCTATTCAGTATTACATTTCTGGAGTAGTACACAGATCAGAGACATACATTTCTTTGTATATACCACTTTGAGGAACTGACACATTTTAAAAATGTATTCTATATAATATTAGCTTAGGTTATTTCAATATCCATATTTTTATGGACATATTTTTATCTATGGTGTTCAAGAACCATGTTAGGAGTGGCATTTTGTCAGAGTCAAATGATTGATTTCAGGTTCCCTAATAGCTTGTAAAAACTGTAAACAATGTGATGTACAACACCCCCCCCCCCCACAGCCAATAAAAAAGGCTTAAGCTGCGTACACACTTCCAATTTTTATCGTTCAAAATGAACGACGAACGATCGATTGGGCAAAAATCGTTCGTAAAAAAAGTAACCAACGACGCCGACGAACGAGGAAAGTCGTTGGAAACGAACGACCGGACCGGCGGATCGGATTGGACGACGATCGTTGACCATCGTTCGTGTGTACGATCGTTCGTTGATCGTCCATGGTCTGAGCATGCGTGACGAACAAACGTTCGTTCACTTCCTGTTGTGCACATAGTTCCTCTATCGCTCAAACGATCGTATCTATTGTGTGTACAATCTACGAACGATCGTGTCGTTATCTGTATGTGCAGGATCGGTGCTATACGATCGTTCGTAGATATCGTGCAGGATCGTTCGTCGTTCGTTTAACAACGATAATAATTGGAAGTGTGTACGTAGCTTTACTGTCCACAACACACTGTTCAGATGTACTTGTTGCTTGATGGTCTTCGGAGGTGGTTACCAAACAACATTAGTAATTCCACTCCTATATTACCATCAGCCAGTGAGAAAAGTTAGTGACCTCTTCCTTGACAATGGGCTTACAGTTCAGAATTTACAATTATTCGCCATGACTGTGAGATCCTTGCAAAGGTACACTGTGGGCAGTTGACATTAGCTCAAGTGCACAAAAAAATCCAATCTTCCAGCCTCCACCATTTAATCAAAAAATGCCACATCCTAGACATATTATATAGACATAAAAGGATTGACAAAAACAACACTTTTAAGGCAAATATAATAACAAAGCTTTTAGCACATCTGAATAAAATGCTAGCAATCTTTATTAACTTCCTGTTAAAAATGTCATTAAATAGCCCTCCATGTGGTATTACAAGTTTTGGAACAGTCTCAAATCATTTGCAGAGCGAACGTGTTTTATGGACCTTGTCTGCTGACGGAGGAATTAGACTTAAGACATAAGTTAGCTCAAACAAGAAGAATATTCAGTCTTATTAGAAAAGAACCAAATGATGCTCAGCTCAAATCCAAACTGCAACATTAGTATCCAATCAGACTGGCCGATAAACGACATAGTTTTGCTCGAACTAAAAGAAATTGTACAATCAGATTGAACGGTAAGACTAAAATGGTCAAAAGCCTGAATGTTGTTTGGCCACATTGTTACAAACATTGGATGATGAAAAGGAATCTTACACAAGACAATGATTACAATCTTGTAGAGTTCCTTATACCCAGTAAAAGTCCTCTGTATGAGACCTACATTCATGCACATGTTTAGATTCAGTATCCATGAATGCCTAGAAACACAATTTACTGCAGCAGACAAATTGCTCAGGCATATTATGGTAGATGTTTAAATGACTGGTCAAACACAATAGCTTACATATTTGATAAACAGTCAAAATGACCTCTATATAGCAAAGCAAATACATACTCATCAGAGCATGTATTCTGGACAATGGAATCTGTAGTCACCATGACACACTTTCCAACTGTTCTGGACTATCAGAGATAAGTAGAAAAGAATGAGAATGCTTCAGTTCCTGAAAATACCCATAATTTAAATATAAAAACTGCCAGAGGCAATTTCCATTATTTGTTCTATCACAACATGCTGTAAGGTAAATTAAACAGGATGGTTTAAGACAAAATAGAAACAGGTTTTGAAAGCATCTAACAATCTGTTTTTGCTGTGGGGTTTTTATGTGAAGTTTGATAAAGAAAAGCATGTATACATATTCCTAAATACTGACAGGGTCTGAATATTTTATTTGAAATTATAGCAATAAGGTAATGCATACAGCTGTGAATTTTATTCAAGTCATCAATAAACTTGAACAGTTAATGCTGCAAACAGATGTAGCAATTTCAAAAACTCATCATTTATGGCCAAACTGTAGAGCTTTGGAAGGCACATTAGTCCAAAGTGTTCTAAAGAGGGACAGCATTTCCACCTTTAGAGCCTACACTAAGAACTCTATCAATAAATCAGGGAATCTGACATTTCCTCAAACATTCCCTCATGGGAACCATCCAGGTCCATATGTTTCAATGGCAGTACCAGATTCCCACCAGGTAATGTATAGGGGAATGTCAGATTCCCTGCCTAATAAACAGAGCCCTAAGAGAGTCATCTGAATACCTGTGTTGGTAAAATCAGTGGCTCTTGGATGATTTGATACTCATGCATTCACCATGCAGTGTCAGTTAGGTTTCATAACTGTTTTCAGAGGCAGATAAAAATCAAACTGCTAATTGTGCCACTGTAAGAGAGTACGGTCCTTCCTCAGCTAATCAGGGGCAGCCAAAAAATGTTGGTAGTGGTGGGTGGAAAGTCAAGTTCTGCACAGGAGTTGACTGAGTCCACCACTGATTGGTTCACAATATGTTTGAAAATATTGATGCAATTGGGTTTGTAAACCATCCTTGTCTCCTGCTTTACAGAAATATATAAAGGTGTTTATGAGCTGCTTGTACTTACATTCATTGATATTTTTCCAAGCAACCTTTCTGTCTACCTAGAATAAAATCAATTCTGCTGAAGCTTTTTCTATTACACATCTGTATAGTATTATGAGCTCATTTTTTTATCAGGAATGTTGACAGGTTGTCAAGGATGTTGAAGGTCCGAGTGGTGTTAGAATGTATGTAACAAGGTGAGTGAGAGACAGAGTAGATGCAGGATTGCTGGATGTGCCCATAATCATTCAAGGCCAAATGCCAGCTGTTAGGTTGTGTGGTCTGTGTCACGCTTGGGGAGACAGGGCCAGTAGGGGATGCTACAGCTTGCACAGAAGCGGTGTGAGCCCTGAGAAGGGCCAAGGTGCAGAGTCTAAGCAGTCCCTAGGTCTTCTCCAGAGCCTCTGATGGTGAGGATGTTGCGCTGTTGGTTACTGCCAGGTTGCAGTCCTTAGGCATACCAAGGTGGGCAATATGAGACACAGTACCAAATCACAAAGCAGAAGAGTAGCTAAGGAAAGCTAAGGTCGAGGCAGGCAGCAAGCAGGGGAGGCTAGATCACAAGCCAGGGGTCATATACCTGGGATCCAAGAAATAGCCACTGGTGACACAGGGGCCACCGCAGACGCAGGAACACAGGAGACACTGGAAGCAACAGGAGGCCCAGGTGACACAGGAATATTTACAGACAGACAGGATTACTTTAACAGCATAGGGAAGTTGGCTGGGAACCAACAGACTGTAAAACGAGAAGGTAACAAGAGCTGGACAGAGGAAATGCTGGATTAACCCCCCTAGCGGTATTCCCGAGTGTGCCTCGGGGTGGAAAAAATTGCAAAAAGCGGTAATCCCGAGTCACACTCGGGGTACCTTTGAGGGTCCCTCTTACCTTATCCCTGCGCTCCAGCGGCGATCTCACGATCCCGCTGTGATAGGGCGCTTCTCCGTCGGGGGGCGTGGCCGGGCGGGAAATTTTCCGTAATCTGCTTTTAAATACCGCCCGGGTCCCCACCAACCCGATGCACGCATCTGCAGTTAGATGCGATGCACCATGCAGGATTTCTGCTTGGTGCATCGCATCTAACTGCAGATGCGATCACCAATAGTAAATCCAGAGGGTGATGCCAGCGGAGATTTCCCGCTGGCAGCAGCCCCTGGATCTACTGCCTGCTCCCTGCTCGCATCACCCGGAGGCTGATCTCCGGGTGATGCGAGCAGGAGAGTGAGCAGCGGGGACATCCCCTACTCCCGGAGAATTTTGTGATTACCTTTAAACCGGGTTTAAAGGTAATCACAAAATTAAAGTGATAAAAGAACAAAGACCAACAGGCTTGCCAGGGGGTGAATTGGCGAGCAGACTGCAGATACTGGCGGTTCTCGTGATCCATAAAAATCCTGATCTTGTGAGGGGAACCCTCACAGAGGTATCAACATTTTTCCAGAGCTAGCTTGATAGCTAGCAGTTTTCTGTCTCCAATTGAATAATTATTTTCCGCTGGGGAAAACTTCTTGGAAATGAACGCACATGGGCATCTGGCACCAGTGGGGGTCTGAAAGAGGATAGCTCCCACTCCAACAGAGGAGGCCTCAACCTTTAAATTGAGAGGTTTAGTAATATGTGGCCTAACAAGGGCTGGACTAAAAAGAAAAGCTTGTTTGAGGGCATGGAAAGCCAGAATAGCCTCAGAGGGCCAGCCTATTTGCATCCTTCCGTGTCAGTGCGGTGATGGGAGCAACCAGCATGGAATAATTCCTAATAAATTGCAGATTATAATTGGTAAATACCAGAAAGCGTTGAATAGCTTTAAGGCCGCAGGGCAGTAGCCAGTTGGAAATAGCTGCAACCTTGTTAGGATCCATGGAGAGGCTCTCTTTGAAAACAATGTAGCCCAGAAAAGGGGAGTTCGAACAAGCACTTCTCCGCCTTAGCATACAGTCTGTTGTCATGGAGCTGTTGTAGGACTAAATGAACATGCTGTCTGTGAGTCGGCAACTCAGGGGAAAAAATCAGGATGTCATCCAAATAAACCACTACACAGACCTATAACAGGTCACAAAAAATATAATTCACAAAGTGCTGGAAAACAGCAGGAAGACCGAAGGGCATCGCGAGATACTCGTAATGCCCATCTCTGGTATTAAAGGCTGTCTTCCATTCATCCCCCTCTTTGATCCAAATTAAGTTGTATGCTCCCTGGAGGTCTAGTTTAATGAAGATCTGAGTGCCCTGAAGGCGGTCAAAGGGCTCAATGATGGGAGGCAGCAGGTAGTGGTTTTTGATGGTGATGGCACTGAGGCCGTGGTAGTCTATACAGGGCAAAAGTGTCCCATCTTTCTTATGTACAAGGAAAAACCCTACCTCAGCAGGTGAAGAGGATTTGTGCATAAACCCGCTCCGAAAATTCTGCTTGATGTATAGCTTTGGCTTCTGGGAGACTGAGGGGGTAGACACGACCTCTGGGAGATGTGGAATTCGGAATGAGTTCTATTGCACAGTGGTAGGACCTGTGGGGAGGTAGCTGCTCAGCATTGCGCTTAGAGAACGCATTCTGGAAATGTGCTGAGCTGAAATTTCCTGCTGCTACAGAGGCAATGAAGGCCTCAAGGGCAAGTGTGGAGTTGTTGTGGTGAAGCTGAATGGCTATGGAAGGACGCTGACTGGAGGGGACAGAAGGTTACCTAGCATGCCCCCCTTACAGCATACTAGGTGCTGAAGTTTCCTGACCTCTGTGGGCAAGATTTGATAACATGTCCCTTCTGTCCGCAGTAAAGGCAGAGAGAGACGCCAGGTCCTCTCCTCTTGAGATTGCCTTGTTTGGCCTGTGGAGCGCCTCATTGTTCCAGGCAAGCTTAGCTGCCAAGGTAGAAAACTGTACTGTAAACTGAGCCACAGTAAGCGACCCTTGGCGAAGATGCAGGAGCGTGCTGGCTGCTAAGAAGGCAGGTTCATCAAAGACCCTCCTAAATAACTCAGAAAGGTTTCAATATTATGGGTAACTGGATCCTTCCTTTCCCAGAGTGGGGACACCCATGTCAGAGCTTCTCCAAACAGTAAGGAAATTAAATACGCCATTTTGGCCCGATCAGTGGGGAGGTTTTGTGGCTGAAGCTAAAAAGGATGCAACACTGGTTGATGAAGCCACAGCAGGACTTAGGGTCCCAGAGAATCCCTGTGGAGGCTGCAAGTTTAGCACAGAAGCTACTGTAATGGCAGGAGTCGAAACCTGAGCTAGTGGTACGGCCGATGCACTGGGAGAAATCAGCAGTTGATCCAAGCAAGCTGTGATTGCATGAAGCTGGCAAAGCACCTGGATTTAGGTAGCTTCTTGGCCATCAAACCTCTGGGTGATAAAGTGGTTGGAATCCTCTGAGGTCTGGGAGGGAGTATTAATGGTTCATGCAAACTGTCAGGCTTGGGGAGACAGGGCCACTGGGGGGCTATGGCTTGTACAGAAGCAGTGTGAGCCCTGAGAAGGGCCAAGGCACAGAGTAACCAGGTCTTCTCCAGAGCCTCTGATGGTGAGGATGTTGGGCTGCTGGATACTGCCAGATTGCAGGCCATGGGCACACCCCGAGATGGGCAATATGAAACACAGTACCAAATCACAAAGCAGACAAGGAAGACCTGGGTGGAGGCAGGCAGCAAGCAAGGGAGGTCAGGTCACAAGCCAGGGGTCAAATACCAGGGATCCAAGAAATAGCCACTGGTGACACATCTATTGGCAATGATATAGAAACAGGTTCCATCATACAAAAATATTATGTCTCTGTCAAAAAAAAATACAATGTTACCTTTTGATTTCTAGTCTTGATAACTGAATATAATTTAACACTTTTTTTAAAGAAATTAAAATTCTAGGAATTAACTACTTTATTGTAAGTAATTCTAATTCAGTTATTTACAAAATGATGATACGTACCCATGACCAGGGATGAACGAGAATGCCTCTGGCATTCCCGCGAAAATTTCCTCGAACTTTGCAGACCTTCGCGGACCCATCAGAAGATCGAGGAAGTCATTACGGGATTGCAGTGGTTGCAAGAATTGCAAGAATGAATGCAGCCCTGGGAATCCTCCTGTTTGTGATCCCCGGGCACTATTGGTTAATTACCTTCCAGTGCTCGGGGATCGCAGTGGAACTGCATATGAACTCTCCATTGAGTTTCTCCATTGAGAGTTCATGTGCAGTTGATAATTACATAGTTTTGAATGGGAGGACTTGTCCGGTGCTGCATTCATTGATCAGCACAGCCAGTGATCTTTTTTTTTTGTTTTTAATTTGATCTCGTTTTGCGAATTTACACCGGCTAGTCTAGCTTGCAATTTCAGTTTTAAAAACTTGCTCGCTCATCCCTACCTATGACTGTTACTGTGATAATGATCTTAAACACCAGATATATCATTGATATGCAATTTATTCAAAGACAGTTTGTGTCCACGCCATAAAATAAATCAGTAAGAAATATTATAGCCATACGGTAATCAGGATCTACAAAATGTTATGGCAGCTCTTCCTCCTAGAAGAAAAAGCTTTTCTGTTCTGTTAAAATGATTTAGAGGTAAACATTAGGTATGATTTATCACTGTGATAATATAAAAAATACACTAATGCAGAATGTTAAAACAAAAATAAAATGGTTTTTAGTTTAAATGGCTGATAGCAGAGAGAAAGTGGGCGTGATTGGTTAAAGTTCTCTGTTCTCTAAAGTCTGAAGAAGGTAGACTATCATGGAGAAATATGTCGGTGATCCAGCAAATTTGGAATGGATCTGTTCCAAGACTGAAAATATTTGCAAACCAAAAGCAAACCATTTTTAGGAAATCCATTGCAGGTTTGCTAGATCACCCCAGGTTCAACCATAATATCTTCTCCATACTGGAAGAGCTTTATTAATATTAATAATAATAATAATAATAATAATACAAATAATAATAATAATCAGGCCCATTGTATTATTGTAATGTATCAGGTTAAATCTAAATAATCTATTTTAGGAATTAGGAACTGATGCGGAAATTTCTGCAAAATGCACCTCCAAATATACAAAAACATTTTGTCAAAACTGTCTTTTGCAAAATTTTTTTTTTAGAGGAATTAGTTAAATTGTGAATCAATGCATATCATTTTTGTGAAGTAATTCAGTATAGAATGTCACACTTACCTCTTCCTTCTTACCTCCCTTGCCCATGCGGTTGGTTCTGATTCTGGGAGTGCCTGCACTCCCACGCTTTATAAATTTCACCCAATCTGTCAGCCAATCAGAAAACAGCCGCTTAATCATCCCTGGCTATTTAGCTAGCTCAGACACAGCACTCAGCTTTCGTGTAATATGTCTCCACTAGTACTGAGCCCCTAGATTCTGAGATCCCATGCACCTGTTGATTAATTCAGTGCTTCATATGTCCAGCTCATGTGTTAACTCTTTGTAGCCCAGTCTGTTGTTTCCAGTTGATTCCCTTGTGCTGTTTCAGTGTTCCTCTCTGTCTGTGGTTATCCCTTTGTCACCTGTGCCTGTTGCTTCCAATGTCTCCTCTGTCCTCTGTGTCTGCAGTGGTCCCTGTGTCTCTTATGTCTTTTTCCTGGATCCCTAGTATTTGACCCCTGGCTTGTGACCTGACCTCTCTTGCTTGCTGCCTGCCTTGACCCCGGCCTTCCTTGACGATTCTTCTGCTTAGTGATTTGGTACTGTGTAAATTCCTGCCCACCCTGGTGTGCCCAAGGTTCGGAACCTGGCAGTAACCAGCATTACAACATCCTCACCACTAGAGGCTCTGGAGAAAACCTGGTTGCCGCTTAGACTCTGCGCCTTGGCCCTTCTTAGGGCTCACACCACTTTTGTGAAAGCCACCCCCTAGTGGTCCTGTCTCCCCTAGCATGACATAGAACAAACCAAAGATTAACCTTCCATCTAATGCAAGGTCCTTCTCCTGCCACAAAGATCACAATGATTTTGTCTTAGTTTTGTTTTGTCTTAGTTAGTTTGCCAGCTTTTTTGATTATTCTTGTCGTTAAATCTTTGATACTTGAAAAAAGAATTCCGAAACAGCAATATGGGACTTTAAAGGTACAACAACTAAAATGTACAACTTTGTTAGGACATGAGTCATAATAAAAACACAAACCTTTTTTAACAATTACACCTGTGACCCTCATCATTACCAACACTGTTCATCCATAATATGTTCCTCTACGCATTTCAAAAAAACATAAAATCTCATTAGAACTGTTTTAGGATAGTAAAAAAAAGTAAAATAAGAGATCTAAAGTGACAGTACACAAGTACAAAAATACAATAAATAAATGAAACTACCAAACTAAATATAGGTAAGGCCAATTTCAACTAAGCGGCTCTATCAGTAAAAGTTAAAAGTTTCCACACCAGTAACTGTAACACCTGTAATTGTCCATATAAGTTATTTTTTCTGAAATCACCCCACTTATCCACAATCTTAATTTACTGTTTTCACTTCAGAAAAGTGGGGAAACTATTGTTATCAGCTGGCACAACTGAAAATACTTATGCAGTTCCTAGAAAAGGACTTTGGTAGAAACAAGTAATGAATTTTAGTGCACTTAGCTTTGTCTGAAGCTTGCGGAGTACCTAATGATATCACAAAATTGGCTTCTTCATCTTGTAGCAGGAAAATTCCAGCAACATATGTACTTTTCACACTTTCTACATGTTGAGGTGAACTCTTATAAAATATGTGTCTGCACTTCTGCATCATCTTCATTTTTCCCTAGCACATTATTTGTCAAAAAGCGACATGCGGAGCTTTAAATAGAGAGTATTTTATTATTAACTTTGGTGTTGTACCTTCTCCAGGGCTAACTGGGAAAAAATGCTTGATAAATGATCCCCTAATTCACTTTGACAACCTTGTTTTCGCCATCATAAAATGAGTAGTTTAAAAAGGCCTTTTTCTCCCTTTTGAGATCCTACACTGAAATAAATAATAGGGCACTCACCTGATAAGAAGGAGCAATCCTTTAAAAAGTTTGTGCTAGGAACTATTTCACTACTGTATATTAGAAAAAAGTGTTCTGATAACTCTAAGGAACAGTAAGTACTCTATAGAAAGAGACAATAATAATTTATTATTTGCAGTAGTTTGTCTTGTGAAATGATGGAGAAGTTCAGAGTGATGCTTTGATGATGTTGAGTTTGTGAGATATAGAAAGATGATAGACATATAAAAGTGAAGCCTCAGCAGTCAGCATGCTGGAAAGGGTATGGATGAATATTCCAGAGAAATAGAGTTTGGGAAGTGATGTATCCATGTGGGATGGTAACTTTGGTTCCTTAGTAACCAATACATACAAAAGCATCTATCAGGTCTGCAATTTGGCACATAGACTTATACAAGTCTGTCTTAGATGCTGAAGCTATCTACCAAAAAGACACCTTAGAAGTCTGTAAATGCTCTTGCATTCCTTAGATTTCTTACTTAGGACACGTTAAAAGTAGCAGGGAATCAATCCGTGTCCCAGGCCAAGAGTGTCTAGGAAGGTCTGAATGGTCCAAACACTTAATCCCTCTCCCAGGTTTGGAATTGGAAGTGACTTTGAAGCACCTAGATGCTAATTATAAAAAGGAAGCTCATGATTGATCATGTGTTGGAGATAAATAAAGGTGGATGAAGTGCCCTAAAAGCACAACTAGTGTTGGGTTGGTACCTCTAGTCAATCAGTGTATTTGAAGATAATCCCACTCACAGGTAATTCAAAATCAAAGGATAACCACCTGTTGCACACTTCAATCAGGAGGATGAATTATATTACATATATTTGTAAATATGTATATATTACATGTAATTGTATATATATATGGCATGGGCCTTGGCATATTACATGTTGATTGTAATAATGTAACCCCTGTGGCCACTGTAAGATCCTGACATTCACTAGAACTGCAAAAGCTGCTTTTGAACACATCCAGATGAATGTGACTAACTACTACTAGCTATACCATGATCTGAACCTCACTGGTTGTAAAACATGGTTACATTACCTATACATGCAAGAATGCAGACTGAAACTTTCTATAGCATTGGGTAAGGTAATGGTTTCCAAGGCATGTCTCATGAATGGGGAGACATCTGGAAAAAGACTCATTAATTAAAAATAGTAGGCATCTTCATGTTCCAACATGACAACTCCTTTTTCTCCCGAGGCTGGTTTATTATGCTTTACATTTGTTGTTCTGCTGTCCTCCTTCACAATCATTTATTGGCCCATGGTTGTGGAATGTATTCTTACAAACCAATCCCGGTCACATGTGGGGTAAAAGGGGCATTATGAAAAACAGTGACCATTTAAGTTGGTTAGGAATGCAATGCAAATAGCCCTTATTTTCAGTGTGCACTCAAAACGAGGGTACAGACAGCTGATGGCAGCTGCCATTTGGAACAAGTAAAATTACTTATTTTATACAATTTTACTAAATGCATTCAAAACACACTTCGGTGTATTTAAAAACCAACCAATAAAAGAAACTTGAAAACACACATTAATGACACACACATATGTTTTTAAGTATAGTCCAAAAATATTTATTTTATTACTCTGTGGCATGTGAAGACTGAAAAGAACTGTTTGAGTCAATATTGATCCTGGGTAAGGTTTGATAAGATGAACTTATCATGAAGGTGTAATGTTATGTTTGCAGTATTCAAGTGGATGACAAAGTACTTCTGCTGTTGTGCAATATTTGTGGAATTCAAGTGCTCTTCCATAGAAACACATCAATGAGTTGGACTCTCCAACTACAACAGTTCACAATTCTGAAGATATTTTTTAACAATGGTTTCTTGCAGATGGAAACCTTCTATATTGTACACATATTCTGGGATTTGCTGGGAGTCTATGGCTGTTGCCATATGCTATACATTTCAATGACAGATAAGGACAGGTATTCGCTCTAAAAGGTTTCAATAGCCATATCCAGACCATATAAACCTAATTCTGATTTGGAATCCCTTAGATTTTTTGCCTGAAACACTTCTAACTCAATATTCCTAAACTCTGAGTACCTCTAACTAATAGAAACTGCAATAAAAAAAATGGACAGTGGCAGTACCTCATCAAAAATACATTACTAATGTAAGTGTTATATGAGCATTTAAAATTGTTATGCTACTACATTTCATCACACAATACTAACAATGAACTTCAATTTATACACTGTTCCTTGTGTTTACAAGTCCATCATAATATAGATTATATAAAAGTGAAACTCCTGACTATTGTGTAGGTTGAATGAAAAGGGTGATGGGCTTGCAAACAGAAGGAACACAGCCTAAGATGAAGTATTTTGTTCCTATTGTTTGACACTGTACATTGACTGCAATAGCATAATTTTTCAATAATCATCTTTCCTTTATATTTATGACCTGGATAATGGCAGGGCTCTGCCAGCGACAGTTTTCTTTTTATGGTTTTTATGAGTAATAAACCATGCGATTTTAAGATATTTGTTAACTCCTAGCATTCTCTATGCTTTACACAAAATGGTGAATAATAGCTGCACTATAATAAACTGATTGTCGCAAATTGAATTTTTGTCCAATATTTACTTTTATGAATTTTATCTTTCTGTGGCTCCCTCCATCCAGACAACTCAATGTCTTTGCCACATTTGCATGTATGAGTTGCATGGGATATGTCTATATGTATGAATTGCCAGGCACTTGGTTTTGTTTGTTATTTGATTATTTGCAATTACAAGCACGAGTACCTAGTAAAATAGGACAACAAATCTTGCTTTTTCTGGGGCACCTAAGCTTGATTCTAGATTCTCTTTACTAACAGTAACATAATAAAGCAAAAAGAACAAAGAATTGGGGAAGCTTTAGAAACATGTTGTGTAGTTTATACTATTAAATAGTCACTGTCACTTTGCCAATGCAAGACGTGTGACTGTACAAATGGCGTCCCCAACCCATTATACTCACTTTTCTTCCAGCCCTGCATCTCTCCTTTATATTCTGAAACATTTGCAATGCTTGGCTTTTCCAAACATGTCAAGGTATCTGATCCTACAATCTGCTCAGGTCCAACAAACCTTGGCACAAGACTGGGGGAAAAAACCATTACTACCTTCCCATGACACTGATACCAGTCAGTTTAGCTCCCAGCTGTGGGGAAGTTTTCAGAATTGTTGATAGTGGACAACAGTTTTAAACATACCATACACAATAGGTAAAGTTTGGCCAAAGTGGCTCCAAACAGGATACCACTATAGCATCATTAAAGTATACAGACATAATTTACTGGTGTCTTTGGATAAAAAAAGCATCCAGTGTGCATTTATAAAGTATAGAGGTTTTGTCTTTAGGAGGCTTCCTTAGGTGTAGTAGTAACCATTCATGTTTGTTTAAATTACATCTAAATGCTCTGTCTGTTTCTCTAATTTATGTTCCATTAAAATTTCAGTGTTTTTTTTTGTTGTTGTGCCCATCATTTTTTGTTCCTGAGGTGCCTGTACAAGCGTGGTAGAATTGTCACTTGAACAAAGGCAATACATTCTAGCCCATCCTCCCCCTAACACAGTGTTCTCAACCTTTTTAATATGAGGGAGCCTTTCTATAATTACTATATACACAGTATATTAGTGTGGCAGTCATGGTGTGAATGTTTTTTACATTGCTGGCCAGTGGCAAGGCTGTTACTCTTACAGAGAGCCAAAAAGATGACTGGTGTCAGTATTAACTGACATGAGTGGCCCAAATTAATCAAGGAACCCCTAGCACCCTCTGGAGGAACCCTGGTTTAAAAACACTACCCTAAAATGTGTTTTTGTGATTGTCTGTATCCTCATGTATCCCACAAAGATCCCACATTATTTCCTCTCACAAGAAGTAAAGGAGTCTTCTCCACAAATATGGAAGACAGCTATAATACACTGAGCTCTGCATGCTCCTCAAACACCTGTGGTCCCTAACTCTAAGGCATCAGAAATGTCATCTCAGGGACATGTATAACATAGCTTTCAACTGTCACTGGTTTGGAGTAACTGTTTCTCTTTGGGCATCAAATCTTGCTGTCCTTCTTCTCTATTTTTGCCCTAATGTATATAAATCTGGAAAAATGTACTCCTTAAAGCAGAACTCTAGACAAGAATATTCTAAGATCTCCCTCTTCTCTCCCTCTGTAGTGTCCCTTGGAAATTTTTTGGTCAAAACCTTGCCCACTTTTTTGGGTCACAATAATTATTTTATTAGATATAATGATGAAGTCAATCCCAAGGGTCATAATAAACTCATCATAACTGTGAGAGTATTAAAGTGAAATAAAGAGAATGTTGCACAGTGTATGGCTAGCATTAAGGCACTGAAAAAGTACACATGTTCTTTTGCAAAGGTAGTATATTCCTAGTTTAAGTTCTACCTATTACTTCCAGAATAATTTATGTAATGTATAAAAAACACAGAGGGACATCCAGTCAAATAATGGCTGGAAAATGGTTGCTGCAAGCAACAAAGATTCTTTAATAAATGAAGCCATTACTTGTTGAAACATATGTAGCTGTACTCATTTCCTGAAGCATTTTATATATTTGTCAGAATGGTATTAGCTGTTCTTTTTCTATACAGCCATTTGCATTTTATTTTGCACAAACCTTTAAATAAGGCTTTGATTTCTAGTAAATTGAATAATCTAACTACCATCTGCTAAGCCTGTACTCTTTCTGCAAGCAGCATTTACGCCATATTTCATTTCTCTATGCATATTCCCTTGAGTCCTAAAGCCCTGTTCATGTGTGTTAGCTTTGTCCTCCAGTGATCAAATGGTCCCTGGAATAAAGTACCCTTTCTGAGTGATTATTACCCTATTGGAATGGGAAAAAAGAGATCACATTGTGATTAATGTTCCTTTACTAGGATATTTGAGAAGATGGCAACATTATTTAATAGGATAAATTAATAAGGACTAATTTTCCACCAGCTGCAACATATAATTATCCTTAATCACATCCAGAAATCTTTATGCTGCAGGAAGAAATCCTTAAAAAATGCCTTATATTCTGTTCATCCTGCCAAGAAAGATATTTTAGATATTCTAAGTGAATTTAATGTTTATGAGAGAACTGAGCATAGTCTAATGAAGAATATATGCCATTTGTGTGTACTGCATAGGTATATAGTCATTTACTTTTGGCTATATTCATACACAGCCATAGATTATGAGCTTTCCCATATTAACTATAAATGTTTCCTCTTCCGTATCTCCAATAAATCTTTAATTCTATTTGCGATAGTAAGACGAAGAGGTAAAGGTTATATTATAGCTCTTTATTGCCCCTTCCCCCTGATGCTGCTATACCAATATTATGATTTATTTTTTATATATATTTTACTGCTTATTTACCACTTTCAGATAAATAAAGACTTGTGTCTTACAAAGATAAATACCACTATTTGTTGGAGGTTGATAAATAAGTATTGTCTCTTTCCAACTATATGTGTAAGGACTAGTATATATTCAATCATATTCTACATAACAATGCCAGATATCAACTGCTCCCATCAATTTTATTTATTAATGGATATTGCAGGTTTTGAAGGTAATACATGTAAATCCTTTACTAATTTATTAACCAAAAAAAATTAATTCCTGGCCCTGTGCCTTGCCATTGGCCAGCGAGACCAGCTTTTTGGCAGAAAAAAAGAAAAAAGCAAGATAGAAAGAAGATGGATCGGGGACCATCTACAGATGCAGAGTGGATTTTGGGAGTGACTGCTCCTACAGATTCATCTAAATGGGGCAAAGTACTTTAGATTGTCATCATATCTAAAGATTGATATCAGAGAAGCCCTCTCCCACCTAATACTTTTAATACGAATTGTAGAAGAGAACAACATTACTAACAACTGTTGACACTGGCAAGTCACGAAAAAAAAATTTTTTTATAGATGATACATGTTGTGTTTTTAGGAACTGATCTATTTCCATTTAACATCATTTCTATAATAAAACCAAAATGTATTTAATTATTAAAAATTGAACAACCACCATTGTCCCAATTTATTTTTAATGCATTTCACAGGAAAATCATCAAAATTAGTATTTATATATATCACTAGGGATGGGCGAGCGAGTTTTTAAAACTCAATCTCGCAGCAAATTCGTCCGCTCTCGCTTACCGAAATTGTAAGCGGGAATATCCAGTGTAAATTCGCCGACCGAGCTCAAATAAAAAAAAAAAAGATTGCAGGCTGTGCGGATCAATAAATGCAGCGCCAGTGAAGCTTCCTAATGTATCGGCATTACAGAAAAAAAGAGCTAAATGATTCTTTTGTTTTCCCAGCGTGTTTCGCCTATTGGCTTCCTCAGGGATAAGTATGTAGAAGAGGTAAGCATACCAGTACTTTAGAATTGGAACAGATAAATACATCTTAAATAACATAATAACGTAAGATCTAGGTAATGGTAACAAAAATCTTTTTGTGCACAGTGTTCAGGATGAAGTATATGTACATCACAAATCATAGAATAATTGTGTATTTTTACTGCAAAAATGCTTATAAATAAAAGATGATAATAATAATAAAAAAATTTATAAAATACTATAAGTTCTAAAACAAACCTTTTTTAATGAAACACGTGCTACCTTTATTTTCAAGTGCAGTGGAGTTTTAACCCACTTTACCCAAAACTAGAGAAAACATTTGGGTTACAGTTCCACTTTAAATAAAAAGAAATAATTGCTGCCTAACTACCATTATATACTAGCCCATCCATTCCCAGGCCTCTAGTGACCATTTAGCAGTGTCTTTGCTCATTCATAAAATATTTATCAATCACAGGTGTGCCTGTAATAAGTGAAGTCATTTATCCTCATTTCTTTAAATGCTTTTTATTAGTGGATAAATATTATTTTTAGTCGACTTTGTGAAGCACCTCATTTATTTTACATTTCAATTACATTGCCAGTTTCCCAAAGGAAGCCATAAAAGCAAAAGCCACTTCTTAATATAAACTTTTATGGTCAAATATCAGTAACTTTATATTGTAAGTTAAGTGTTTAGTGCTGTTCTTCAAAATGGCCATAGTTAATAGGGGAGGTACACCGTGTACCATGCTGATTTCAAAAAACAAAATAGAATGTTATTGTGAACTAACCTCATATACTTAATACTGATATTTATATGCATTACACAACAGCAACCTTTTTTTTTTATTTGTAGCCATTGCCTTTGGCCATCTTGCTGTCTCAAAAGCTTTCGATTAATGTATTACTAATCTATGAGTCTTCATGTTGACCTGCTTTGCTATTATCCCTAACTGTCCCTTGTCATAAGCCAGCATAAAAAAAAAGAAGCTTTAGAAGACGTTAGAAACATTCATACCTTTCCTCTGACTTCCATTATATAGGAGGTGATGTCATATTACTGCCAAAAAGAACCCAGAGAATATTGAGTACTCCAAAAAAACTCTTCTTTACCCTCAAGAAGTAGTTTCACCAACTACTATAGACTGCTTTAGGAAAAAGCTAGATGCTTTTCTAAAAGCACAGAATATAACTGGGTATTGAAGCTTTGAAGTAAAGACCGCAGACTGTTTATCCAGGGAAGATACTATTGCCTCATGGTTTTATATCTGGGATATGTTTATTTCCCTAGTGGTTGAACTTGATTAACTTATGTCTTTTTTCAACCTGACTTACTATGTAACTATGCACCCAACACTCAGGTCTTACCAGAAAACTAAATGTGTATTATTATCTAACTTCCTTCCCACCACCACAATTTGATTTTCAGTGTTCTAGAAAAATGTTGTGGGCACCTAAAACACAAACCTTGTTTAGCATACCTAGATGCAAGGTCCATTTAAGTTTCAACCACAAAAGATAATTTTGTAAGGATAGGCTAAGTTAAAAAAACAAACTATATATGACAAATCAGTGTATAGCATCATTTTTACCTAGTTTGTTTTCAAAAAATGTTTCAAAAAAAGTTATGACTATGCATTCCTATTCACCAAAACAAAACAATGCTGTTACACCTAAAATGCATCCTATCTTCTTAAGAGTTTACATTTTGTAACAGAGATGCAAGTGAGAGACTGGTAAACATTAGGGGCCTGATTTATTAAAGCTCTCCAAGGCTGGAGAGGATACACTTTCATCAGTGAAGCTGGGTGATCCAGGAAAACTGGAATGGATTTCTTCAAAGTCATTTGCTAGCAAATGTTTTAAATCCTCAACCATCTATTCCAGGTTTACTGGATCATACAGCTTCACTATTAAAAGTATATCATCCCTAGGGGAGGATTTTTTTTAAATTTAAAATTCGATCTTGATAGGCGAATTTACACCGGCCGTTCTCGCTTAAAATTCGGTAAGCAAGAATGGCTGAATTTGCCGCGAGATCAAGTTTTACGTTTTTGCTCGCTCATCCCTAATCCTCTCCAGCCTTGGAGAGCTTTAATAAATAAGGATCTATATATATCTATAGATGGAAATAGTGAAAATAAAAAAAATGAAAAAGTTAACAAAATTCAGACATTATGGGGGTGGTTTACAAATAAAATTTAGGCTCTTCACTTAGCAAGATGAATTATCATCTTACAAGGGATACATTACTTAGCTTGGTGAAAGTGGCAGTAATTCACTTTGCAAAGAATACAAGAGAATCCTTGCACATAACTTCATGGATGAAGTCTGCAGAACTTCATCTCTCATTTAGTAAGCTAAGTGAACTATCCATTTCAAGAGGTTGATTTACATTGCTGTGTGAACAGCCTATATTCCTTTAGTAAATCAACCCATGTCTCTGGAAGTCACTGTAGGCTTAGATATTCTATACATTAAATACCTGCAGGCAGATATTGTTGTCCATAATGTACAAAACTGCATGAAGCCTAATAAGTTACACTATTCTGTAGTGAGGGCCATAGGGTGGGAATGAGATATTATGGGTCTATCTGCTGAATGTAATAGAATAGAGGATGGGTGTTTTGAATGTATTTAATTACATGGTTTGGTATACTTCCTATACACTCTTCCATAATTCCATACACTGAACAGCACATTACATATCCCACACTGCTCTGTATTCTGCTAATAATCACAGCAATACCATATCAATTTTTTGAACTCCACCCTGTTCATAGAACAGACACAGGTAACCATCTTTTAGAACAGTGACCTAATGTATTGTTCCTAGTCCAATATACTAAGGTAACCTGTCCTTTGGACTGAGATTCAGTTCACATGATTTTTGAAGGAGTCCTTGGATTATATTTACAAGGCTTCCTTTCTCCTGCTGTCAAAGACTTCCCAACGAGACACAGAATTAATCAATTTACTGAGTCCTTGTTCTTTTGATGTAATTTTCGTAATGCCAGCCCAAAGCCAGAACCCTTTTCAGCAAAGAAGGCAATAGGTCTTTATTTCTTTCTATTGAAGCTGTTATTGGCAGTTTTAGGCAGGTTGGGCTGCTTTCAAAAGCACAAAATTCTTTATCTGTTGTTTAACAGTTGCTATTTCTTGTGATAGAAAATCAGATTTTATAGACAACTGAAGTGTTGCATTTGTAGATGTGCTGGGTCAGCAAACAGGTATGTACCATTTGCACCCATTGCTTTTCAGTTTCCCTAATAGTGCCATTAGTCCAGTATTGTGACTCTTTTATGGAAATAAAAAAGTGAATTCAAATGTTACCAACCTAATATATAAATATGTATTTCATTATGTTGTTTGGACCAGAAGGTCTATATAATCACCTTAAGCACATGATTGAATGCATATATCTATTTTTAGTATCTACACCTCAGATTGAACACTAAATCTAGAATGAAAAAAATTTCAAACCTCTCCTTTGAGATCTTTTTTTTTTATAATGTGAAACAATTTAGTTGACCGATTGATTCATTAAAGAGTGCACCCATATTGTTGGACACACAGAACTATGTTTTTTATAAAAGATAACGGAACATAAACTGTTTGATTTTGCATTCTCTTTTTAGTTGACATTTCCTATGGTCTCATATGAACATAGCATCAGAAAGGGGGATAGAGGATCCACTCTAGATTCTGTTATGCTTACAAATTTGAGCTCTAGCTGTCAAGTAAAATAACTAGAGAGAAGCCTACTAATTAAATAAAAAATAAATAAAATGTATTTGAAAAATAAACATTATATACAAAGAAAATATATAGAAAAACCATTACCAAAATGATTAATCTTGAACATATTTTAAGGGGAATCAAGTGAGAATAGTTGGGAATTTCCAAAGAAGTTGGCCATCTCTTAGATCAGTAGGGTTGTTATACTCTTTGCAGCACCTAAATATTTAAAAAGGTTAGAACTTTGGAATGGTATGTCCTTAAAAAATAACTTAGATTGCTGGATATATCATTCTCTTATTGTTTTGCTTGGAAAATTATTTGCCACAATACAATTCAGAGTTGATTTGCAGTTGTGCTACCCATGTATTGTAATAACAGCTAATACATTTAAAATTTGCCGCTAAATTACCAAAATTCAGTGAAACCCAGAACTTAAGCAAATCTTTAACACAAAGCTTGGTATGCAGTGCACTGCAAGTCAGGTTTATTAACCTGTACTGTACTTGTGCACAGGAGGACCCATTGAAATGCATGGCAGCACAGAACACCTTATCTAGTGGTGTGTGTTGCTGACCATTGCATTAACACGTGATACATGTTCCACTCAACCATGTGTTATTGCAATGCACAGATATAAATGGCCAAAGTTGTCCATGTCTAGAACAGAATTTGTATTAGAATCATGCTGTTCTTGTGCGTCAAATCCAATATGATTGTTGTTTCTTCTGTCTATTCACCATTTCTGTTTAAAATGCTGGTGGTAATTATAAAGTGTACATGTAGCAGTTTTACCAGGAACAATCATGCAAACATGCAACCAAAACAATATTCAGTACTAAATGATGTGATTGTTTGTATAACAACATTGTGCTAATTGACAAATATACTGTGAATTAGGCATCCCGAGCTGTCATCATAAAATCTCCATGAAAGAAGAAGTTGGAGGGTTTTTTTTTCAAAATTCTTACATATTAAGAATATTTATGTATGGAATGTGGTGACATGTATGTGATGGCAATAATTATTACATTTATGACTAGAGTCTACCCTAAAAAATACTCATAAATTACCATAGTGGCATTAAGTTATGTCAGTTCCCCGTTGCTATAAAGGCATCTGAAAAATGCTCTCTATCCATAAAAATGTAAATGTTGAATATAATAAATGGAAAATGATTGTCTAAAAAATACATTGACTTGCAGATCTACTATTGAGCTATGATTAGCTTATGCAATGTTCCTGCAACTTTGCAGTGTTTTGTAGATAAAAAAACACACCTAGACACAAGTCATACTTGTAATTCTGACCCTGGCTTTTGACAGGATTGCAAAAATTGTGCAGACAGAACACTCACCTGCTTGTAAGGCTTTGCTCCCTTGCTGATGATTTTTGTACCAACAATAGGATCACAAGCATGCAATTGGCCTACAATGAAAGAAATAAAAAATTAACATGTGAAAATGTGTGGATGCAACATTCTCAATCACGTATGACAATTATTTTTTTAAATGAAACATAAAAAAAAAATCAATACATCAAAGTGGATTTAGTTTATTAATTATTTGTTTAAATCAAAAGGTAATACTTGTTGCTTACAAACAATTGCACTGAATCTGTCCCATATGATTCAATTACTAGATATGTCTGCTTGCGCAAGTTGCATCATCCTAATCATTCAAGATTGCCAAAGATGTTCAGCTCTATGGGAAAGGGAGGAAGAGCAGGAGACCACACATTATGCATTCCTATATAGGAAATAACCACAGCGGATCACTAAACTACATGTATGGATCACTATACATACACAACATTTTGCCTCATGGTGATCGTGATCATTCGTCTTTGGTAGCAATTATCTAGCGTATGTATGAAGCCCTAGTCTTTTTGTCTATTAGCAAACAACTACTGAAAAAATCTATACAATACTGGCTTTCAGATCTCAGAGATCGCTGCTGTACCAGCTATGCCAAATTCAATACATGCAGAATTGAAGAAATGTATGTACACTGCAGCACACAAATCAGACATTACAAAAATTTAGAGCGGATTAATCCTCCTCCTTTACATTAATAGCAAAATCTGTTAGCTGTATTGTAGCAGCTTTAAAGAGCTTAAGCTGTTAGATGTTTGTGAATATACTTTCTCTCAGCAAGTGCATTTACTTCTTTCAAGATTCAATAATGTCTTGCAGAGGTGAAACTGAATATTTTATTTCTTTGCACCCAAAAATAAAATAAAAATGACCAAAAACACCTAAAGATCACCACATGTTACTTTCTAACTGTGCAATAGTGCAAGGACCTGCCTGACTTGACACTAAATTGTTGTACAATTTAGGTAGATGCTCATATTACATAGTTGGGAAAAGTTAAAGTTGATTGTACAAAGATTGTAAGGTAAAGTTGAGACCCGATGATGTGAGTTTAAGTAACATATTGGTAGCTAGACTCAATATTAGGGAGCTTGCTTAAGTATCTTGTCACAATTATTAGCTTTACACCATGTATACTCAAATATAAATGAATCTGAATATAAACCTCCTACCTGAAAAACAAGAAACTACATTACCTCAAGAATGAACCTAGGGTACAAATTGCAGCTGTCACTGCTGATGTTCAAAACAGTAATCAAAAGTGTCAATAAAATGAAGGTGAATAATCACAGTACATCCATGGTGTGGTATTTTTTAAACCATTTTTTTTAAAGTCACATAGGCTCAGTCTTTTTATCTTATCCCCTCTCTTTGTCACAGGTAAAGTATTTTTACTTTTGAGATGGTTATGATGAGTCACTTGCTCTTAAATTAGCTTTTTTGCAGTATCGTTGGCCACCAGTAAATGTCACTGTGTCCTCATGTAAAATGTGTAATAAACTCTATTATATATATATATATATATATATATATATATATATATTATATATCTTGTCTGTGATGGCAACAGTTTGTAACACATTTTACAGGAGAGCGACCTAGCTCTAATTATAAAGATTGTGGTTTATAATTGAGTATATAGAGTATTTACACATCAACTCCACAGTAATTCAGCAATAGATCAAGCTTATCATTGTCATATTTAAAGGAGAAATTATTTTGATCAGAGATTCAGCCCCTACTATGATATGTACAAATTCGCAATCCCTACCAAAATTGTTTTCTCTGATAACAACAGGCAAACAGAAAGACTAGTAGCTTCCCTAAAGCAAACTTGTGGGATGTACCAGTGGTGGTACTCTGCCTCCTCTGTTGAATTGTGGGTTGCATAGAGGGTGCCTCTGCAATTTCACCTACAAAATGTAAAGTATCATTTTTTTTCCTCAGACAAATGTTTATTTCATTCTCTGGTTCAGGAAAATGTAATAAGGATAAAAATGTAAGATGATTTAGAACATACACATTGAGGGCGGTTAGTATTGATTTGAGTACCTATGCAATTACCGTTTTCATATAGCCTAATGCAGTTATAAATGGTAAAAACTTTACCTGCATCAAAACCTGCTGAATATATACGTTGGTAATTTACCAACCAACCTCTCCCATCTCATTGGACAAAAAAAGAGGATAGTAACTCCATTTCAATCCCAAACAGTATCTAGGGGATTGATTTCTTTCACATCTCCTTCCTCCTCACCCATTTGTGACACTACTCAGTAAGGGATGGCTAATTATTGGAACCCTTTGCTCAAGTTAACTTTAAAGTAACTTTAACCAGTTTCCAAAGCACCTTACAATTGGCCAAAAAGTGAGAGGGCTGCTTTAAAGTGTTAGGGTTACTACTTGCCTAGAATTTTTGTTAGGGCTGCATTTGGATGACAGCAGTTCCAAAGAAAGTAAAACAGTTACCTGCTATACACTCAGGGGATTATTTGGAATATTTTCATTACAAATTTGCTATAATGTCCCTTGAACCCACTATATACTATGAAACCATTGAATGTCTCTGTAACATGTTTTATTTTTTTGAATGTTTATTATAATTATGTAAGTGTTTGCACATAGTGAAATATTTTAGTTAATTACTTATTTAAATACTACTTCTGACTGAAGTTAATTATTTTAGCCTCTTCAAAGATTTTGTGATTACATTTGCTTTACAGAAGCCTCCAAAGATACACATAAAAAAGCAGCAGCTAAATATTCCATTCTCGGAAATGTAATAGCGGGATCTGTTGTCTAGTGTAAGTACAGTTAAAGCACAATCACAAAATTGTCTATTCTAAGCACAATTAAATCAGTGAATGATGCCAGTAAAAAGTAAGACAAAGTAGCAAAACAGTCAGAACAGCCAAACTCTCAGTTTTTAATTAAGTTTCAAATACATTTTTTACATGGGATTTATTTTATGATTTAAAATGGACCAGTAAAACTGGTTAACTGATTTAAAAGTGGACCAGTAATTATAACATTGCTGTTATAATTAGTAAAACACAAACTAATTCACAGTACATCAAATGCATATAATAATAGTAAAAATATTCAACCTTCTGGGTATATTTTATAATACCTTATCGAACTCTGTTAATGAGGTGTAAGTTTCTGAGATTCACACTGTCAGTATTATGAAATTAAATGGTTTAGGAACATCACCTTAACGGTTCCAAGTCTTATTAAGATCACATTAAGCTTTAGGGTGGCAAGAAACAGAGAATGAACAAAACAGCGGTGCATTTGTTTCTTATCTTATGACGCACCTGGATACCAGCTTCATGAAAAACCTGTACTTAACCAATACACACAGAGTAATGTCTCCAGTAAATGCAGCCACTAAACAGATCAACCATAAAAGATGATGATTCATGATGACAAGATAATGTTGTTGCAGAGGATTAATCCTAATTTAATTGAAAATCATTCCAAAAGTGGTTCAAGATAAGATACATTCGGCCAGATTTATTAAAGCTCTCCAAATCTGCAGAGGATACTTTCATCAGTGAAGCTGGGTAATCCAGGGAACCAGGAATGGATCTGGTCCAGGATTGACAACATTTGCTAACAAATAGCAAATGACTTTCAAGAAATCCATTCCAGGTTTGCTGGATCACCCAGCAAATTCTCTCCAGCCTTTGAGAGCTTTAATAAATAGGTCCACTATGTCTAAAACCTAAATATATATATATCTATATCATGCTGTATATAAATGTATCTGTATGTAGCAAGGTGGGGCCACCAACCTTTTCTTGTAAAGGCTGAGGATCTACCTGCTTGCCCCTGCAAAGATTTCCATAAACCCAGTAGTATGGCACTTTTACTGCTTTCTTAGAGGAAGAAGGAGCACACGGCCCTTGAAGATTGAAGGTATTGTTCAGAATAGGATTATCACCTATGGGCCGACCTCAAAATTTGATTAAACCAAGCTGACATTACAAGTTACAGATATCCTGCATTTGGAAAAAGTGCCTGCGACTGGAATCAGCCAATGATGAGCATATATCCCATGTGAGCACAAGGGCCAGCACTTAGGTTCATCCCATAGTATGGTGCTGCATTGTATGCCTGTCTCCATCTTCCACAGAGGGCTCCAGAATCAGAAATAACTTCACTGAAGCCCTTTGTAGTATAATTATTTAACATAATATATTACATGTGTATAACATAATAAAATTATACACAATTATATTATAATAATAAAAAACATATAGTCATCCATGATATAATAATAATAATATAGTAACAAATTGTGAATGTAAAGCAAGTGAGATCATGGTAAGTTTCAGCTATAAACAGGTAGATTTTTCCATGTTTTGTTTTGCTATATTGCAAATCACAATATGAGAAAAATTGGCCAATGCAACAATCGAAAAAAGAAAAAAAATCCTGTGTATAACTAAAACTAAATGTGGTTATTTCACTTTGTTAACAGTCAAAATGTTAGAAAACAGGCAGACTTTTTTTTTGTGACAATGTAAAAAATTGCTTGTGCATTACCAAAGCTATATAACTGCTGGGATTTCACTTGGTTAACAGTCACAATTTGTTGTTGGCATAGCCCATGGTTAATGGGTATTTAGAAAGAAAATAGCTTACTGAAAATTCATTAAGTCTTAAATTAAATTGTATGTACTACAGTCAAATCTCTGGAGTATTTTGTGATAAAAATTGCAGAAAAAGAATAATGTTATCTTGTGTTACTTAATTTATAATGGAACAGATTGATCAACATAAGTGGATAGAAACAAAGAATTAACACCTACTGGCTGCTCAAGCCTGTGGATCATCTAAATGGGTCAATTAGTTTTTATCATCTTGTGTTTTGTTGTGTCGGGGAAGCAATGTCTTTCACTGATCTTATACACCTGGGTGAATTACAATACATATTAGACTTTTGTATGGTTCCTTTTCTGGTATATAGTTATTGTATTGTCTATTCTGCTACATGCTATGTGCATGGTCCAGGTGTACACTGTAAAATTTCAAAGCTATAATAAACAGGACAAATTGCAAAACAATATTTGTAATTTTGTATCACTTTTAAACTATCACCAATCAAAACCAGAGAGGTACAGTATATTGGGTTTTTCATTTATTCTCTTTTTTTACTGCAGCATTCTAAGTGAGGACAAAACTATTGCCAAATTGTTAGGCTCACAGCTTAATTGTAATATGGCTGTGGTCCACAAGAGGAAAACAACCGCAGGAGCTGAAGTGGTTAAATGAATGTGTTTGCATATAAAAATAACTGCATGCATCCTCAGTGGAAACCATAATCATGTTTATCTTTTCTGTAAAACGATACAGTCTATGCATGAGTTTTCCCCTTACCAGTACTGAAAGTAATGGCCAGCACATAACAGAAGCTACAAAGTTTCCATGCTGTGCTTTTCTGAATTCAACGAACATCTGGTTCCATGGGTAGCATGTAGTATATTTGGTATGAAGGTTGAATGTCATGTATGAAAATGTTATTGTTTGTTATATCAACATTGTCCATTTGTTTTTCTTTTACTGCAGATTACAAAATGGAAGACCCTTGACAAGCTGCAATGGCCAATAATTTGCCTTAGAGTAATCTTTGGACATGAGTATTAACTAGCCTAATTCATCTATATGAATTAAGTCTACACCAACTGTTTCCCCAGCCCTAAAATGCAGCATTTATTCGTCCATTCCTATTTATTTTAATGGACAAATTCCCGCCAAAGTTTTAAAGAAAATGCTCTTTGCTTTAAATGTTTTAAACACCTAAAGACACTTCTAACTGCTTAAAACTATAAAAATAAATAAATAAAAACGTAATAATTTATAACACTTCCACTGAAAGCAAAAGGAATGTTTACAAGTGTTTGTACATTTTAATAAATGCTTCTATTATAAAAAAAGAATGTGTTTATAGGCATATATAGGTCTTGATACACTTGTAAAGCCTTCAATTAACCCATGTTCTGCATAATTTGCTTTCAAACCCAATATTATTTAGGTATATGTGATATTTTAGTGTTTTGATTTAATAATTGTACAAAGTTCTGTTTTCACTTTATCTTCATGGGGTACTGGGTGTAGAATATAAAGAACAAAAAATATAAATAATTGTAGCATCATACTGCAACTGAAGAAAAGGAAAGGGTGTATGAATACTTTCTGAAGCCACTGTATATATTGTAACTTTTTCCTTACAAGTACATTTTCAACTCAAGTTTTATGGGAGTAAGGGGGCTCATCTAATATGTGGATCTTGCATTTTACATGTTCTGACTTGTAAATGTAGAGCAATGTCAATGCAGGGTAACCCGAACAAACGCCTTGCTCTGCCTAGCCCCTCTTGTAATTCAAGTATTCTCATTTGTACATTCTTGAAAAAGCTGTCACATCTGTACTTTAGTCCCACATCACAGAACAGAACAAAAGTGTACAGAATGTATTATAAAAATGGACAATGCAGTTTATTCCCATCCAGTTCAATTATTTATATTGAAGTAGGCATTTAAAAATGGCCTTTGTGTAAATGCTGGCTGTGCCTGGAGTGGAATTAGAACTATGCAATCAATTTGATAGAAATGATTTAATTAGAGGAAGGAGAGAATACAGATTTGTCTTATTTTTGAGAACAGAATGCCATGAGTGATTGCTCTGTGCAGGATCACAAGTTCCCAACAAAGAGGTCCACTAACCTCCCAATGATGCTTGTCCTACTGCTACCCAAGGATTTCTCGTTAACATTTGGCACAGAATCAGGGAATATCAGCAAATGATAATGTCTCTGAGAAATGGCCGGGACTGGTGAACAGTAGCAGCGTTATGTGGCTGCGGAGAAAGCGGAATTCAATGAATCACAAGATTTGTTTATGGAAAGAGCACTTCAGCCAGATAAGTTATTGAGAAGACAAATTAAGCTGACAGCCGAGCAGCAGCCATTAGTCCAACATTATCACTGCAGCATAAAGCTATGACCGCAATGATGGAAACCACTGTGGCATACAGGAACCAGAGAGTCAAACATTGATCACCTTAATTAAAATGCAACATTGCATGTTGGATATTGGTTACTTAACGTTGTGCTGGAATAAACTTCATTTGAGCAAGAATGATATCACCCTGCATTGTGAAGTGTAATGTCAAGGCCATCAATCTTCTGTGCCATCTTCTAGAATGACAATAGGTATTGAAGCTGTAATCTTTAAATCATGTATAACACATTTCAGAGAATAATACAGGACAACACAGATTAGTATAAAGAAAACACTATTCAAATTGATTCTGCACTGGAAAATATACAAAATAGGACAACATATGTTAGTGTAAAGGAAACAATATACTAGTAATATCTGAAATAAAAATAAAAAAAACCACAGTGATCCTTAACGTGTAACTTTGGAAGATTTGCTGAACAGGAACATAGACAGTACTACTTTAAGTTTAGAAGTATTATACCTTCTGCAGGTTTTCTTTGTTTTTACGTGTCTCTATTCCTGGAATATTCTGTATATAAAGATATAACTCTTGGCAATTAAAAGTTTCCTATTAAAGATTCTAAAATCTAAGGAAAAGAACAAGAGGCCGCACTGATAAGTAACGATGTGTGACAATTAACAACAATAAAATAATGTCATATGTGATGCTGTTTGTTGCCATAAGTATTCACATAGCAGTTTTCCCTGTATCATTTAACTATTTGATGACCTACCAGTAGATATGTTTATTTTTTTCTTCCTATAATAGGCTGAGAGTGCTATCGGTGCAATAATACAGCAACATTGTCATACTGAAGGCAGAGTAGCCTTAGACAGGTATGTAGAATTATATAGACATGGTATAAATACATTAAACCCTAAATCCAGCTAACACTTTTAAGCTTTTTTTTTGTTTAATAAAATAAAAGGATTACACACATTAAATAAATACTGACTAATATAAGCACCAGGGACACCAATAGTGTATATATTATATGATATATAAGCAATATTACATTCTGTGCCATCTCCTGCACATTGTGACTTTGCTGTACAGCTTGGTCCTTATGTAAATGTGTAGAAAAAATGAAGGTATTGATAGGATGATTTGAGGTATGAGCAGCCAAATGTACAATATTTAAAGGTGTACATGTCTAAGCAAACTCTTCCTCCTAACAGAATGGTTGGTATGCCCATTAAATATTCATAAATGTTCAAGAAAAAATAATGAAGAGATGAAAAAAAGAGAAATAATGACGTGACCGGTAGTAAAATGTTAGAAAAGGTTAGGAATAAGTATTTCCAGTGCTTTTAGTACGTTGGAATTTTATAGCTAAATTTAGTTCAGATTCACAAAAAGGAAAAAAGAAGTTATTCAGTTATACTCACCTCTGAAGCTGCCCCAAGCAGACCTTTTTTTTACACCACTAGATGTCAGTCTTTCAGAGTTAAAGACAACATCATTTAACCCACTGTGAGCCCAGCCTATCGTCGAGCAGCCCCCAGGCAGTACAGTAATGTAGAAGCTGCAAGCTAATGATTTAAACTCTGACTTTTTACATATCTTCTATCAACATGCTCCTAATCCTAACATAAACTGATATATTTCTTGTGTCTTTTCTCACTTGGAGCTCTGCTGTACGGGATGATGCAAACTCAAATTCAGGTACTTGAATTTACAAAAAATATTTTTATTGTGATAATAATAATAAAGAGCTGTTATAATTTGTGTCCTTATACTTACCTTGAGTTCAGGGAGTCATATATACACTGGTAGGAATATGTCTTTTGTGGGTATAGGCTTATGACTGTGCATTATAATTAAAATGGGACTAAACCCGCAATAATCATCTGTCCTTGTTTCTTTACAAGGTGTTGCTATCTTCTTTCTTTTTTCCTGTAGATGATCTTCAACAATCCTAATTTTCTGGGCCATGATGATGCGCAGGCACTCAGCAGTTTATTCATTTTTGACATGCGCAAGGGAAACCAGGATTGCTGGGTTGACACATGCCCAGCTCAGCAAAATTTGACAGCTGGGCGTTATTCGGGCAGGTAAGAACAATTATTGCAGAAGAGACATCTTCTGTCCCTTTTTGCAATAAATACCTGCCTGATCCTAGATTTTTCAAAGTGGGACTTTAGTACCACTTTATGACATGTGGAAAAGTGACCGTCCACAAATGACCAAATTGTATCATCACACCTGAGATGAGTAAGAATGTAAGCACCAAGGCTGCAGCTTACACACAGTGCCCCTGATTCATCAATGAAATCCGCGCTCGCTGGAAGCGCGAACGTACGCGCGGCCAGCGATCGCGGATTACCGCGGTCCGGACTCGAGTATGCGCTTACACTCGCCTCACTACCAGCCGGATTCCAGCCTTCACAATAGGGAGCGCTCTTTTAAATGAGCAGAAAGTAGGAGCAAGCCGAATAGGACGAGGAAGACCATTCCAGAGAGTTGGAGCAGCTCTAGAGAAGTCTTGTAACCGTGCGTGTGATGAGGTTATGAGTTAGTACATGCTAAACCTGGGATGTTACATACCTCGGGTATGATCATTGCAGTTCCAACCACAATTTCATATTGCTATATATTGTTGCTTGGTAAAAAGGTTCCAGTGATAAATACTTTTCCCTGACATCACAGTGTATTGGTCCTTTGACCTTGCACTTTGCTTGTGACACTAGTGAGTGATTGTGGTGCTTATCAATTTAATTTTTCAAAAAATGCTGACATTGATTGGTGCACTTTATTTATTAAAATTAAAGCAGCTTTTTTTACATGCCCAACCTGCACTGCAATCTGAGCCTCCACCACATCTAAGCATGCACTGTATTTGAACATCATTCTTATTTCATTTGCTAGACAAGTTCAGCATTTGCTAGATTCATACATTCACAATGCCATGTTTTTTTCATTTCATTGTAGTACATTAGGTCCAGTAATTTCATTTGAGAAGCCCTTTGTGGGCACCAATATATATTTTTCATGACTAAAGTTAGTCTATAGTAAAAATACAGAACTAGAGATTGCCCAATATGCCTGTGTTCAGTTCACTGAAGGTTTGGCAAAAGGTAATTGATTTTCGAGTTGAACCCTATTGAGATCCCCATTTAAACTGTAGAATGTCCTAAGGGTATTTTCTATTCTGAGTGAACATTCTTAGGATAGGTTGCATCCAGTACTGCTTTTATAATTTATTAGGTAGTGCTGGATGCAACATTTTCTAAAAAACATTTATTCAGAAGAGATACTACAGAAGAACATTCATTTATAGGATAAACCAACAAGCACATTCACTCAAAAGAAAAAATACCTAAGAACATTTGGCCCTAAAATAAAATAGGAACTGTCACACTTACCTCCTCCTCGCTAAAGCGCAGTGCATGAGTGCAGTTCTGACCTTGAGTGCCCCTGCTCTTCCAGATTTAATCAGTATTGCCCCTTCTGCCGGCTATTCAGGAGATAGCCTCTTAATAGCCCTAGACCCCCTAGGTCTGCTGAGAATTCCCTATTCTGCTGTTTTTTATTGAGTGTTTCCTAGTCCAGATCATGTGCTAACCCCTTGTTGTCCAGTCTGTTGTTTCCTTGTTCTGTTTCAGTGCTCCCTTTGATATTGGTGACCCCCTTGTCACCTCTGCCTCCTGCCTCTTCCTGTGTCTCCTGTGTTCCCCTGTGTCTTCAGTTACCCCTGTGCCACTCATGCCTTCTCTCTCTTCCCGTGTCACCTGTGTTCACCTGTTTCTTCAGTGACCCCCATGTCACTGGTGCTTGCTACGTTCCACGACCCCTGCCTTCTCTGACTATTCAGCTGTCTGTTGATGTGGTACCATACATTGTTCTGTCCACCATGGTGTGCCCAAGGGCTGCAACGTGACAGCAGTCTGCAGTGCAACATCCTCACCTCTAGAGGCTCTGGAGAAAATGAGGCTGCACCTTGGCCCTTCTTACGGTTCACACCTCAGGTGAGCAAGCCATAGTTCTTCCTAGAGGCCCTGTCTCTCCAAGTGCATCAATAACACTATATTCTATGAGAAAAAAGACATGGGATTGAATCAAAGCCTTATCTCTATATATATATATCTGTAAACAAAATTTATGCACCTTGTAAATGTTGCCTTGATAAAGGCGTAAAAACTATTACATTGCCCCCCAGCACACATGCCCCATTTTGCTTTACTGATAATCTAATCTGTAATCTGCAATAGTAGCTACAGGTTTCATAGTTTAATAGTATTCTGCAAAAAAAGTATAGTTAAATGTAGAAAAAGAACATTTCGATGCACATTTTTATTTCTATACCAAATGCAGGATGACATTTGCAGGAACAACGCACAAATGATGCCAGTTTGCACATATTCTTTGCAGATGTACCTGTTGACAAGTTTCTCTGCAGAGCCATGTTGTGTGCACCTAACTACATTCAATTTAAACATTGGACAGCCTTGGGTGTTAACATGCATCTGATTTGACAAAGCAGATGAATTTGCTCGTTTCTAGTTCTTTACTAGTTCCTTCTTAGTCTGAGTGTATATTATTTTGTTTAACTTGCCAAATGCAACATATTGTATAAAAAGAATATTCTATGTTTGTTACCCATGCATAATGCATATCATTCATCTACAACTTCAATCACATCTCACCTGTGGTTCAGGGCCATGCAGATGCTTGAACTGCAGAGGCAATTGACACTGGACCTTTGTTTGTAAAGCACAAACAATGGACTATTGTACAGCAATATAATAAAACACTTGTACAAATGGAAACTTTAATATCTTAACAAAACGTTGATAGAGGAAATCGTGAAGCTGACATTTTTATCCAATTGTTCTGGTTTCTCTCTTTATATTTATTTAGTAATTATTAGGTTAATTATTTTACTACTGGGGACATAACTAAAGATGTAGGACTTAATATAAATATGGTCAGTGATGTAGGGAAAATCTAAAGTGCTCTAAGTGCTCAAACAGAAGGTTGGGAGGGTTGAGGTTTAAGGCTAGTTCTGAATGCCATAGGACATTGCTGGACCCTGCAACTTTCTCTGACTCTCTATGTGCACCCACAATGGGCAAAAAACAGTCTCTGTATCTCATAGTGTCACAAGGCATTCAACGTGGCAAGATCTCATTTCATGAGAATCATATGGCAAATATAGCTTAGTGCATAGAGGAAACTGCTGGGGGAATCCTGTTGAACCCTTTAGGCCAGGGGTGTCAAACTCAAATACACAGTGGGCCAAAATTAAAAACTTAGACAAAGTCACGGCCAACCTTCAAATTTATTGAAAAAATTGAGGAAAATTGAGGGGGCACTTGAGCCTCTTGACTGACCTAAGGAAGATGCCTAAATAAAATCAGCCTGTGCTAAACTCCTCACCAAGTAACTCCAGAAAACCTCCTGGCACCTCCCACGTGTAACTGAGGGGAAGTGCTGGAAATGCCAGATGCAGCCAAACCCTATGAGTGGCCCGCCGCTGGAACTCCCTTTTCATTAAAATAGCACCGCTACTACAATTCCCTGCATTACTTGCTTCCATAAAACTGTCCAATGCAGGGCTACGCATAGGCAGAGAGCCCACCGGTCTATTTACACGAGTGATGGTGGAAATTGTAGTAGCGGCGCTATTTCAATGCACCGGCGGGACAGTTGCAGTTCATATTTAGTATTCCATTGGGGGGGCCAAAAAAAAAAGGATGTTGCAGGCCAGATTTGGCCCATGGGCCAGAGTTTGACAACCCTGCTTTAGACTAAATTTATCTATTTTTTCCACTGGGCAAATTTTCTCAATAAATTATCGATAAATATACCCTTAATGCAGCTTTTTTCAAATGTGGCTTTGACTCTAGAACTATGCAGACATCATCAAATGGGAAGTCAATCAGCCACAATTTCAGGAACCCCCAGCAACCTCTGGAGGAACTCTGGTTGAGAATTGAGTATTATTATAATTGAAGAAATATCTAAATATATTGTTATTTTACCTAGAGGGTACATTTGCATTTTTTTGTTGACAGTTACTAAAAATGAGACCAACCAGATTTTGTATATATTTGTAAACAAATTTAAAAAAAAAGCTTAACGTATTATAATATGGACTGGATTTATAAAGCTCTTCAAGACTGGAGAATACTATCATGGGTGAATCTGGGTGATCCAGCAAACCTAGAATAGTTTTCTTAAACTCATTTGATATTTTATGGCAAAGGTTTTCAATTTTAGACCAAATACAAACCAGGTTTCCTGGATCACCCAGGCTCACCTATGATAGTCAATCTTCTCCGGTCCTGGAGAGATTTAATAAATCAGGCCCTATGTCTGAAACATTTTAGATCAAAATTACAGAACAGGAGACCTGCTAAGTGAGTTTATTTATTCAAAAATTGAGTGTAATAAACTTTGCTGAGTGAATAGCTGATATTCCTTTAGTAAATCC
This sequence comes from Pyxicephalus adspersus, assembly GCF_032062135.1. Lineage (NCBI taxonomy): Eukaryota > Metazoa > Chordata > Amphibia > Anura > Pyxicephalidae > Pyxicephalus > Pyxicephalus adspersus. The sequence goes on from NC_092859.1 coordinate 130,179,804, forward strand.
TATTGTACTTTGAATGAAATGTATGTTTTCTGCTTTTTAAGTCCACAAATACAAAACAGCAGACCAGGCAGGCAGTTTTTGTCTGACACTGAAAATATGGAGTGATATATTGACTTGCTGTTAGTGTATTTTTACACAGAAGCAGCTGCATTGTGACAGTTACTCCTGCTGTGTTATACAAAGCCATTACTCGATGTCAATATGTGGGGGGGGGAGTTGGAAAGAAAAAGTGCTGAATTTTTTGTGGACATTTTTCAAAATTCTCAAGAGGCTAAAAATAATTATTTACCATTAGTGTAAACTAGATAGGCTTTATTGTTAGTTATATCTTTCAGAGGTGTATTACTGGTAGAATAATGAGTTAAAAGGGAACAGGGTTCAGTGGATCCCTAGGGTTCCTCTAGAGGTTGCTAGGGGTTTCTTATGCAAGGAACATTTTGTTCTTCTATCATTTTAATTGACACCAATTATCTTTTTGGCTATCTTTAAGGCTATGTACACACGTGCTATAATTATCATTGGAAACGAACGACTAACGGACGATCGTCTGATAATTGTTAACAAAAAAAGTGCACAACGACTGGCCAACGAGGCCGATGAACGAAGAATGTCGCTGGAAATGAATGACCGTTACGGCGGATCTGATTGGGTGACGATCGTTCACTATCTATTGTGTGTAAGGTTGTTCAGTGATCGTGGATTATTCCGTGATACACTTTCTCCTGTACATGTCCTTCCTGCATTGTTCATAACGTCGTATCTAGTGTGTGTACATTATTGGTGGATTATATTTGAATAATCGTATTGTTACAACATATACAGAATCGTGCACTATACGATCATTCAAAATAATCATAAATAATCATTGATCGGACGTTAATCGTTCCTTTTATAACGACAATTATTGCACATGTGTACGTAGCCTAAGAGTGACATTCTTTTCACTGGCCAGCAATGCAAGAGACATCCTTCACATCGACCACCATGCTAACGTGCTGTAGGTTTGGATTTTGTCTATACCCCCAGGAGTTCCCTAAGAACTGAAAATTATCTCTAGGGCTCTCCCATGTTAAAAAGGTTGAGAAAGGCTGCTTTGATAAGCTGTAATATAATATATTTCAGTTTTTGGCTATTGATATGCTTTAAGTATTATATTGTTTATTTTTTATTATTCTTTATTTTATGTTTTATTTTTCCCATGATGTACCTATTTTCAACAAGAAAAAAATTAAAAAAGACAAATTGAGTTTGTTTTTCTTCACATAGCAAGTTAATTATCATCCTGCAAAGAAATAATCCATTTGGCTCAGTAAGTGGGAATGAACTCTGCTTTATCCATCCAATAATGTGCAAACAAAATAGAATAGCTTTTTTAGATTTTTTGGGGTATTCATTGTAAAGAATCCACTAAGGTCAGTGAAATATGCCTTGCATTGTGATTATTCGCCATCTTTACAAAGATTTGGCACCAATCTTTATATCTTTAGGATTTGAGCTGTATTTGGAAAATATTTTGGCTAACATTGGGTGAATTGAAATATGTCTGTACCAATAGGCACCAAAAGAAAATCATGCTCATTCCAAGTAATAATAATCATACATGGAGCAATATAGATGTTTTTTCCTCACAGTAATATTGGATAATACAACAGCAGAAACAACACATATCACAGGTTCAACATCACACACACAAAAAAATAAAAAAACAAGACAAATTGGTGGGAGAAAAAACAAAATGGTACATTTCAAGAGTTACAGAACCAGAAGGGAGGATGGGATATGAGGATATGAACTAAATAGGGTCCTGGGGAAATGGAGGTTAGTGAAAAGATTGAATTTTCTTTTTTTTAAGAGTGAGAATGAGTGTGAGAGTATCTATAAAGGATTTTTTTATTCTTGTCCATTGGGGCCTCTTTCTATCTATTCCATTTACACAAACACAAGCATACATTCATCAAGATATATTCCAAGAGAAGTTTACTTTATTAAAGGAAATTAAAGGCAACCTAAAGGCTTGTTCAGACCACTCAAAACACTTACAAAAAACAGCTAACATTGGACCAGATAGGGGTCCGTTCCTTATTCTTCATTAGAAAGGCATCAGTTTTTCAATACTTTTTCCTAAATTCTCAATGCAGCATCCAAGGTCAGTTTTCCACTTTAACTGCCTACATATACTTGAATGGAAATTGTTTAGAAAAACCGTGTACAGGAATTTTTAGGTATTTTTCAATGAATGTATAATAGATATCTAGGAAAGGTAACACCTGCATTTTTTTCACAGATCTGAACAAGCCCTAAGGATATGTTTGCCTAGTAAAGCTCTTTTTGCAGGATATTCATAAGTAAAGTGACATTAGCAATAGCATCCTCCCAATTATAATACAAAGTTCTGTATATTAATATAGCAACAAGAGGAAAATGAATATAAGAATATAAAAATAAACTCTTCCATTATGCTTTGTGGTGGAGGTAACACATGCCCTTACAAATTTATTAAATTATATTATCTATTTCTCATACCTAAAAAAGGAATTCCCTTCATTTTTTAACATAGTGGCTGCCCCTAGAGATACTTTACTGTCTTGAAAAAGGAAAAGTAGATCTTCAAATGTAAGGATTTTTTATTTAATGTGTTCTCTTTTCATACTGAGTTGTTACTATCTGTATGAGTTCTGACATACTGAATTTTGGTTGTGCTTCATTTTCTCATTGCTGACAGCTACCTGATTTGCAGGAAATTTTAATGTTTTATTTATGCTTTGTGTGTTATTGAAACACCCTGTCAAGGTAATAAGGACCATTTTTCTCCTATTTGTCACAATGAAATAATTTTCTTCTATAGAACGGTAAAACTTGAATTTGTGATTTTAAGAACTGTTTTATTATCTAATTAGCATACATCAACTATAACTTTGATGTTGTTTTTAAAGATAACAACAATTTAAGTAGTTCTCCACGAGACTATAGACAATATTTATACAGTATAAAAGACTAAAATGTAGAGACATGGGCATAGTACATCTATTCATAACTTTTACTAAGGAGATCAGTTATCCAAACACTTCACTGTGTGTTTTCTAAGCTCTAAAATTTAACACCAGTCCTACACATGTGGCATAATTATTAGCTTTGTTTTTACTGCTTGACGAGTCGATCGAGATACGTGCCTTACCATACTTCTACAGGTTTAAAGAAAACTAACTAAACCAGATTTGGTATTATCCTCTAAGAATGAATAATACTTTTTCATTTTCTAAATATGGTGATATGAGTTAAATGTGCAACATGATATAAGATATACAAGACTTTCAAACACCCAATGCTTGCTTCTGCTTTTTTTTTTTCCTTCTTCATGCTTGTGTTTCAGCAAAATTCCATCTCCTTTAAGACTTCTAGCAGAAAAGGATTATTTGTTGCCTTTGGCCAATAATTTTGAATTGTTAGGTCAAATATCGTAGTAAATTTCCATTCGCTTTTTTAAAAAATACAGCCCAAAGAGGTGATATTTCAGATCAGTTATCAGATCAGTGTAAGCTTTTATATTCTAGGGATGCTTGTATAACCAATGGACTGTACAGCTGATGGGCAGATGTTGAGAATAAGTAGAACTTTTAAAATAAACTTAGAGAACAATTCTATGAATATCTAGATTGTGGCGTTTCTGAAAATTACCACTGAAATGTGCTGGAGCATATATTTACAAGGAACAGAGCTATATTTGTAACTGCATATCATAGCCCCACCAAGGGTTTTTTTTAAACACTTATAATATTGGAGAAGGAGGTTGGTATTCCTATGAAATTGTCTGTTTTACTAAAAAGTTACACGACCATCATGACTTTAGCTTCTAAGCATTTTAGGGTTTTCAGACACCTATGCTCTAGTCTACAAATATACTATTTCTAGGGGCTAATATGTAAGCCTGGGATGTTCTAATGATAGATAGGACATTTTTTAATGGTGGCGTATAGTGATTGACCCCAGTACCATAAGTAGCCTAGGTTTCCAAACAGAACCTCCATTACCTTGAATAGAATAGTGACTAACACTTTCGTTATCCTAGACCAAGGCTACACACACACATTAGATCATTGTTTCTGGAAATGAACAATTAACAACCGATTGTTCGATAATCGTTAACATAAACGTGCACAACGACAGGCCAACAATGCCAATGAATGAGGGATGTCGCTGGAAATGAAACTCAATGGAGTTTCCCCATTGAGAGTTCATCTGAGTTCAGTTCCCACGGTCAACAGGTTGATAAGTACAGCCCGGGGAGCGTGGGAACTTGCGGTCAAAGCTAATTGGAGGCATGCGAGTGCTTCCAATCGGATGTGACTGCAGGCAAACTCTCAATGGAGTTTCTCCATTGAAAGTTCATTTGAGTTAAAAAAATGTTAAGTTTAAAAATTTTGCATGCTCATCCCTTGTAGTGACTGTGGATATGGAGTGTTTCTGCGCATAGGTCCATTGCAACACACCGTGGAAAGGCATATTGCAGAGAGAGGCAAGAGAGAGGCAAGTGAATAGTCTTCTGGATGAATGTTCGTTGGTAAAATGAACAACCGTCTGTAAACACATTCTTTTTGTATCACTCAGATCCAATATTTCCTCTTCGTCACTTCCTACATCTTTTCAACATAATCGCATTTCGTGTCTTTCCATTATTGGTGGATTATCTTTGAACATTTGTATGGTTACAGCATTTACAGAATATGCCTTAGGCTACATCAGAAGATTCTTGCCTCATACAAACATCAGTATCCATAAATTACCAATGTAGAACGACCTCTACAGAAGTCAAGCAAGGAGAGCACAGCAAGGTGCTGCTCTTTCTCCCACTTCTCCTTTCCATAGAAAATATTGGTGCTATGGTCCATAAAAAATTATTTGCAGGGACGAAAATCTCACGTAGGTGCCATTGTACATTTGGGGTGCATTTTGACATGGTGATTAGCAGCAAAAATTTCTATGAACTCCATTGTAGCCTTGGAGTTTCCTCACTGTGAAAGTGGCAAATGCTTTATGGCAATCTTAAAGGTGGCAGTTTGGCTGATCCATCAGTGATAAATATAGAATTTATATATTTAATTTTGTTAATTGAAAAGGCAAAATGTGAAAAAAGGCGGGTGGGTTTTAAGGGTACATTGGCCTTTAAATGGCTGCTAAAGTCTATAGGTGCTTCTTTCAACTACTCTGGGCCTGTTCTTATACCAAAAAAGCCTAATTATTTTGTATTTGTTTATTAACAAAACAAAAATCACAAAAAAGGATGCACTTTAATTAAATAGAAAATATACATTTTTTGTTTTAAAATCTTTGCCTAAACAGTTTAAATAACACCATTTAGAGTATCCACTTTTCTATTTTACTAATAGTCAAATCAATAATTTCTTGACAACATTTGGCAAAAATTATTCTTTAAATACTGATAATAACAACACATGTTGGTTGTTTGGTTAAGCAAAACAATATATTCTGATATACATAGTTGCCTTTGTCTTCAAGCATACAGGCAGTCCTGCAAACAGGGTATGACTAAGGCTTTTGTATTGATCTGTAGCACTTGTATAAAGCTACATACACACGTCCAATGGTTCTCGCCCGATTATGGGCTCAGGGCCGATATCGGACGAGAATCTGGCGTGTGTACAGCGCCTGCCGTCAATCGTCTGAACAATCGTTCTCGCGGATCCACGGACGGATGGACGACGAATGATCCTAATGCAAGGATTATTTCCAACAACAATAATTGCACGTGTGTACCCAGCTTAAGATCAGCGTATTACGCTGCGAAGATATAGATATCATTTATGCACACTTGATTTCAACCAATCTGCCTTTGTACTGTACATCTGCTACTATTCTTCCCATTGACCACCAATGTAAGTGGTATTCTTTCCACTGACTACAATGCTAATGTACTGTGAGCTGTGCACATTTAAAAATGGAAATGACCAGGTACATTCAAGATAAGGAAACTTTTCTGCATTGGCTTTTGCAAATTATTTTTTCCCCAGATACAAACTGTAAGCATAAAACTATATATAGTTAACATTAACACATTTTATTCCACTTATGTTTACTGCTGAGAAGATGAGTTGGTTCTTGTTTTCTGCCCACATTCTCACCTAATTTCTACGTTTTTCACCTACAGGATAGAAAAATGAGCGTGATGGCATTATTATGAGAGTTAAAGCCTAATTTCAGCATAAAAATATTTTAGTAAAATAGAAGCATTCACTGCAAAACACTATCTCTGACCCAACTCACCATTGTAATCCAGTGATACTCCATTTGTAGGCTGCATGAGGCCGATAATCATTTAAATTACTTCCTGTCAGTCCAGGGCACCAAACACCTGCTCCCTAGGGGTACATGATGGAGCCCACCTGGACTTACAGAAACATGCAACAGTGAACAGATACGTCCTTGAATGTTGTAGCTTTTAGCAATCAGGACCAGCCAACTTGGAAGGAATAAAAGCAGAACCCATGATGTCACATGGCCAACGACGGCAGCAGAACTCAGATGAACTCCAGTCACCTTTAAGAATCAAAAAACAATGCTCCTTCCTGCTAATAAAGGTTTAAGCAGTAATACTTACCCAGTTTCACTGACAACCAGAACCTTCTGCCACTCATGGTATAGGGGCTGGCCCTCAACATCCTTGTTAACTCAAAAGAAGAATATTATGATATACAGAAACTAAGTAAACTTGATATGAGGTTTGCCAGTTTTATTGTTTAATGTATAGCTGTTAGAAATATTCTTCAGGAAATTTCCCCTTTTCTGAATCAGACATAAAGTCTATTACAATAGCTCATCACATTTTTGTGAATATTCCTAAGCCTTGTGTAACATCAAAACAAAGATTGTACAAAAATAAAAATCAATAATAATTTATGTAAAAATAAATAACAGAAACTAAAGGAAAAGGTTACTGCATCATAAGGGCATTTTCTTTATTATTATTATTATTATTATTTATAAACAGGATTTATATAGCACTAACATATTACACAATGCTGTACATTAAATAGGGGTTGCAAATGACAGACAGATACAGACAGTGACACAGAAGGAGAGGACCCTGCCCAGAAGAGCTTACAATCTAAGAGGTGGGGGAAGTAACACATAATAGAAGGGGGAATATGGAATGGTGGGAAGTAGTGAGGGTTTATAGAGACAAAAGAAGACAGGCAGGCAAGTTTAAAAAATGGGTATTGAGTGCTCATTAAAAAAAACAGGGTGGCACTAGCTACAGGAATGGAAGTCAGTTATGTTTGTTGCTGGGAAGGAGCAAGAAGTGGTATAGGTTGAAAAGATTGTCAACACCTACTTTGATTACTAGGGTTCCCCTTACCTGGGGCTGCCCATCCCTGCTTAGAAATGAAAAAGACAGATATCCTGGCTCCTGATATAGAGAAGAGAGAGCACATGTGGGGAATACTTTGGGCTTCCCCCTACCTGGGAGAGTGTAGTATGCTGTATGATTCCACGCCTCCCCTGCAATTTAAAAGATGGCTCCAGCTGGAGAATTGAGATAGCTGGTTAAAGAAGGCAAATTTCAGCCTCACATGAACAGTAACCCACTGCGTTGGTGTTGTAAAGGATTGGTAACTACTTTTTTCTTTTTGAAGAAATGAACAGAAAAGGCTGGTGGTGGCTTTTAGAGATGGGAGTTCAAAACTTTGTCAGGTGTAAAAGGAGGTGGCATCTTAGGGATTACCCAAGGAAAGGTAAGCCTGGTGGCCGTGCCTGTCGTGAAGAACTCTTCCGTGCCTGTGTTCTCTGGGGTCTAGAGTCAATGGACCTGATTTAATAAAGCTCTCTAAGGCTGGAGAGGATACACTTTCATCAGTGAACCTGGGTGATCCAGCGAACCGAGAATGGATTAAATTACGTAATTTGCTATTTGTTAACAAATGTTTTCAATCCTGGACCAGATTTTTTGGATCACCCAGGTCCACTGATAAAAGTGTATCCTCTCCAGTCTTGGAGATATTTAATAAATCAGGCCCATTCATCCTCTAGTGAAGCCTGAAACTACCAGTTGCTGGGAGCTAAACTTTGGATAACCTTATTATACATGTTCCTTTATTGTTTAAAATTGTTTATTTAAACAAGCAAGGCTGATTATTTCTGTTTTAAATATCACATCATGGCATGGGGAATGGGTTTAGATGTTTGCAGGATACAATTACTTGAACCTAAGAATCTATTGTTTGGGTAACCGTCCCCTGTAGGATTTTCATGTTTTTGCAATGTCAGGTACTGTCCGTGTCCATATTTAGTGGAGATTTTTACAGATGACTATAATTCACATGTGAAGTGAGCTTGCCACAGTTGCATAGTTTGGGTTAATATTTTGGAATGAGATTGGATTTGGCATATAAACTCCTTCATCCATGCAGAAAAAGAAAACATACAGAGTCTTCAATTTTGTTCTGCCTAATACAAAAGTGATGAAATATCACAACAGGAAAGGATAATATCTATTGAAATAAATATCTAGGCATAGATATACACCAAGTGGTACTCAGGCAATGTAGTGGTACTTTATAAGTTTTTAGATACGTTTCATGCATCATTGATATAATTTATTGGCACACTATTCTCTCAGCGATCTCACAGTCTCATAGAGAGTATGAAGGATATTTTCATTCAGATTGTTTTCCATTAAAATTGAACTAATAAAGTTGAAACACATTTTATTCTTACCTCTTTCTAAGGCTATTTCAGTAGATATTGTATTAACCCATGACTTCAGTTCACTGCTAATGCCAATGCTCGTACAAATCTGTTGATTATCTAGTTTAATAAAATATGATAGGGCAACCGTACTAGAGCTACGTGATAAAATGTGTTATTATACAAGGTAGATCTGACCTTTTCTTATATTGTAGATTGATTTCTTGGCAAATTCCAATTTTCCTGAGTTTACCATTTCAGCAAAGTGTGAGGACGGCACAGAGCCCATAAACCAGTTGAAATGCAGGACAATGGAAAAGGTCATCTGTCCATGTCATTAAAATTCATGATGGTGAATTTGATGGAAATAAGAATCTAATCAACACGAATGAATTCTCTAGGTAATAATTGTTTGGGTAGTGACAAAAAGGAAATCAATATAAATTATTCTGTTGGTGGTTTTAAGATGGCTGCTCAGTGATCCTTTAGACACAGAACATCAAGGTTTGCCAACTTTGGACAATCACTGTCTTGTCAAAGAAAAGTTCAAACGCCTCCATTGTAGCTTGGTGCTGTATTGTATTATACTTTGGCTAAAGCCTCTGTTTCTGTATTGTGCATCTTTCCCTTGTCAGTCTGACTGATATCTAAATTTGTCTTGAAAACCAAATATTCATTCCCTAAGTCTGGAGATAACTAGCTTGTCCTTTCTTTACACAAGAACATAAAAAAAAGGCTCTCAGACGTGTGAAAAAACATTTAAAAAAGATTTGGCAAATGTTGCTAATATGCTAGGTATTGTGGAATTTTATCATAATATGTACAATGTATACAATGCTTGGAAACTTGAAAAGTCAGTAAAGAAAATGTAAAACTTATGTTGACTCTTTTTTCAATCATTGACTATTTTCAGAAAAGTAAGTGCAGCTTTTATCATCGACCCTTGTGTGGGTGCAATTTGATCTTGGTCCAAAGCCTTTTTCCCTTAAAGCTGAGACTGTGAACTTGAATGAACAGTTTAACCTTTCTCATGGAAAACACAAAGGGCCACATTTCCTAAGCAGTGTAAGGCTACTTAGCATAATTTAACCAAAGTTAATGTGTGTTTAAATGAGATAGCTTAGGTTATTCATCAAGCTTTGCGGCCGGTTAATGTGGCCGTTCCAGCTTAAAGTCTCATTCAGTACGCATGGAAAAATGTCCTGAACAGTCGTATTAAGCCATTTACGGAACTGGATGAATTGTTTCTAGTGTTCACCAGATATAGTCTAGTCCTTAATATCCGTTTCTTGTGTCTTATATACAATAGGTGTTGTGTGGCTGATAAATTGTAGTGAAAACATATGCAAATTATTAGCATGGTTTTTAACTGGGTTTGGGAAAACACCCAGTGAAATGTATAGAATCACATTTGTGTGCAAGAGAAATTACCTTAGATTTACTTTAGCAATGCTATCTGTTCTACATGAATATTTATAATAGGCTTACATGACATCACTGTTTTTTTGGGTAATAGAATATGCTTGTTTAAGAACAACCTTAAGCAAGAACACCATATACATAGAACCATATTAGGAGCTTGTCAAAGCAAAGCATCATGGATAATGCTTTCCTAATTTGTACTTTCCTAATAGGCTCTATTTATTTTTGTACAGAACTATTATTTATTCAATAATGCTTTTTTTTTTCAGAAAAATACTACTTTACCATGATTTTGTGAGTGCATGCCACCAATCAAAAGACTGCATAAAAAACCCAAGATACCTTTTAGATTGTAAGCTCCTCTGGGCAGGGTCCTCTCCTTCTGTGTCATTGTTTGTATCTGTCTGAAACTTGTGACCCCTATTTATTGTACAGAGCTGTGATTGTCACTTAATAAATATTGTTTACTAATATTATTATTATTATTAATAATATTAATAATAATAATAATAATAATAAAACATAGCTACATGGTATTTAAAATGTAAACCTTAACAATGGACCTATATTACTTGCTCTTCATTTGGTCTGGTAAATTTACCACCCCCTTGTCATGGAGAAGGGGAGAGGAAAAAAACTTCTCTAGGCATGTCCTAGGTTGAAAAGTTTGCTTCTCAATACACACATTGGGCGCCATTTACTGAAAGAATTTAGGCTGTTCCCTTACTTAGGTGAATTATCATTGTGCATTGTATATTTTTGTTAACTTAGTAAATGTTCGGCAATAGTTCACTTTGCAAAGAAATAACAATCATATACAAGGAAATCTAAAAAAAAAAATAAATAACAGGATTCTTATTCTTCATAGGGTTGTCAGTGGAGCCTTTTTTTACTTACCAAGCTAAATCAAATACTCCATGCAATAGAGTACTTTACTTTGCTATGTGAACAACGTATATTCCTTTAGCAAATCAACCCCATTCATCTAGTATACCATGAACATTACTGGTAGGGATCACAGACTAAAAGGTTGTAAAAGTAAGGGTGTCCTAAGAGAAATGCAGAGGCTCATATTGCTGATCTCTTTCCATAAATACAAGGTAATTCAAATATCATTGAGCCTGATTTTATAAAGCTGTCTAAGACTAGAGAAGATGGACTATCATGGAAGAACCTGGGTGATTTAGCAAACCTGGAATGTATTAAAAACATTTAGCAACAGAAAATAAAAAATTAAGACGTCAATTCCAGGTTTGCTGGGTTACCCAGGTTCTCCCACAATAGTCTATCTCCTCCAGTCTTGGAGAGCTTTAGTGATCAGCTTTATTTGATTTGAAGTTTTTCTAATATTTTCATTATATAGGAAAACGAACATTTTACCCAGTTATATTAGAAATTTGTCCATCTCTGTTCAAATGTATTGTTAGCTACTGAATACAATGCAATTCAAGGGAGCACTGGATAAGCTAGGTACACAAATGATTTGATTGCAAAGCCAAGCATATCTGTTAGAAATTGATTTTAACCTTCAGCAAAGGTACTTAATCAACTTACAGAAAATTACGATATAAAAATAACCAAATGGCAAGTGTATATAACCTAAAATGATGTGCATTTACTGGCAATGCTCAGTTCTTTTTTGAAGACTAAACACGATGCAAATATTTTAAAATGTATTTTAAATTATTATCCCTGAACAAATACTTTACATTATACTTTATATTACTATATTATTTCTTAATACAGATGGATCTATACAGGTATCTATGTAAGTAAAATAAACTTTGAAACTGTAATTTTTTTTCTGAACACCTCACCATCAATAATTGTTAAAAAGTTCATTTAGGGCTCATGTAATTAGAGTTAATTCAACTAAATAGTCGTAAAAATAAAATTAGAACAATATTGTTTAAAAAGACAAATAAAAAGCCACAACATGTTTTCTTTAGTTATGGTAGGTAATGTATACCTCTGACATGGGTTTTTCTTTTTTTTTCCCCTTACTCTTTATCCCATTGATACAACAGAAAATGACAGGAAAGCTCTTTAAAGCGATGGGAAATTCACTCTCAGGATGAGATATGAGTTTGATCCCACCATGGGTTTGACTTAGCTGTTCTCCGTTTGATATTAATGTGGAACTTTAAATAAGGATACAAAAATATGAAACAGCCAGGTTTTAAATTGCAAAAGAAGCAAACTATGCCTAAGGATTCATACCTGTCTGTTCACGATCTTCTCTGCAAAGTACACTCAGTGTACAATTTTGGCACATGCTGAGATGAAAGAACTCTCACATGTGTACAGCAGTTCATTCATCATATCAAAATTATTAAAGTCCCAAACTTAGTAGATAAACAGGTGAAGATGTTTTTATTGTCTGGGGAACTTGCAGGTATTGCAATGGGGGGTAGCCGTGCTTTAACAACAAGCTCACAGTTGATTTGGGCAGCAATTGGTAGGGAAAACATGGGCTGCACAAATAAAGTTACTAAAAAAAGGCAGCCTGGCTGATACCACAAAGGGCTCGCAAGTGATGGTTATCTAAGGCTGCTTACAAACATGATATTTTGTTGCTGTAAACAATCTGTACATACAGCACCGTTCTGCTCTATGGAGAGGGGAGGGAGAGAGTGATGGAGCGGCTCCCTGCTGCACGTTCTCCCCCTTCCCTTGTTTTAGGATCGTTCGTCGTTCATTGTCCGTGGACCTGCCAGATGAACGACGCGGGCTGTACACACACCAGCTTCTCCCCTAATATCTGTTCTATAAAGAGAGGAGAATGAGTGAGTAGCATATGTGCTCTCCTCCGTTGACTTGTAAAGCGGCATTTACCATAAATCCTTCATGGATCCATCCTGACAGATCTATAAATCTCAGGTGACTGCTGTACATATGTCAGATCCTCGCCTGAAATGACCATTCATATCAGGCAATAATCATCTCACCTGTGTACATAACCTAACAGTGCTGTGTTTGCTTAGTCAGCAGGGCTGTAGCCAGCCTTAGCATATTTCAGCATTGTAGGTTTTAGCTATAGGGGTCATGTTGATCGCTTCCTTCTACCTCTGTTGATGAAGCCAGAGGTCAATGTGAAAGGTAACACTAAAATATGGATTTTATCATATTCTAGCCAAGCATGGAAGCTTTTGTTCACTGGTCTGGGCTGGAAGCTTTGGTGGGGACCATAGTGATTTTCTATCACTAAATATCTCTTAGACCAATTCTTCTCAACTAGGTTTTCATGGAACCCTAGGGTTCCTCCAGAGGTTGCTAGGAGTTCTTTGAGCCATAAACAATTTGTGACACCAGTGATCTATCGATTAGAGTGGCATTCTTCCTACAGTATAGTATAGTAATTTTAGTAACTATAAGTATATAGTAATTATTACAGGGGTTCCTTAAGACTGAAAAGCTATTTTAAGCATCCCTCCATGTTAAAAAGAGAAAGCCTGTCTTGGACAGTGGTTGGACATTGGAAACCATCATTTTTATTCCTATTTTCAAACAACTCTCAGATTTTTCTGTTTCCTATAACCAAAACAGAATCAATTTTGAGGACTATATTAGCACTAATGATGGAGTATATCACGCATTTTGAAGCTAAAAGTATGATTTATATTATAATAAAAAATTCAAAGATATGTTAGCTGTTACAGAAACATTGTACATCCGATCTCTCACAGTGTTCCCAGTGTTGCCTTTCGCAACCTAGGCTTCCTCAGGACTGATGAGACCAGTATCATATTTGAAATCATATCTGCAACAATTATTACCGCAATCTTTCAAGATAAAAAACCCAAGGGTGGAGCAGACTAGGCAGTGTCGATATCCACTATCAATCCGACATCTCAATTTGGATGTGAATTTTTGGGAGGTCTTTATCATAAGATCTATATGTCTTGTTATACCTAATATTCATTTTTTTTTCAGGGACTAGATGTAATATATCTTCAGGGCTTTGTGTGGAGAGCCTTTTTCTGCTTTCAGGTCAATAGTTTTAACATTATTAGTATACTTTCACCTGAATAGGTTTGTTTGTGCAAATCCATTGTTATTGCAATACATCTTTGTTATTCACCTGGATAATTCATTTATGTGGTGTGATATCATGCTACAGTGTATGAGTTACAACCCTTTTGGGCTTCCTATATAGGTTCCACTGAACAGCCAGGCCCCAGTACCCCTTTATTCTAATTATTTATCGTATGTATGCAGCAGTATACTTGCTTTAACAGCTACTTGCACTGACAACAACATTCTCTGTTGATTTACTTACAGAGTGCTCTGTGCCTTAAAACCATTGGTCTTTTGTTTAGCATTGCATTTTTAGTAGCTTTGTTTTACTTTTAAAAAGCTTGCAAGGGTCTATTTTAGTGTAAATGAAAAAGTTACTTCTCTAACATAGATCTTTCAATTTTTTTTTTCTGGCAGTTTGAAGTTTTGTGATGTATGGCTTTGTAGTCCATAGTGCTGATGGCATTTTTTGCTTCCATTAATGCTTCTTCCTTTGTGTCTTTGTATTGCTATTTACCACTGTAACAATAGCATTGGTCATGTTAACTTTTCATACTCTGTATTAGTGTTTAAGTAGTTTCTGATTTGCTGTATAACATTTTTTTACTGTAAAAGAACCATATTTAATCTGTGCAGGCATGTTCACTTTTGTTTGATTTATACAGGTTAGATATGGTGTTTTTAACCTTCTATGTGGTTTCTAATATTAAGTAAATATAATCTATGGAATGAAAAATGAAAACTATAAATTCGTTCATATGACTTTGCCTGCCTCCAGCCATTTACAGTAATCTATTATGAATCTTATTGGGAAGCAACTTTTTCCACACTAATAAATTCATGATGGCACCCAACAGGCAGTAAACATGAATTCTCTCAAGTAATATGTGCTGTTTGAGCATTAAATATTATCAAACATATTAGCGTACATACGTTAAAAATCAAACAAAAAACAACAACATCTATTTGATCTAGTTTAGGAAATTAAGCATATACTCCTAAATAAATGTTGTCTAATTTACTGACTCCTCCCTAATCTTAGTGGCAACTAGATAACGTTCTGGATCAATGTTAAAAAACATTTTATGCAAATAAACTGCGGGCTAGACAATCGATAAGGGTAAAAATATTCCCACCACCTCATACCTACCCCCTATTGCGTGTTATTTCCCCCAGCTTCTAGATTGCAAGCTCTTCGGGGCAGCGTCCTCTCCTCATGTGTCACTGTCTCTATTCGTCTGTCATTTACAACCCCTTTTTAATGTACAACGCTGCGTAATATGTTGGCGCTATATAAATCCTGTTTAATAATAATAATAGCTTAATCTACATAAACATATCATGATAATGGTCTCTCAGGTAACCGAAAGCGCTTGTCTCCTCTGACAGGTGTACTGAGATCCCCTGACAAGCTAGGAATGACTGCTGTTCATTCCTATGGAGGAGAGAACAGTGGAGTGCCACTCACTCTTCCCCCTCTCCTCTCCATAGAAGTGAACGGTTCTAGGTGTACAGTGCTTTTTCATTCATCTTCCACTGGAAATGATCACAAATGATTGTTTACAGTGACAGTCCATTGACATTGGTCTGACGTCTCTGGAGGCTTTAGAAAAGCTACGTAAAAAATTATTTTTGGGAACACTCACCATCAGCTATTTGCTAAAGCAGTGTTTCTAAACCAGGATTGCTCCATAGGTTTCTAGGAGTTCCTTGAGCAATGAGCAGTTTTCAACTCTCGGGTCAGTTTAAAAGATATCTATGATCTTTTTGGTTACCCATATGTGTGGTAATCTTCCAAAAAGCCAGTAGAGTAATATGCATTCTTTCTATTGACCACCACATTATTGTATTTTGAGTTGTGGATATAGAAAGTATAGCAGAGGTTCCCTGAAGACCTGAAATGTATTTCAAGCAGACCCTCATTTTAAAATAGGTCAAGAATCATTGTACCTAACAATATTTTTGTTGTGTTTGCTTAGTAAGCTTGGCAAACTTTATTATTTATCTAAATTTTTAAGCACATTTTTGTATCTAAATCTAATCTAAGCTTTTTTCTGTCTCTGTTAACCAGGGGTCAGTGTTAGAGGTAACAAAAGCTGAACTATAGATGTGATCCTGTTGTCATGCTTGGAGAAATGGAGCTTCTAGGGGGTGCTATGGTTTGTTCACAAATGGTGTGAGGTTCAAGAAGGGCCAAGGTACAGAATCTAAGCAGCAGCCAGGTGATCTCAAGAGCCTCTAAAGGTATGGATGTTGTGCTGCAGACTGCTACCAGGTTGTGGTCCTTGGGCACACCAGGATGGGCAGAACAATGGGTGATACCGAATCACCAAGCAGGAGAATAGTCAAAGAAAGTCAGGACCGAGGTATGTAGCAAACAAGAGAGATCAGGAACAAAGCCAGGGGTCACAATCTAGAAAATAGACATCGGTGACACGGGACAGACTGGGCAACAAGGGGTAACACAGGAACTGGACTGGGAAACACTGTAATGGGAAATACGAGTAGTAAAGACCTGTTGCACCAGTGCTGTCTGAGGCAGTTAAATAGCCAAGGGTGATTAAGAGGCTATCTCCTGATTGGCTTGAGGGAAGGTCGATGCTGATAAAACTTGGAAGAACAGGCGGGCCCGGGATCAGAACTGCCTGCATGCAAAGGAGATATGCGCCAGCACTTTATCAAGGAGGAGGTAAATGTGACACATGTTCTAAAGGATCAATGGGGCTTTTGTTCACTGGAGTGGGCTAGAAAGTAATAGATGTTAGGAAGTAATCTTGGTTAGGTTATAGGCTAAGCAAATAGTTAAGAGTTCTAAAAAATGTTTAAAAGTTATTTAAAGAATCATATTGTTAAGACTTTGGTACCAGGAGAACATCCAGAGGGAGCTTAGAGGAAGCTGCCACTGGACCCAGACAAGATTGTACTGCTCACAGGAAAGGTATCTGAGGCTACTATCCCTGAACTCTTCCTATATAACAAAATTAACTTTGACCATTATCTTGGGGTCAGTACCTTGGGATTGGCTACCCACCGAAGTGCTGCATTAAGCAAGAGAGTAGTAGAAAACCATTAACTTAGGGAAGGGGGTGTTAGAAATAATTAACTAGTCCCCACAGTTGCTGCACTTACTTTTACTGCCATATAAAAAATATTTTCAGTTGAGATTCAGCAATAAAAGTTTTGAAGAGCATTAGGCAACTGTATCTGATTTTAGTTTATCACGGCATGCCAAAAACTCAAAAACAAAAGCCATGCAGGGTTGTGCGTCTATTGGTACTTACCTCAGTTTCTAGGTCAGGCTTGACCTGTAAAAAAGTGAAGAATCTAGAATCTAAGCACTATGAAGCAAGACATACCCCTGCCTTAGTCAAAAGCATCATAACTACTGTTGGTAGCTAAAATAAATTGCAAAAAAGTATTTTCCTTTACAGAAGCGCAATAATGTGTTATTATTACAGCTGTGAGCCACATACGTTGTATATCTTTCATTTAACATTTGCTTTTTAACTGCAATTATTGCTGTATAATTTACAGCTCAGCCCTACACTAAATACAGCAGGGACGAAACGGTTTGGATGCTTAATGATAAATGTGTTGTGCAGAGAGGTAAACACAACTATTGATGCTTATAAAGTTAGCCTCAGGCTAATATATGCAAATAAAAAATGAAGAAAGCGAAAGAAAGGGTTGCTCATAAGCAGGGGAAGTGGGCATTAAAAAGGAAAGACAAAAAATTAACAGATTCAAACAGGAGCAAAATCTACAATCACACCAGGAGCTCAGGCATAGAATTCATTCATTTACACAACCTGTATGTTGATGTAATTAAGAGAGATTAGGTATTTGTAGTGATCTTAATATTTGTGTTTTTTTCTTTTTTTGCATGCATTTGTGTTTGCTTAATACTCTATTGTTGTCATTTTGTTTAAAATTTTTTACTGTCTTTTCTTTTCTGTAAGAAAAAGGAGCCATTTATTTAAAGCCCATTGCACTCTAAAAAGCAATCTTAAAAATAAATGCCTTTTCAATGACTCCAATGCATTTTACAAAATGGTGAAATATCACTGAAATCTGCTACTTTGCACTGAGATTGTGGAAAACCTAACACTTAGTTTTTCTCGTCCTTTCGAAGATCTTATTAACAAAGTCACTAAAGAGATATAAGAAAATATTTTGTGGTTTAATTTAATATCAATCAAGCACTGAAATATCCATTCTGGGTGGACGTACCCTTTAAGAGAAAATTATGTTTGTGTTTTTACCTCCCCGTAATAGTGTTCACCACAGTAAACCTTTGTGGCAATTGGAAGTTCTACGAAGCCTGACAATTATAATTACTGTTACAGTGTATTATGTAGTTATTCAGCATTTGTTTATTCTCTTGGTATTCCCAGTAATACTGATTGCATTTTGTTGACATTGTAAAACCCTATGCTTGCTGAAATCAGCAAACAAAGCCTTTGAAAGTAGCTGTATGATGCTGCCTTTTAGGTTGCTCCTTGCAGTCATACTACAATATACTCTCTATAAAGAAGCCAATAGAAAAGAAAGAAAATTAAATTTAATTGCCACATTAGGATGGCTCCAACGTGGCTGTAATAGATTTGTACTCAAACAATTTTGTATGCAATGATAATATTAGTTTTACTGTAATTCTGTGTGCATCTCTCTTTACCAATATCGAATTTATCATTGGCATTGGTAAGATGGAAAAATCTCTAAGGAGTAAAGGTAAGGTGTATTTCCATGCAAAACTTTTTTTAACTATATATAGTAGGAGCAGGAATAATTATACTGCCTATGGATTGGTTACTGTTATGTGAGGATTCATTAGAGAGATTTGCCATCACTTCCCAATCTGCTGTGTAAACAGGAAGTCCAGGAAATCTTCAACACAGACAGAAAAATTTATAAATACTGCCTGGCCAAAAAAGTTACCAAGCCTATGGGGACAGCGTTATGGAGTTGTTCTAGTTGGTCAGGCCTTGGTTTAGCAATGTGCTCATAAAATAAAGGCATCTGACTACCTAAATATGATGGATGACCAGATTTTTCCATCATGGGATTTTTTTTCCCCTGATGGCACTGGCATATTCCAAGATGGTAATAGCAGGATTTATTGGGCTCTACTTGTGAAAGAGTACACATTTAATTTTTTACCTCTAAATATATATATTTCTAATAAAGACAGGTTGCAATATGAACGCAGGAGTAGTTCTAATCCTTCTCTACTCCATACAATAAAAAAATGGCTAGACATACACATTTTGCTATAGAGTCAACACCTTCCATGGTCATTTCTTTTATTAGGAACCATTGGGATGCATCCTTTGATTAGAAGGCACTCGAGAAATATGAGATGACATGGCCACTTCCATTTTATTATTGCCCTTACCCGTCCCCAGAAACCACCAAACTCCTTGTACATGCTCTTATCATCTCTCTGGACTACTGTAACCTCCTCCTCTCTGGTATTCCACTAACCCGACTCTCTCCTCTACAAAAACCAAAATAAATGCTGCAGCCAGACTCATCCATCCTTCCCTCTGCTCCTCTTCTGCTGCATCTCTTTATAGTTCTCTTTATTGGCTTCCATTTCAACTCAGAATCATATTCAAGCTCCTGTGATTTGCCTTCAAACCCCTCCACAATTTGGTGGTCTCTGGGGACAGGTAGGGGTGGATTTTGGAGATGTTGCGCAGCTGAAAGTGACAGGATCTGGAAATGTTTTGAATATTGGGGGTAAATGAGAGGGCAGAATTGAGAGTGATGCCAAAACAACGTGCCTGAGGGGAGGGCCCAATAACAGTGTTGTTAACAGAAATATGTCAAGGGGAGATTTGGAATTTAAGGGGGGAAGATTATGAGTTCTGTTTTATCCAGCTCGATTTTCAGGAATCGGTCAGACATTCATGATGAGATGGCTGACAGGCAGCGTGAGACCTTATCCAGGACTAAGGGAGACAGGTCAGGGGTGGACAAATAGATTTAAGTGCCATCAGAATACAGATGGTACTGTAAACCAAAGGAGAATATGAGACTACGTAGTGAGGAGGTGTACAGAGAAAAGAGAACCGGTCAACACCAACAGGGAGCAGAGTGGGAGAGAAGGAATTACTATTGAAATAAATTTGAAAGGAGTCGTAAGACAGTCAGAAAGCAAACCAAGACAGAGAAGTGTCACTGATACCAACAGAGAGCATGATTTGGATTAGAAGAGGGTGGCCAACCATGTCCAAAGCGGAGGAAAGATTTAGGGGAAGGAGAAGGGAGAAGTTGCCTTGAGACTTAGCTCTGGTGAGGTGATTGGCCACTTTAATAAGGGCTCAGTGGAATGGGCAGCTTGAAAGCCAGACTGGAGAGGGTCAAGGAGAGAGTAGATGTTCCAGTAATCAGGGAGTCTTTATAGACAAAGCGCTCAAGAAGTTTGGAAGCATATGGGAAAAGGAAGCTTGGACGTTAGCTAGAAGGTTGGGAGGGGTCTAGTGAGGGTTTCTTCAGGATAGGGAGTATAATGGCAGGTTTCAAAGCAGAGGGGTAGATACTAGTAGAAAGGGAAAGTTTTAATAGTTCAATTAGTGTGGGGGCCAGGGTGGAGGAATGGGCACAGAGCGAATTGGGTCAAGCGGACAGGTAGTAGATGGAGATAATGGGAGAAGAGAGGAGACTTCATCCACAGTAACAGGGCTGAGTGAGGTTAGCAATGATTGAAAGGTGGAAAGGGTGGATATAGTTGGAGTGGCACATTAAGCAGAGATATCATGCCTGATTTTGACAATTTTATCTGTAAAGTAGGTGGTTATGTCTTGGGCAGAGAAGGTAGATATGGGGGGGGCAGGTGTTCGGTTTAGCAGGGAAATAATTGTTGAGAAGAGGCTGCATGGGTTGGAAGCATTAGAGGAAATGACAGGAAATGACAGCGTAGAAATAATTTTGCTTGGCGACAGTGAGTGCAGTGTTAAAGTGTTGTAGTCTGGCTTTGAAGTCCATGAAGTCAAGTACTGAGATTTCCTCTACTTGCGCTCAGCTGCACGAACAGTCTTTTGTAAATGTGTGGTGTGATTGTTGTGCCAGGGTTGGGGTTGGCAGGGCAGGGGTAGCGGAAGGTGGCAGGGGCAACTTTATCTGGAGTCATAGAAAGAGTGTGGTTGAACTGAGTTGCAGCCTCCCACATTCCAAAAATATTCAGTTAGGTTAATTGGCTTCTACCAAAATTGACCGTTGACTGTGATAAAGATATGTGACTATGGTAGGGACACTGGATTGTGAGTACCTTTGAGAGACAGCTAGTGACATGATTGTGGATTTTGTAAAGCCATGTGTACAATGTCAGCACTATATAAATACTGTGTAATAATAATAATAACTATAATAGTCGTATCCACAGGTGGATCTCAATTACACTGCTGCCAGTAAGTGAGCAGTGTGATCAAGCATTGATTATGTGTTGTGAAAAAATTGTTTTGAGAACATCCTAGATTTAAAAGTTTAGATTTAAAGCAGGGTTCTACAAGGGTACACAAAGCTAAAGAATTCCCCTCTCTACCTACTATATCTACCTTGGCTGCTCTATCTCTGCTCCTTGGCCTCTCCATTGATATAATTCATAAAAAGGAAGACCTAAATGTTGGTGTTTATGGAGCTATGGCACAGTACAAAAGTTAGAGTGTTTTGGATAGGCTGGAAATGTCTTCAACATTACAAAAACAAGTCCAGTTGATTGTGATTGACCAACTACTTTTAGATATACAATTACCTAGATAAATAAGAATATTCACATACAAGGAGGAGGGTGGTTGGTGCATGTACTGTCAAGTGCACTGAATGTACCTACCTATATATTTTGCCTTTGAATATTCCTTTAGAAAGGGTTTCCAAAAGTTTTAATAATTCCTTTAGTATTAGTATATTGGATAATTTGCATTTTATTTTTCAAAGTTAAATAAGTGGCTAAATTTGTCTTAATTTTGTAGTCTTTAAAAATCATCAAGGGATGATTTCAACATCAAAAAATTACTCTAATGAGATAATGGGACTGTGTTATAATTCTGTTTGATATAATGAGATCCTTGGTTCCCAGCTATCAGCTGTAAGACATCAAAGAGAATTAAGATCTATCACTTTCCACTGTGACCCAAGCAATGTCAACTGGGGTATACAAAAAAAAAAATCTCTTCCCGTCTGGATCTACAGCGTGGTCAGAGAAATGTTCAAAGGAGAATGGAACCTGTTGACATTTTTTAGCATTTCAGCCTTTCTACTCAAATAAATATAAATAGGCAAGTCTATGATTTAATTACTAGTTTGCTTTGAAGAACTAAATATGTAACATGCTTTTAGGCCACTGGAAATTTTACTGCTTGAATAGGTACTAGTCCTAAATAGAAGCAAATAAAGCAAATACCAACACTTAAATAGGATCTGCCAGTATGTAATTACAAGGAGTGATGAGGATTCAGTTGCCTTGAGGCATATGAGGTCATGAGGCCATGGCATAATTGCAATTTCCACTTATTTATGAAATCTTTTTTTTTATATGACTTTCTGTAGAGCGTACAGGCTTCTTATACCTTATATGCTTATTTCCATGATCTGTTGTTTGAGCCGGTAATTGGCTTTTAGGGCTTATTAAGAAAGAAACACAACAACCCATTCTATTAAAAAGAAATAGAGCAAGACTGAAAAGAACCATTTTGAAATTCTGAAGGAGTCGTACTCAGATTTAACACCAGGACTTTGTGATTTAGATTAAACATATGTAATTAGTCAGTACTTACCCACTACCTTTGTGGGGGGACTACCCCAACACTACAAGCACTAAATGCTTTATTTTATCTTGTGTACCATGAGCTTTTTTACTTACCTTTTTCTCTTGCTTCTTTGGCAGCTGGTGCTCTCTTCTTCCTTTTAGCACTATGGATTGTGAACAGGCCCTTGATGTCCTCACTTACAATGCAGGACTGCTGGCCCTGCATTGTATGTGATGGCATATGGGTTCTTCGAAGGTGACTGGATAAGATGTGATTTTTGGAGGACTGATTGAAAGTGATATTTTTAATAGTATGCAAGCATTTAACCCTTGACATTTGGGACAAGACTCACTGCAAGGGTAATTTACAAATTTCCCTGACACTGAGCCAAGGTCAGGGACACTGAGGATAAGGTCATATTGCTGTTGAGTTACATGGTACATTACTAAATTTGTAAATTGCTAAATTTGTATTTTGTAAAAAAAGGTATATGTACATACACAACTAGGTTTCTCTAGTTTTAGGTAGGGTTAAAACCCTTTTTAGATATTTTTTCCCTGCCTGTCCCAGTGGGGAGATTTTTTTTCACTTGCTGACCTGAAGCAGCTACAGCAATAAAAGAAAATCCCCTGATGTGCAAGGATGTAGATGTTTGCCCCCATTAAATGATTTATGCTCAACCTTTGTTTTTGTGACCACAATACTATTTTCGATTTTCCCTCACTTTCTGGCTCAGTGAGAATGATCATCAGGACATTTAGATTGTGAACATAGGCAGGGACAGACGGCAAACAAATCTGGAAAGAGGGTCTTAACCAATCTTATCCATATGCTATAAAATATACATGGGGGTAAAGCTTTACTATTTGGGAGGGTTTTTATTAATTTAATTAATTATTTAATTCTGATGAAATCTAGTCAGATTGGAAGGCTGAGAGATTTGGAAATTCTGCTTTGGAGTTGGTATTTTCTTTTTTAAAACCACATTATACCTATCAATGACAGGTATGACATGGCACATCTAATCCAACACCCAGACAATTAAAGCCGTCAATGTCTGGGTGGCCAGAGTGCCCAATATACCTGTCAATGATAAGTAATATAGGGCTCAGCCAATACAGCCACCAGACAATAACAAGATATCATGGTGGACTGGAGCAGCTTGTGGGGCTTTTGGAGACAAGAGTTTAGTGAGGTGTGGGATGTTGCAGCTGGACTGCATGGGTGTCAGAGGGATTGCTAAAACCCTTAGGGAATCCTGACAGTATTCTGGGCATAACACCATAGGAAGTTAACCTATTGACTGTGACTAAACATGTAAGGTCCCTCTAAATCTATCTTGGGATGCTCATTTCTTAGAAGAGACTGGTAATACCTGTTGCTATTCCCCTTAGGATGAAAAGAACATGTCCTAGATAAAAACCCTATCTGATCTTGTGAGGCAATAGGCTGTTCCCTGGATCGGCAGTCTTTGTTGTTTTTACTTTTTTAATCTTTAATACCCAGTTATATTCTGTGTTTCTAGAAAAGCATCCAGCTTTTTGTAATCTAAAGAAATTGCTAAAACTACTCCCTGAGGGAGCCGATTCCACATTTTCATAGACTTTACAGTGAAGAATCCCTTCCTTATCCGGAACTTAAACTTCTTTTCCTCCAGACACAAAGAGTGCCCTCTTGCTCTTTGTAATGATCTCAGTGAATAATTGGGAAGAGAGTTCTCTATATGGACCTTTTATATATTTATACAGTATGATCAGATCCCCCCTTAAACGTCTCTTCTCAAGGGAGAATAGATTCAGTTCAGCTAATATCTCCTCATAGCTGAGCTCCTCCATTCCTTTTATTAGTTTATTTACCCTTCTCTGCACTCTCTCTAATTCCACAATGTCCTTTTTGTGAACTGGTGCCCAACACTGGACTGCATATTTCAGATGTGGTCTGACCAATGCTTTGTACAGGGGCCGGATAATGTCTCCATCTCTGCAGTCTATTCCTCTTTTATTACAAGAAAATACTTTACTAGCTTTAGATATTGCAGCTTGGCATTCCATGCTATTATTAAGTC
The DNA here is from genome assembly GCF_032062135.1 of Pyxicephalus adspersus. NCBI lineage: Eukaryota > Metazoa > Chordata > Amphibia > Anura > Pyxicephalidae > Pyxicephalus > Pyxicephalus adspersus. The sequence continues at coordinate 130,204,758 of NC_092859.1, forward strand.
TATGATCTACCAGAATAACCAGATACTTTTCTTTTTCTGATTACCCCAAATGTATTCCCCATAGACAGTATGAAGCATGCATGTTGCTAGCCCCCAAGTGCATAACTTTACATTTATCTATATTAAATGTCTTTTCCCACTTCTCTGTCCATTCAAACAGTACATCCAGGTCTTCTTGTAGATTATAGACATCTGTATGAACCTAATTCCATTACATAATTTGGTGTCATTTCAAACACAGAAATGGCACAAATTATTTGATATTATTATTATTATTATTATTATTATTAACAATAATATTAATAATAATAATAACAACAATATGATGATAGATTTATAAAACTCAATATTCCAACTTACCTTGCAAGCCAGGGGGTACCTAAGGCAAGCCACATTTCATATAAATCAGATGGGCACATATCTACATTATAAAATCAATTTAAGTAAAATAAAAAGTTCCCTTTTTATTCTAAACTATAGAATAACCTCTTTATTGTACAGCACTGTGTAATATGTTGGCGCTTTATTATTCCTGTTTATTATTATTATTATTAATAATAATAATAATAATAATACCCTACACAGAAGTTCAAAGCAGTTGAGTGGAGATTAGTATTTCCACCATTTATAAACTAAAAGGGGTTCCTGTTGGTCTGAACTGCAGTGCATGCAGAGGTTGGCTTTGTCTGTCACACATACAAATGATGTTCTTGCCAGAGGCATATATTTTGCTGGAGGCCCCCATACACTCCGCCCCTCTAACAATACACTAAAATAAACACAAGAGAGAGATAAAAGTTTTTTTTTCATACAGCCTATTTGTTAGATTATGTGTTATATCCGGAGGTCTCATGTAAAGGACACGGTCTCTGAAGGTCTAGGAGAGAAGTGCAGCATTTAATATTTGTCTGTGAGATGGCCTTTATATAACAGCATTTTGTGTTTATCTATTTTATTTATCTATTTTGATAGACATAGAAAGACATCACAGAGGAGGGCAAGTGGACTAAAACCTGTGTGACTTTCCATGTTTAGATTCTGTCTCTGCAGAAATAAACATGTCCAGGGAGTATAGCCCTGCAACCCATAGCCATCACTTACTCCTTTATATCACCGGAAGTATCTGCTGTGTATTTATTTATATAATAAATATTTACAGACAAAGCAAAGAACATTAGAAAAAACGAGCCCACAAACTATACAGGTCTATAAAATGTAAGTCTTTTCTAGTGCTGCTAGTTAACTTTTCATTCCCTATCCAGTTCTTCCGAGACTCCTTCCCTCTTTTATCTCTTTAGAAATAGAACACCAGAAAGGGAAGTTTAGCATTGATTCATCAAAGCCTTACTTTCCCAGTAGCACTCACACAATATGGTCTGATTTCTTCTTCTACAGCTGCAATGCTTATTTCATAACACCATTGCCTGTAGTCAGAAATCTGAACGAGTTCACAAGTCATATCTGTCCATAACACAATTCTCTCTTTATTTCCTACTGTGAGATTTCTATTATTTGTTTGTTGCTGCTTATTTGTTCTTCTGGGGAGATTAATTTTTAGTAGGGAATGGCCATATTTTTTAGTAGGGATGAACAAGTATTGGTTCAGTTCAGCTAAAAGTTAAAAAAACAGAATTCTGAAATGATAAATGTCTATAGGAAAAAAATCTGACCTTGTTTGGGGTAATAAGTAAACTAATGTAAAAGAAAAGGCAAGGGAATTGCCATTGGGGACAGGAACCAATGCCTAAAAAAATCAAGCCATAAGTAAAGATTATATTGGGATAACTGCATATATTTATTTATAAATATATATATATATATATATATATATATATATATATATTTATATATATATATATATATCAGTATAACCATATCACTAATGAACAGTGTTAAATTCTGGGTTCTGATGAATTGAACTCCATCTACAATTCAAACGCACATTAACCACCTTCTTTTACAGAACATTTACAGTAGCTATGTATCCAGTACATTATGTAAAGTAATACAATGGTTCCAAGACCTGACAGCATTTCTAAGTAATTACCATTTGTTCCTGTTCCGTTTGACTAATTTATAATTTATATTGATATCAATACAAATGGAAAGACAGATTAGGCCGTACAAATTGTACAGGAAAACATTACAATGTACAGACAAGGATTGATTTTAATCCTCTCCACCTGACAGGTGATATATTGCACTATTGTAAGCAAGAATCCACATTAGGTCAGAAAAAAGTAATTCCACTCAGTTTCATGGATGACCAAATGTAACCCATTGTTGAAACCAGCATTGCTAAGATAAAGTGGGTCATATTGTTTAATATAAATTCTAAACTGAGCAGAAGATTGGTAAAACTGTGCATGACTTTTAGAAATGATTTAGTAGCTAAATTTGCGTTGGTATATGTGAGACAGAGTATACTTGCCGGTTATGGCACACACTTACCTTGTTGTTGGTGTCCTTTAGGATCCATGATTCAAGAATTTCCCAAAGCTGCCATCTTTACTGCTGACTCTCTGGGTTCATTGTGATGTTCCTTAGCCACTGGATGACAACTGATGATGTACCTCATGTGCTTGCCCAGAAGTTACATTGGGTCTGGGTATAGTCACAGGGTATTTTATGTAGAGCAGAGGTTTACACTGTAAAGCTGTGTAATAAGGAACAAAAAAAGTCACCAGAAACTGGGAAAAAGATTTACATGCAAAAAAGTTGCATATCTCTCTTGCCAAAAATCTCTACCTTTTAATGACTTTTTGATTTTTAGTCTTTAGAAAAAGTGGTGGGCTGCTGCCATAATCAGCACAGCACCATTGCAGATTATGGCACAGACCCAGCTATGTTCAGGCACCCTATAGCAATGACAGGTCCAGAATCTTGTCATTGCCGCATACAAGAAACCACCACCTTCTCCGCCGACCTCCTGGTGCACAGTGAACTTCTTCAGCCATTAGATGGCCATTTATTACATAACGGGGCATGTCACTTCTGTCTAAAACCTCTACCTTCTGGTGACATACACAGACATTGCAGTATGTTGTGGAAACTCTTGGTATATCTGCACAAACAAGAAATATATGGCATATTGATACATATAACAAATGTTTCTGCCAATCAATGTTCCATTTGGGTCAGCCAAGAAGCTACTTAGCTAAGATAAAGTTTTTTGTCTATTTGAAATAAAGTCTTCTATGAATATCTCTGCTTGCAGAATCCTTCTGGTTCTGATTTGGTTGAGGTCCAGGAAATGTGATAAAAGTTAATCCTGAAGATGTTCTTAAGAAACAGTCTAGTGAAGGTGGCTGCACCCACTGATGTAGACAGGTCATGTAATGCTGGACTTTTAAGTATCCTTATCACTGATAATTACCTGTTACCCCCTTCCTCGTCCTGAAGTTGAATTCTCAGAACTAAAAACAAATTTCAGGTTTTCCATTTATATCCTTATTTGCTACTTGTCATGATTCATAAATATCTTTTCTACTTCTTAGAAGTAGCACTATGCCAATGTACCACCTATCCCCAACAATTTCTCAATTTTGCAAATGTTTTCAAGTTTAGCTATAAAAACAAGACATTGCCTCCCACCCACACTTCTCATAAGGAAAGACCTCCGATGCAGAACAACCTGCTTTCCTTGCATGGAAACCTTTTTATTAAAACTTGGATGACTATTTATAAACAATTTTAATAGGGGATATGTTTAACACAAATTCTTGTTTAACCATTCTTTGCAAGTTGAGTTGGGTTCACATATTGGAAAGGTGAACTAGAGATGGGTGAATGGGCTTGAAAGCTACACATGGGCAAATAAACTGATAAATAAACTACATACAGCATACAGTGGTTATTCTGTGTATGTAATGGACTTTCGGATCATTCTTCTTTGTGTAAATGGTGAAGGACAAAGACAGCAGTAAAGAGATACTGTTTATGTTATACCATGCTGGCAGGAGGTTAGAGCAGTATGAATGGATTTTAGGGTAAACCTCAGCTTCTTGGCTAGTTCCCAAGTACACAGCGAGCACATTGCTATAGGTCAGTGGTTATCACAAGCAAATAAAAAAGCATTTTCATAAAACCAATCAACTATTTAAATAGAAAAAAATGGACCACCAAACATGATGGAGCACTGCCTACAATTTTCATTCTGCCCATAGGTGCAATAAAAAATATAATAAAAATAATATTCTTGTCCCTGGCTCTGAAAGCTTTTTAAAAGTAACTTTGATTATGGAGTTTGGATTAAATGAACTTGTTGAAGCTATACATATAATATTGCACAACCATTAATTTTTTTTTTTTTTGCTGAGAAATCTCATTTATTCCTTGACACATAGATCAGACATCACATTAACCATTACACGTGCATAGTGGTGATCGTTAGCAGTATTTCTGTCTTCTGCAAGTGGTGATTCAGGCTCAGCCAGATATGTGCAGCATATGTCACACTATATTTATAGGTTGAAGAATACTTCGTCAGGAGTAGTAAGGCAGATGGCAAACTTTACCATAAAACATAAGTACACTCAGAGACATTTCTATAAATTTACTTCTGTCTTCAAAGCTTATTAAAAGGATTTCATCTGCTAAGACATGAGAAGTGCCTGCTGTACATGTTTTGAAGCCAGTGAAGGTTTAGGTCTGTCTGGTGTCTGGACTGAACAAAAATGACAGTAAAGTGGTTAACATAAGCAGCTAATTGTACACAAATTCATGCATCATATTAAAGAATTGGGCCATCCAACTCCGGTCCTCAAGGGCCACAAACTGGCCAGGATTCTCAAATAAACAAAGTATATTCCAACCTTTTATTAACCACACCTTACTAAATTTACTGCTGTTTCTTGGAGAAATACTAAATTGAGTGCGGATCCTGATCCTGGAGGACTGGAGGAGTTGGACAGCCCTGCTATAGAAAGCCAAGGTATTTCATTATATACCCAATACACATTGCAATACCATATGGCCCATGACTAATGCTGGGAGTTTCGTTATATTTTTCTTTTTTAAGTAGACCTAGCCCATGTTATCTGTCTCTGTTCTTGCCATTGCAAGTTTGGGCATGTTGTTATGGCCACGCTATCACACTAGGATATGGTACAAGGGCCTGACCACATACAATTTTAACACTGCAACCCACTCAGTGCTTCTGCCCACGGGGGTCCATCCTGCGATAAAGGTAAAATAAAGACTTAGGATTCACTTTTTTACTTACAGTAGAACTCCAGTGAAAAGTATTATATATTTTTAAATGTATTATTGTATTTTTTATATTATATTTATAATAATAATATAAAATCAATAACCCGTTAATCAATAAAGAAAACCAAACCAGCTTATGCTGTAATATTTTTTCTGCCATTAGGTGAGGACCAACGTCATTTAATCTACCTTCTATAAGTCCTAGTAGTTCTGGACTCAACCCAACCTGGTATTGGACAGTGAAAGGAAAAGCATGACAGTGATGAGCTCACTGGCTACTCTGCCTATTGATTACTCCGCGTCCTCCCTATCAGCATCTTATCAATACATGAGCTGACTGGTCCGTGTACTGAATGTCTCTTTCCACATTTCAACTCTGCTGTGCAGGGATTTTAAGAGGCTGATACCAGCTCAGATTTAGGTACATACGGTTTATGCATTGTATGTACTATCTATGACAAAGCTACCTAAGATTGAGCTTTTTACATCTGCCTAAGCCTTAGAAGGATGTATAGTTTTTGAAAGCATTATGTATCACAAACAATAGCTTTTAACTGTTTTCACATTTTCAATCGGTGTTGTATTTCATTGCTATTGTTCTTTTCCAGTCTTCTGCAGCCACTGGCTACATGCATGGGCTTGGGTATTGGCAGCATGGAATTTCCCATCACTTGTTTTGTCCTGGTGACAATTGTAGAAAATCTCTTGGCTGCCTAAAGCCTCCATTTGGAGAATGTGTGAAAGGGTGGGAAAAGCAGATCAACCCCAGGCGACAGGGATTGAGTGTTGTCAACCTATGATAGGAAGTGTCAAGGAATCTTCTTGGTAGAGTCATCAGGTATTGTTTTAACAAAAGCTGCAGATATAAAACTATTGAAAAGGACTTGTGAAATTACTTATTTATTATTTTTGTGATTGGGTTTCTCTAGAATTCTTTAGCAATCACTTTAAAAAGGCCAAATTCAAGATGTAAAAACAACGCACTTGCAGGGAATTTAAAGAATACTTTTAGTTGCCCTATGTTCTCATATTTTCTGGCTTCTACTACAATCAACTGGTTCCCCCACAGCCTCTTTCATAAAATGCTCCGAGTGGGGTTGGTTAGGCACTGATGTCATCTAAATGCAGAACCAATACTCCTGCATTGTATATTGAGGGATGAAAGATATTGCGATTATATTCCTGAGATCTGCTCGCCCAGTTCTGATTTCCTAGACTTCCCTAGCTAGGCTCTGGGTAGACATTGAAAAGGTCATCAATGACCACATTAAAAATCTGGTAGCACAAAGAGGGAGGCTAATAAAAATCTTTTTTTTTCCTAAATAAATAAATGATGCACGTTAATTGACCAATACACAATTTTTTTTTATAGGAGGTTAGGGTGACACACCAAGATTAGACAAAAGGGGTAAAAAATCTTTTTCAACAAAGAGCAATAAAATCTGTGATTTAACCTCAATCTAACTTGCATGAGACAAGCTACTTGCTGCTGTTAAAATGTGCCACATGCTCTTAATGGTTTTTAATGCCTTCCAATAACCCATTTCTGAAAGATGTATTAGTTGGTCAAAAGTCACATTACACATTTGTCTGAAATGGAAGTTTCTTTTAGCATATATTTTCTGTGTTTCCATTGATTTTTATGTAATGCATGCCTTTTTGCTAAGTCTTACCATCCTTAAATCATCACCCCTGATGCATTAGTTTTTTTGGCATGGGTCTCTAAACACAGAAAATGAGAACGTCACATGGAGGTTCCAAGCACATCTCTCAAACAGTATATAGGACTCTCAAACCATTCATGGCCATTTTCCAGTCAATCTTTATAAGACGTGTAGAATTCAAATAAAAAAAGTGTCTGCAAAGTACATTCAGCTGTATGGAAATTGAGTTTCTACAATTTGAATAAAACCTCCCTCATCCAAGTCTCATTAAGTCATGTCTGCCAAGTGCTTGTGTCAACACAAAGAGAACAGCAGCTCACTGTCTAAAGCAATGAACTGTGAACTTAATGGACTTGTGTTTAATGTGATGGGAGACCACTATAGGCAAGTTCTTTACATTGAAAAACAGGGCAGGACTTATACATTTAGAGCACAAATTGTATGAAATATCTGTGTATTTATTAAAATATTGAATATGCAAATAGATGCTACAAAATATCAAAAGGTCAAACATGTATATGACAAAGTGTTCATGTGAAAACAAGAGCAATAGGCAGCCTGGACCAACAGCCATTACAATGGAGATTCACCACTTTCCCCCACATATTACAATAGAAGTAAAGAATATTGTGAAAGGATCATGTGATAACCCAATAACTAGATGTGTCCTCATACCACGGCTCACTTTTACATTCACCACATCTCAACCTAAACACCAGTAGAAGTCACAGAAGTAGATGCAGACATTGTAGAAATAGACATTGAGCTGAGCACCCTCATTTTCTGAGTTTTACCTTCCTTTTTGTGTTACATATGTTGCATAGAAATTTTGAATATCACTCCATCAATTCAGTATGGCCCAATGATTTTCTAATTGCACTCACAAATTAGAAGCAATCTGACATACCACCTCTCTTCTTTTGCAATACCAGTATGTGTAAAAGGTGTGGATGTTACTCGTCTTTGCCAAAACAGAGCAATGAGGAGTGCAGAGATCCTCAGAATCATAATATATGGGAGGACATTATTATAAACTGGTGAAATGGTGTGAGACTTCAGTTGTCTCAACTGTTTAAAATGTTGATATTTCGCCCACCACTGGAAGGGTTGGGGTTTCCATTGAAGAGGCTTTTTTTCTCATTGACCACCAAAAAAGTTGCTTTTAGTAGGGGTTTGAGATCTGAATCTTATTTCAAGGCTTCCTCATAAGTAAAATGTTTGAGAAAAGTTACTGTATGTTGTGTGTAATCCTCAGATTCTAGGTTTATTTCGTGTTATGAATGTTGCATATTAGCACTTCTCTTGATCTGCATGTCTGCATGTACACTGTATAACAATTCTACTTTTACATCCCTGAAGCAATGTTTGGCATTTGTTCCCATTCATTCAGTGCACAGCACAACTTTCTATATACAGGTAGTCCTCTGGTTAGGGATATCCGACATACGGATGACTCCTAGATTTGAACAGGGCTTCCCTGCTCCCTTGTGTGCAGGACGGAGGCTTGGAGGGGGGAGGAGCAGTTTGCATGACTTGCAGAAAAAATCTTTTGCGAAACACAGCTGAGACTGAGCTTTTTATAAACTCTTGTAACTCTTTCATGACCAAGACACACTCTGCAGTTTCTTTTTGCATATCAAAGCACAGCTTGCTTCAGAAGTTAATGAATGTCTAGGCTCTATTAATGTTTTTGTTTTGGTTTGTTTCTGATTAGCTCATAGTGAGGATTTTATATAATATGTTGAGACAAACATCTGTCCTAATTGCATTTATTTAAATAATGAACCTGTTCCGAATTACATACAAATTCAATTTAAGAACAAACCTACAGTCCCTATCTCGTATGTAACCCGGGGACTACCTGTACATCCACCATCTCTTTTTACTGTGTACATGCTGAAGCTCCATTTTTGTTATATGTTACCTCCTTGGCTCACCAGCTTGCTCCAGCTGAATGGATTCAGATGCACTCACTGGATGGGTTGTATGATGCATGATGACTTGCAGTATTTTTTTCACAGCACTAATGTACGCATTTGAAAGTCAATGAGCTTGGCCAAATTTATTTAAACTGATTGTGGGAACATATGAATTTACTTGGATGGTTACCAATTAATTGTTCTTTCCTGTGTCAGCAGGGAACTTGAAATGACATTCCAAAGCTATATAAATCTAGTGCTACTACTAAGTGGTGCCAGGTTTAACTGTCCTGCAACTTTATCCTGCACTACTGATTTTAACCAAAACACAGTAATTAAATCTCTTTTATTCTTGAGTTGTTTCGTTTAACAAGAATTGAGTGATTAAAAGCTGCTTAAGGGTGTCCTGAGATTAATAAACATTGATTATGTGAGACCTACAATTACAATTACATTTTCCATTTGCAACCTTTTATTGTCCTTTTCATATTATACTAGTAACAAGTTTTTTTACTCCCACCATTTTCTTTCACTTAGCCAGCACACATTGATGCACTAAACAAATTAATAATTTATAATTTAAATCAAAGTTAATCTCTAGGTGTTTAAAAAGCAATTAATGTAGTTATTTATGTATTCAAAAGTATTATTTTAGAAAATCCTTATACTATGGTACTTATTCTCTTTCAACCTAAAGTGGAACCAGGAGGTGTTTCAAAGTTTTTAAGGGCTCTGGTCAAAAAAGCTATTTTGTAGACAGGTGTCACCTAAATTGAAGAGGTCATTAGTAATTTGTCCTGTTGGATCTAACAACCAATACCAGTGGATGATGATGTTTATTCTATTGCTGGGTCACAGCAGCAGGTCGCTCCCATTCTTCTTCCCCTTACCCTTTTCCATGGAACATAACTGGCTACTCAAATCAGAACCAGACTGCCTATTTGCAATCAGCACCTGGAATGATCACTAATGAGTGTCAACGTTAGAAACGGACTGACCCCCAACATTTTATTGCAAATCTTTAAGGATTATAAAGATTGAATACCTTCATATTGGAAACAGCTAGAAAGGTCAATTATTGTTTGTTTTAAAGCTGTTTTACTGATTGATACAAATATGTAAATAGTTTAATGTCTATAGTCTGGGCACAGGTGAAATTTAAGCAAATCTCAGGCAGAACTGTCTAAGCTGTAAGGACGTGCACAGCTAGGCAGTCTGTTCTGTTACAGGTGACCTCCTGGTAGGTGACATGGGATTACCTGGAGTGCAGAATCTAAGTGATTACTGGTCTTCACCAAAACACAGCAAGGTATGACGATCCGGTAGACTTGGTGGCCACTTTGCTGAAAGGAATTTTCCAGGTCACAACTACTTACCAGAGGCGATTGGGATCAGACTGGGATCAGCTCAGGATAGCTGATCAAACAGGTGGCAGACAAAAAGGGAACATGGCACTCATAGAGGACGTTGAACAACAAACTGAAGTCAGAGCACTCACAGACGAAGTAAAGGTCAGGTTCAGACTGAGGTTAAAACCCAGGAAATCAGATGGCATGAACACTGGGCAGAATGGCGGGTAACCAATATGAGCATCTAGCAACTTCTGCCAGGTCTGAGGAGACTTAAATAACCCTTGTAAGTCTATATTTGGTTCATGTGTGTGCACATTCGTTCACGTGGATCACCATTCGCCCTCTAGAAATGCTATGAGTTAGCATAAAGTCTTGTGCATGGGGAAGTTGGCTCTGGTGAAGACCAGGATTTATTCAGATTCTGCACCTATGTTATTTCCATGTCTCCTGCTAGGAGGCTGTGTACATTCGCATTCTCAGAAAAGGAGGGAGATGCATGAGCAGAACGGTATTAGGTTCCCACAAAGCCGGGGGAATAGTAAAACAGCATTGTATCTTGTGACAGATCAGACTAATTTTAAGACTGAGTTTCAAATGCATATGTCTGTGTAAAGGGTTATCCTAATCCCACCTTTGTTGTACTCTCTGACATGATATTATAAACCAATAAGCAGGATTTTAGGTTCCCATACTACAAGACTATTTCAAGAAATATTGAGGTTGAAACCTCCCTTCCTTAACTTGCTAATAAAGCTTACTGCCCAAAAAGAACTCTGAGATTAATAGTCATATTGTAGTTTTTCTCAGGTTACAGGTTACAACCAAGGCCTGCCAAAAGTCTGGGCATGATTGTCAGCTATATTTCACGGTACATAAATATATTGAAACATTTTCCCTTCAGAAATTCCATCTTCATAATAAATGACCCCTTGTATATTGCCTTTATATGCCTTTTACAGAGGAAAGTCATCTCTCAAACAAACCAATAAACTAGTAATTAGTTAATGCTGCCGATCTGCAGTGAAAAGCAAAATAAATAGTTATGTAACAAAAGCATGCTGAAGGATAAAGCTTATGCATGAGTAAATCTTCTTGCAATTAATAAGTAATTATAAGTGACTTAATGTAAAACCAGAATGAAAAGATGTTGTGTTGAGATCATAGTCATAAAACTAATTAGTTTTAAATATGTGCCTCTCAAGTATTACTATTTAATCAACTGGATCATTTATTGCCTTGTGGAATAACGCAGATTTGTGTCAATACTCCAGCACTAGTTAGATGAGTCAGTCCTGTCTGCAAACCTAATAGGCAAATAACAGATTTTATTATAATCTGTTACATCCGTAAACAGGCAAAAGTCTCAAAGCTGTATGGCTGCATTGTCCTCTTTATGATTGTACTCTAAAGAGTCTATTTATAAAACAACCAATTCGACATTCACTGGTGGAGAATCATTTATTACCACTGAAACACATTGTTTCAGTGAATGTCACATTTACTGATTTATAAATAGACCCCCAACTGGTATTCCAGGATATTTTGTAAAGCTGCACCAGTAGCCGTTTCAGCAAATTGATGTAACATGCAGAAACCAATCCAATATTCTGTTTTTGCAGTCAGAAGCTAGATGTTTCCATTGACTGTTTACAGTAAACACACCAGTTTTCTTATTAAATTGGTAAATTGGCACTGGCTTTTTCAACAAATATGTATAAAAGGAAAAAGCAAGAAGGTTATAACAGATGTAATTGTGAAGGTTTTCATCCAGGAAATTATATATCTAATAGTAGTTTGTTACATTCAATTAGTCGTGTTTTTGTAAGGTTGTAGAACCGGCTAGGACAAGGTACAATACGTCTTCAACATTACAGGAACAAATTCAATTGGGTGTAACTAACTACTACTAGGTATATTATATGAACGGTAAAGAAACAAATGTTATCAAAATAATGGATCAAGAGATTGTAATTTAAGCAAAAGTCATTCATTGTCCAGCTTGTTTAATTATAGAGCCCAGCCAGCTCCTGAGCTGTTAGGAATTGGTCACTGATGAAAAAAGAAAAATATGGGAATCAATGGTCCCTTTATACTATGAATAGTCATCCAATGATATCTCACAAAATCCACAATCATTCAAACATTAACATGTTTATAAAATCACTATTTTTTTCTTTTCATTTTTTTATGATTTTATTTGATTGTTTGTGGTACCTTGTATGAGAATGAATGGAGAAGCTGATAAGGCTAGATAATCAATCATTCCTCATATAATATGATTACTTCACTATGTACTGAACACTATGATTTGTCATTAGATATTCAAGCACTGTTTATCAGAAGCCTAAAGCAGAACTAAATCTGAGCAGCTCACCTGTCCATGTTCTAGCACAGGGATCCACCATCATCGTCTCTTCTGGACAATCTTCAGTTATCTTGATTGGTTGTGCTGGGATCATGTAAGTCCCATGCAGGTGCACAGGAGTTTATGAATTCCTTGTACATGCAATGGAAGCCTGGATGGACGGGTTTCGCTGGCAAGCAAAGCTGACACATGAGGCAGGAAAGGTGTAATACTGCAGTAATGACCTGTCTGATCATGGAAACTAAAAAGTAAAACTTTAGTTCCACTCTAAGGAACACAATAAATATAAATGAGTTATACAAGTCATAAGGTATAGTGAGTTATATAAAGTTATATAAGTTTACTGAAGTTATAGTAAATAAGTTAGGGTTGGTATTAGGACATGCTAATAAAGAATTTGATCATTATTGCATGCCATCGTTTACTATACAGAAGAATTCTCTGTTGATCCTGTGAGATGACATAGAGGGATGAGGGAGGAAGGGGAACTGTGTCCAGGAGTCCCAGAATCTGACACTGAAAGTCTTGCCTTTCTGGTTAAATTGTGTCAATGATAACTTTGCTAAAAACTCCCAAATTGCTTTCATAAGTACACCTAATACAAATTACTCTCTGACTTTTAATTTTAGTTGTAGGTGAGGGTAGCATTTGGTGACAGTCTCTTTTGTAGGTGATAATACTTTTATTGAAATATATTCTTCAAAAGCTAATAAAAATATATACTCACATTGTTTTCATCAAATTGCCTTTGCAAGCTTAGATATTACCTTGTAAAACAGTGATGATATTATATGTGTAATGCACACAGTTTGTGTAGAAAGCAAAGCGGTGGGAAGGACCCAACAGATCCACCTACTACAGGTTGGAGGGAGAAAGCTACACAAGGATAGATAAAACACCAGTCACTCTGTACAAAGAGGAAAAGAGTAGCAATTACCTTCATTAAAGAAATCCTTGTTTCATGCTAGATTAGTGCATAGATTTTAAAGAAATACACAAAAGAAACCAAGATATAAGTATGAATATAACTGGGTATTTATACAATACTTATTATACAAGCCTTGCCTGGATTAAAGTTTTAATGCAACCTATTTGCATATATGTGTTTTTCAATGTTCAATGAACACTGCAAACAGGCACTGCAACATATAATACAAAAAATATGTACACTTTGCCACAAAAAATTATAGAGCCCCCTTACAAGGTGCACAAGACATGGGTGCTCTTTGAACACAGAAGAAAAGTGTGTCATTTATTTTAAATCTAACAAACTGAACATTAAAAAAAGTTTAATTTGCATCGCTGTCTAGTTAGCTAACCCATAGTGCTTTGGGAATCATTTATCACCTATGAATGTTTACTTACAAAACAAAAAGTTGAATACTTAATATTATCTATAAATCATCATTTTACATGTATAAAGTAAACATCTGAAATATAATTGATCTAAAATCTATATAGTTTTCTTTTTATTCACTGTCATCCAATACATCAGTGTCTCTACATATAGAATAATGGTAATACATCTATCATATACCATGTGTATAAAAAAGATGAAATGGTCATATATTTTCATTTCTAAACAAAATCAATACAAAAAAGAAATAAAACTCCACTCTTTTTCACGCTATTTTAATCAATACCTGAGCAGTGGTGAAACAGCAATAAAAGAAAAAAATGTTCAATACATTAAATGTATAACTTGAAAAATGTGACACAAAGTCTAACATTATATTTTAAACAATTTCAACTGACTCTGCAAGTTCACGTTTTAAACAGCTATTTTACATCTTAATAAACCTTACCCTTTGTTCATAATTATTTTTGACCCATCTTTTTTACAGAACAGATGGAAGTAGGTCACCAGGACCTTGAAGGACAAGTCTGTATATATTTCAGGCTCAGCACTATCTTGTCAAGGCAATCAAACTCAAAAATGACAGAAGTGACATAATAAAATAGAGGAGGAAGATATTGAACAAAGTAGCAATTAGTGGTAACAAATACACAACACAGAGGACTTTAGGAAAAAATGGGAGAGGGAGCAATACTGGATTAGGTCCGAGTCCTGGCTCTGAATGAGAATACGACACTATTTTCTAAATGGTTTAAAGTAGAAGTGAGAACAGTGTTGTGAGGGTAAATTGGAGTTATGCTGCTCTACACACATCTTTATTCATTAGGTGTCCATGTTTGGTTATACAGGACCATAGGTTGTACGGTCAGTATGCAAAGTGTTGATTGACTCTAACTAGGTATATTCAGAAATGTTCCCCCTTAATACCTATGTAACAATGATATGAAGTTAAAACATTTTATTTCAGTTATGGAATAGAGTGACTAGGAGTACTTTATTACTACTTGTGTCCGACTCCCCCACTAAGTAAATTTGAACTATTTCAAAGCAAGATGAAATCCAAAATGTTACCAGAACAATAAGAAAAAGCTTGGAATAGGATACGCTCAACTGACAACTGTCTACGAAGGGACTTTAGCTGTAACATCTTATGTAGCCTCTCTGGGTCTAAAAGTGCAGGGAAATCTCCCCATTGGGATTCAGACAGCAAAAGGTAAGCCAGGAGAGCTTTAACCTTTCTCCACTCAACCCAAAAACAAAACAGACATACAGTACATTTTTACCCTCCCAAACTTACCAATATTACAAACCTAAGATAGGTAACTGGGTTTATACAGATCTCTAATATGATGCAAGTTTACAATATACACACACACACATATATATATATATATATATATATATATATATAAATATATATATAAACACACACACATACACACACACATATACATGCATACAATATTATTTTGCTACTATTTACGTTTACTTCTTATTCAATATTCTTATTTTACTGAGAAATAACCAGCAAAAAATGTTTGGTGCCTTCTACTCAGGATTCTTTTGCAGAAATAACTTAGGGGTAATGGTAGTTGAATAATGCCATTTGGAGTCAATTTCAACTAAGATTGGAGCTATTTCAACCCTGGATCAAAACTAATATATATATTATTCAGCTGAGCGATGACAGCTGTTTGGAGATTACCCATGGCAATCAGGGAAACTAAGAAAATACTGAACCTCTGCTTAGAAAGATGGTCATATGCAGCAAAGATGTGAGGCCTGCAGCATTTCCGCAAGGAAAAAAAAAATGTTGTCCTCGTATTCTTTAATTGCAGGTTTTCAGTTTCATCACTACTCATGGTATCAGGATCTACTCAGACAGGTAGCGTAGGATCTCTTGAGGGGTAGAGTCTAAGTGACACCACGTCTTTACTAGGGCATACCATAAGGCGTGATGGGCTGGTGGCCTAGAGACCATCATGCTTTGCTGCTGGATGTCACCAGGTCATAGCCCTCTGGGATACCCTTCCTGAGGAAGAAAGATGGAGTGGTCTTAGTGTGGAGACAGGTGTCAGGCAAAGCATTATCTGGGTCCAAGGCAAAGTCAGGGAAGGCAAAGCGTAGTCCCTGTCCAAACGAAGAGCTAGTGGAAGTTAAAGAGTAATCTGGGTTCAGGCACAGTAAGACTGCCCATAAACATATGAGTCAAAAACGTGCTGCATGCTCTGAGGCAGACAGAGAGACAGAGACCCTGATTTATTAATGCTCTCCAAGGCTGGGGAGGATACACTTTCAAACCTGGAATGTTTTTTTTTTTAAAGTCATTAGCTATTTGTTAGCAAATGTTTACAGTTCTGGACCAGATCAATTCCAGGTTTGCGGAGTCACCCAGCTTCACAAATGAAAGTATATCTTCTCCAGCCTTAAAGAGCTTTAATAAATCAGGGCCAGAGAGTGAATGCTGCACCTGGCAGCTCAATAGGGCAGACAGGCAGTTCCACAGGCAGTATTGTGACACATGGTCACAAGCAGCCTCCTGCCTTCCAGACGTATCTTGGGAGTTTGGTTATATCAGACCTGTAACCAAAAAGTGCTAGAATACAATATAATATTTACCTGATCAATAAAAACTCCTTTGTGCAATCCATTGCATTTCAGCAAAGTGTGGGAAAACCCATGGGACTTTGTTTATTTTTAGACTTCATATCTGCATCATTATCCCAGATTATGTCTTTCCCTAAATACAGGTTTGCCTAAAGCAGTGCAGGTAGGAAAAAAGAGCAGTTGCTCATCCTCCCATAAACAGGCTACTGGAATAATTACAGCTTTCAATTTACTATTTTTGTTTACATGCTATAGGCTGTGTTTAATTTCTTTTATTTATTCACTCAAGTAATATATCTCAATGTTGGGTTTTTAATGCTTCCATTGTGTTCTTAAAAATTTGCTGAATCTCACAATGCCTGTATTGCTCCATAGCGCCAAACATATTTTTTTTTTATGGTTTAGGGAGGGAATCAATCTTTTGAAGAGTAAGCATATTTAACTTTTCTACACTTTTACAACAGCCAGTAAATATAAATAGCAGGGAGACTGAATAAACTGGTGCATTGAAAAACTCTGGATACATCTGCAGCTCGTAGTACATGGAACATTGAAACGTTTAAATACGTATCTCTTTTATTACTTTGTTACTGCCAAATAATTCAATTGCATGTAGAGCTTGAGAACGATGAGCCAGAATACTGTTATAGCATGAAGCTCATTGTACCTAATGCTATATTTGTTGAGACACTCGTGTATAATGTACGTTATTGGGATATGATAATGTATTTTGATGGAGCTACACTCTTGACCTTATTGCTTAAAGAGAGGATAAAACGAACTACGAGAGAAGTGGCAGCTTGTACAGAAATCATAAAATGCTATAATGTATTTTGAAGAGCTCTTCAACCCTATTCACACCCCCTTCTTGAACGCAATGGCATCTGAGTATATAATTTTAATTAAATTAGGTAATGGTAGATGGTTTTCAGATATGGGAGCTAATAGTTCCAGAATGAGTGCAATTAGAAGTACCATAATAAGGGAGTATAATTATATATCACTTGGTTTCCCAACTTAGTTAGCTCTTCTAAAAGCACAAGGGGCTTTTCTAACATTAAACTTGTAGAAAGCTGAAATATAGTAGGTGTTAACTAGGAAAACTGTAAAGTTTTGCAGTATCTGATTGCCAGTTGTAATGCTAAAGAGTAGATTGTTTTTACATTTTTGCTTCCCATGTGTCCAAAGCACCTAAAATTTGTATTTGCATAGTAATATTCCATATGTGTACAATCAAACATCTCTCATTTTGAGTTCTCACATATGTGATAATGCACATGATATACAGACAAAATGTTTTCTTTAGTTCTCTAGTTCAGGGTAGGTGTTGTGTTCTATCAAAGAAATTTCTATTAAAGCAGAACTAAAGGTGCACTTTAAAAATGTGTGATCAGGCAGAGATTTATTACAGAACAGGAGAGGCCATGTGTTACCTGCCAGTTTCCAGCAATTCCAGAAAATTCCCAGACATCGAAATGGGAGTTACATTATCCCCAGCTGACCAATCGAAGATTAGCTGAAGATCACAACTAGGAAGAGTAGAAGAAAAAAATGGCAGCAGACTGCAACAGAATGGGGACAGGCAAGTATAAAAAGGTTTAGTTCCACTTTATTTCATGTCTCAGAAACACAAAAGAAAGTAGGAGGCGTTCCACTGGGGGTGAGAGAATGTCATCTCTTAGACAGTTGTCACCAAAATAGGTTTCTTCAGGGAAAATGTCCTCTGACCTCTTTCATGGTGGCAAATAGTGACAAGGTTAAAGTTCTATTCCCCATGTACTTCCCCCATTCACTACTCAGAATTTTTGAAACCTATACAGAAATTTGAGTGGACAAATTAAAAGTAGTTGGCAATCTAAACATTGACTGGCAAATCCTTGCTAGGGTATGATGCCCACTGTATTCCTTTACAATTATCTCCAATTGAATGGTGATGGTGAAGGTATTTGAAACTGGTTTATAATTGTTGAGGTTCTCCCCGCTGATTGTTGTGTACCTTCAATACCTCCCTGCTGGTGTTTTGTAAAGGTAAATATAGGTTCAACTTAAATGGATTTGACTAAAACTGAGCTTGGCTATCTCTAAACATTTGCTGATTCCAGATCAAATCAAATCTGAGCAGATTCACCCACCAATAATGACAATTACTTTAACCACAGACAGCAATAAAAACCCAATCAAGGTTATAAAAGCAATGAATAAAGACAAGAAAAAATGCAGAGTGTAAAAATGGTGGTGTTCTGTTACATTGATGGTCATTGTACTGCTCCCAACTATTGGTGGTGAATGAAGAAGGAATGACCAGCAACCTGTGGAGAAACCATAGGGTTCAACAGAACCTCTGCTTAGAAAGACTGCCATATGCATTAGGGCCACAATGTTATTGAAAATAAAAGAAAAAAAAGACTACAAAAAACACAAAAAATATGCACTGTTATAAGTATTAATATTACAGTGAACATTGGAGGATACAAATACAGGAGATCACCATTGCTAATTTTGGGTTTTGATATGTACCAGTATTTAAAAAGTGTGAATATATTTTCCTTACAAATTGTAGCTAAACAATGCCATGAAATGTATCATTTGCCTTGAATTTCTTCAAAGAGCTACAGTTCCTTGGCATTTCTGTTTCTCATTCAAATAGCTTGATATCTTTAGTTTGATAATGACAAGTTGTGATAGCTAGTGATGTTACCACCATGCTGTTTATTGTTCTCGGATAACTACTTGGAGAGGAAGCTGTACCTGAGCTTACTTCGTCTTTTTTCATACCTATTGATCCCTAACCTTTCCTATGCTGCTGTCAATGGATCTGTGGTGTCTCCATGTCTCCTGCTGCCTTTTGATCAGTATCTATTCTCCATTCATCGTTTCTTTAGATCAGCAGTCATCTGTAGTGTTGGTCGAATATCTCACTCAATTCGACGGCTATTCGATCAAATAGGGCGATATTGTTCGGGTGATCAAACTTCAAAATTCGAACACAATTAATGTCGATGGGGGGAAAATTTGGGTTATTTTTCGGGACTGTGTAGAACTGCAAGAGCAATCAGGGGAGCAGAGCTGATTCACTTCCAGTGCTCTGTGATTGGCTGGAGAAAGAAAAAACCTAATGATGCTTGAGCTGTCATCAGGGTTTACCTTTCCTCAGCCAATTACAGAGCACTAGAGGTGATGAATGCGGAGACTTGTCCTCATTTAACCTCTAGTGCCCAGGGATCCCACACTGACAGGAGGATTCCCATGGCTGTGCAGCTGTGGGAATCATCCTGTCATTGTGGGATAACCTGTAAAAAAATGAAAGTTAGTTTCACAAATCACACACATTCAATAAATTACTTTAACATTAAAGCCTCTTTTTTTTAACAGATTTTTTGACACACGAATTTGCAAAGTCGAATCCCGTGTTTTTCGGGTCGGGTCTATCCGAGTTCAAACAGCCATATTCGGGTTGAATATAAAGACAACCCAAATTGAAACACAAACACTTATCATCAGGGAACAGCAAAGCCCTGCTCCTTTACCAAGATTTCCATCTTCAGAAGCAGGCAGAACAAAGCTATGTAAGTCAGTCCTTGAAAAAATATAATTTCCTGAGAGCCTATTGACGAAACTGGTCACAGTTGACATCATTGTGTAAGTACATAATATGCAGAATGGGTCTATTTTAAATGAACAAACTTTTATCATGAAAGAGGTAAAACAGAGGGTCTTGTGTTTCGTGCACAGAGCATGTATGTAAGTGGTGGTGGGTACAGCCACATAAGTAGACCTTTCATTTTAGGTGCGCTTTAACAAAAGTCTATGCAATGTCATAGCCTAACAATTTAGGCATTTCACACTCCATTTAAATTTACTGTTGATCCTTGTGTGTTTTTTCTTTTATCCATTTCTAAGGAAACCGTTCAGTGTGTCAGCTTGCACTGACTTCTCACTGTGGTAATATCTACTTTGTGGGCAAGTTAAAAATGTTCTGTTTGAGCTGAAGCATGCTTTGCCTTACAGTTTGCTACTCTGCAAAGCTGAATGTGTATAAAGTCATATCACAGGCTTACTGAAGCATGCAACAATGTGACAGTAACATAAAAAGAACACTGTGTAGTTGGAACTGGTTCTCACTGTGCTCTTTCGCTTTTGTTATAAAAAACGCTATCCTCTATCAGCTTTTATTATTGACAACTAGTTCCAAAGACGGAGCAAAGGGAGCAAAAGATGACTCACCTTGTAAAAATAGCATATAAAATCTACTTAAATCATGCAATATAAACAGAGCGGGACCAAAGTAAACTCTACCTTGGTATAATTAAACAATCCTTTTGTTTTCATATTTTTTCATTTGTCATTTGTGCATTAATTTGTCTTAATTGTGCATTCAGTGTATGTCTCAACCAAAATGAGGATTTTATTTGTTAGTGTGGAGCAAGGAACAATGGTACTTAGACTAGGTTCTTGAATACTATGGAATAAGTTGAGAAATCCTAATAGATTCTGAAAATCCAAAATCCAAAATCTAAATTGTCATGTCTTTTAATGAGCCATGCTCTTAGCAGGTCTATTATTACAAAAAACAAAAAAAAACAGTCACTTCTTGACACTATCCCTTTACCACCTCTTTGTCACTGGCCCACATA
The DNA here is from genome assembly GCF_032062135.1 of Pyxicephalus adspersus. Taxonomy (NCBI): domain Eukaryota; kingdom Metazoa; phylum Chordata; class Amphibia; order Anura; family Pyxicephalidae; genus Pyxicephalus; species Pyxicephalus adspersus. The sequence goes on from NC_092859.1 coordinate 130,225,867, forward strand.
GCAATTGCTTTGCAGTAATAAAAGTACTAAGTTTTCAACGTTGAATGATACCCAATGTAACTCCGCACAGAAAATTGTGAATGTACTGTGAGGAGTCATAGTCCCCCTGTTCCTCATGGGGCATTATAATGATGCCACAAGCTCATATTGAAATGATGCAAAGAGTGGATTTCAAAAGCACCACTGGGAGATGAACCAGACAGCAATAGGATCCTACGCATCAAATGACAGTCCCGAACACATTTTCATTGTAAGTAGAAGAGTTGGGCCTGAAGTTGGATTATAAAGTAACAACATATATATATCTAATATATACTATATATGAAAACATTTTTATTCACATAATCTACAGTTAATATACTATCAGCACCAGCCACAAAACTGAGGTCAACATCAAATGGAAGGTCAACCAAAGCTCAAGGGATCCCCAGCAACCTCTCGAGGAACATTAGGGTTCCACAGCACCTTAGCTGAGAAACACTGCTATGCAGTATATGTAAACCCTAACAACAAAAACAAATAGTGTGACTAAGATTATTATGTTGGATTGTAAATCCAAAACTACCCATAAGACCAACGGTGTTTGAACATATTTTTTACAGGGTACTCCACTGTCACATACCACCTCCCTAATGTACGGTTACCTAAATCTATCTATTCCTGATTGCTCACTGAGATTTTAACAAAAATGGGAGCAAGAATTAGGTCTCCAGTTGACAGATGAACAGTGGGAAGGGGCTTGTTTTTTGGCACATAAATGTTCAATACGTACCAGATTGCAGGGGAATGCTTATAAGATACTTACCCACTGGTACTGGACACCTGATGAAATTCATAGGATACCTCCACAGAAATCTGATATTTGTTGGCGTTGTAGGTCTGAAACAAGTACAATGATGCACATATAGTGGGGATGCCACCAGATACAAAATTTCTGGAAGGAGGTTGGAACTTTCAGCCAACTTATCACTGGTTCTGCACTACCTTTGCAACCAGAGGTATGATTACTGCACCTACACAAAACATCTTTGAAAAAATATAAAAAGTCTAGTAATGCCCCTAATAAATGCAGTGAGAAGTGTTATTCTGTTGTTTTGGAATTCTCAAGAGGTTCCCACTGTAAAACTATGGTTAAGCAAATTCATTCAGTTTATTTAAGAAGCAAAAGCTATTCGCTTAGACAACATAGACAATTTTTCTGCAACATGGGATGCTTGGATACTCATTTATTTCTAACTGTATCAATAAGTATTAATACTTATTACAGTCTGTATTGTAAAATAAATCTGAACTTGTTATATATTACTATATGTTTTAGTTTATTTTGGGAATGTATCAAAAAGCAGATATTTTTCCTTTTTGTATAACTGAGAAGATTGTATAGTATTGTTCTTTAAATGTGTTATCTTGCTACTCAAGATGTTTTTACTTTTTGTTTTTACTCAAGAACCAGTCTGTATTAATGTTATGTTTTCATGTTCCATTCAATAAACCTTTAAGTGTGAAAAAATATATTATGACTACCCTTTCTGCGGTGGCTATACCTCACTGCTATACCATGGAGAGGAGAAGCCATAAAGCCGCTGTGACTAGCGGCCACAGGGCTGTCAAACATTCCAACTATTAAAACTTGTCTGTGTGTTTGGTTGTGTTTCTCAGAAATTACAGAGCATTTTGATCAGATGAAAATGCTGCTAATAGTGTTCTTTTTTAATTGGATTCCATTAAATCTTTCATTTCCAACAAGATGTTTGAAGCATAAAATAAACAAATGACATAATGAAGAATATGATGATTACTAAACTGTCTACATCCCCATGTAGAGCTCTCAACGAAAATATTGAATATTTAAGAGACATTAATACAGCACATTGTAATGTTGTTTATACATCCAAATGGGAATAAAGTAACTGATTCTACGTTTTTTATAAATATACTGAAATACAGACTTTAAAGCTGAAGTTTAATCTGTTGATATCCTCACTTCCCTGATTCCTCCTTTGCCCCAGTAAGTACCATGCTAATTAAAATATTAAATACATTTCGGTTTTTGTTACTTACCATTTTAGACCTAGCAATATCTCTGTGTTGTATTTTTATAGTTTCAATTCAGAAAATCAAGGATAATGACTGCATGGTGTATATAGCTACTTGAAAACCAGTAACACCCTTATGTGGTGCTGAGGATCTAATATGTCGGCGCTATATAAATACTGTGTAATAACAATAATAATTGAAAAGGGTGGGTCAGGGACAGTCTGAGGAGGAAAGTTGTCCAAAATACTTTACTTGTATAGCAGCTGTTGGTCTTCATGGATCAGTCAGGTCCATGTTTGACATTGGACAATTGCTGTAAAGGTCAGATTTTCAGTAGAGATGCACCCAATTGTTCGGGCAAGAATCATCTGAGGTGTGTACATAGCCTAGGTCTGTACGACTGTGCAAGATAAAATCTAAATCTGAAATTCAGCTTTAAATTAGCAGCTGGATACTTGATTATCAACAGAACATTTCAAATGGAGGACTGGAAAAAAAAATTGGCAACCTGTATATGTACAGCTGCCCAGTCAGTGTTTTATCTTCACAAATACACAATAACCTTGGCACGGTTGACCCAGTGGATAGCACTCTGGCCTTTGTAGTGCTAGGTCCCAGGTTTAAGCCTCAGCCATGACATTATATGCATGGATGTTCTACCTGTGTTTGTGTGAATTTCACCAGGGCACTTTGGTTTCCTCCCACAACCCAAAAACACGCAGGTAGGTTACCTGGTTTCCCCCAAAATCGGCCTTAGAATGTGATATGATAAATCACTATGGTCGGGACATTTGATTGTGTGACCCTATTGGGGACAGCTAGTGACCTGACTTTGGTTTTAGTAAAGTACTGTGGAATATGTTGGCGCTATTTTAATAAAAGATAATAATAATTAGTCCGAGTATCAGCTAGGAGAATAAAGAAGGAATGAAAAGCACACATTGATCCATTCACTGGGGCCATCACTTTCCAACTTCTCCACTCCCCATTCCAGAGTCACCAAAATTCCTATATCCATTGTTCCTGCTTACTAATACACCAGTTGAAAACTGATTATTCTCCAACTGCCTTGTATATCCCACCTGTTGAGAGGTGCCATTGTATTTAGATATTATTGTTATTCCAAAACTTGTAATAATGTAAATAATGTACTTGTAATAACAAAATGTAACATTGTGCAGATTACTAGTTTTTTAATGTGGTCCCTTCATGATTTTTTTTCTTTTAATTGTTTTCCTTTACTCTCCACAGGTGGCCCTACCAGTAAGACACATTTCCTGCCTCTGTGTAAAGAGCTTTCACAGCTCTTAGTGAATTTATGGGTTATTAGCAGGTACTTGTAGTGTATTTACATAGGGAACTGTGCATATATTACCAAGTCCTGAATATTTGTAATTTATTTGCCCTGATTTATGAAATATTTTCCCATGGGTGTCCCACTATACACCCAGTACCTCTCTAACATGAACAACCAATTTTGATGGGGTTGCTTTTTAATTCTTTCAAATGTTTCTATGAACCCTCAGTTATTTATACAGCTGAGCTAAACAAAGTTTTATATCCTACTATCTATAAAAGGAAAGAAAAGGATATGAGCTTTTTCTGTTACGCACAGAAGAACCATGGATGTTGGTTGCAGAAAACGCAATTAAAATGAACACATATTCCTAATTTATTACTATAGTCACACATTGAGGAGATAAGATTGTAAAAATCAAAATGAAAAGTGTTCTATAACAAGGCAATATCCTGGGTACTTTACTCATAAAACACAAAACACACAATGTCATTTGCATAGTCTAATTAGGATGTAATTTCTCAGGATGTGACCTACCCAAAGAAACCTATATCTCAAATTCCATATTTTCTTCCTTCACTTTATGTTTGTGTGATGGGAAAAGCTTTTATAATCATAACAGAAATTGAATTGCAATGGCTTCTATTGTCTCCTCAGATGTGTTTAAATGTTACATTAGACACGCTTTGCATTGGTTGGTTTAATAAGATTAATTATAAAGCTATATTGTGTCTGAAGGTAAAGCTAAATACATTCACATTTTAACTATTCAATGTCTACAAGTATTTAATATATGAAATTTGAATGAATAGAAGACAATTAGATTTAAATATGGTACTCAGTACTTAAAGGACAATTTTCTCGTATTGCGGTACACAGAAAAGATTTGTGTTGCTGTTCAGTAGGGATGAGTGTGGCGAGATCTTGTGGCGAATTCGGACGTTCTCTCTTACTGAATTTTAAGCAAGAACGGCTGGTGCAAATTCGCCTATCAAAATCGAAAAAAAATTAATTAACCTCTAGTGCTTGGTATCGTACTATTGTTCTCAAAAATACAGCCGCGGCGGATCTCTCACTAGGAAGAGGATTATCCTTGCTGCATTCATAAATACATCTGTAATACATCCATAAAAAATTCTCCGGGCACTACAGGTTAGAATGAGGGCTTGCCATTCTGACCTGTAGTGCCCGGGGATTGCTCACTGACAGGAGGATTCCCACGGCTGTATATATGAATGCAGCCGTGATAATCCTCCTATAGTGATTTCTGATGGTTTCTCGAAATTTAGGCAAAATTTTGTGGAACCATCGGAACTTTGAGGAAATTTTTACGACAATGCCGGAGGCATTCTCGCTCATCCCTACTGTTCAGGTTCAGACCAAACATGAAATGGGCCTGAACATCATTGTTGGGCTACATTTATTGTATGGTACTACATAATATGCTGGTACATTGTTATTAAAAGTAATTATTAATAATACAATCATAATATTTTTTGCCTATTCAGTTCAGTTCAGCTAAACTGAACAAAGCCAATTTTCAACCAAAATTTTGGCTTTAACACAGGCACCCCCATAATGACCTAGTGCACCAAAAGGAGAATGAGAACAGAGGACTTTAAAAGCAATCTTTAGTGGAGGCAGCCTGACAATCATCAGTTTTACCATTAGCTCAGCTGGCACCATAATTGGTTCCTTATCACAAATGTGTGGCCTTTACATTACCATTGTCTATATTGTTTTTGCAATGTCCGAGTTTATACATTTTTAAATGGAAATGGTTATAAATCAGTGGTGCCCAACCTTTTTTCATCTGGGAGCTGCTGTCGACATTGAGATAAAACTCACAGGCCACAATGCAAATAAACATTAAAGATGTTTAAAACTAGAATAGTTTTAATTTAAAATATGATAAAATATGAAAATGAAATTAAAATGTATGACATATCAAAAATTTCAGCACTCACCATTGATGCTCAATATTAAAGAAAGATACAAAACTAAAGCTTTCATACATGGCTAGCCAGTCATAGATTGCTCCCTGCTCACCATTCCTGTACCAAAGAGCAGAAATACACCATACAATGCACAAATCTCTGCAATGGATAGTTCCAGAGAAATGTAATTCATGTTACAGATAGCCAAGGAGGAAAGGTTCTTACTACTACATCTTCAGGTCCCTACATCTCCCCATTCCTGAAAAATTAGAGTTCACAGAAGGTTAGTGGCCAGCTATGTGTGACTGGGTAGCACGATATATTAGATATAGTTTTTCCTATCTTGTGATAGCACCGCAGCAATAAAATTTTAGGGAAAGTTAGCCACAAGAGTCCCCCATTTATCCTACATTTTATTACACCTACAGTTCCCCTTTCAGGAGATATTGGGGCTCATAGAGTATAAGCGGACATTTATATGTCCCCCACTTATCCTATATTTCCCTTTCTCTACTGTAAAAGAGACATTGGGGTTCACAGAAGGTAAATGGCAAGCTATGTGTGACAGGGTAGCACAATGTAACAGCTATAGTTTTTTGTATCTTGTGATGGCCCCGTAGTGATGTAAGTTTAGGTTACAGTTACATTCTCCTTTTCCTACAGAGAAATTTGGGTTCAAGGAGAGTAAGGAGACAGCTATGTGTGACAGGGTTGCATGATATGATGAGAATAACATTTTAATGGGGAAGGGGAAGGGGTTTTCTACTGGCTCTGACATTTCCAGTTGCCAACGTCCTTCTGTTCCAGAGTTCACAGGGCGTAAGTGGCCAGCTATATGTACCAAGCACCCCACCAGCTGCTCAGTCCCTTGCACCTCAACATCTGCAGATTTGACTCTAGGCGTCAGTGAGTGGTAACATGTAGTTCATGTGAGTCAAAGTTAACAAGGGCTGATGACGTAGAGGACCATAGTGTGATACCACACAACATTTTATGATCAGGAGGAACTACAAGAAAGAAGCACAGAGAAAGAGAGCATCGATAGTGGCACAATGTTTTTCACTGTTTTGGCAGTGACCATGACGCTGGTGGCAGAAGTGGTGATGCGGTTGACAGTAGTGATATTGTTGTTTATTTCTCACCTAAAAAAATCCTTTTAAACCTCTTCTTTTGGGAAAATTTAAACTACAGTTTCCAAATCCTGTTAAGTTTCTCAGCCTATCCAACCAGAATCAATATGATTTTTTCCATTCTGCTCATCTCCAGTTTGCAGAGAAGGTTGATTAGATTATTTGATCTCATTATTGTCAGTTGATTTGACGTAACATAGTACAAACACTTTCTGGTTTGCTTCAATGATCCTCCTAAGTTTTATACAGTAACAATATGGCCGATTGTACCTTGTGTTTATTTATTCACAAGTAAGTTTACATAGCATCATTTCATTCACTTTCTGTTCAGCTGTCATGTACAAGCCCCTCACACATCATTAACATGTCAGCATTGCGTTTCTTGTTTTTTACACCTTTAAAAAGGGAGTATTAAACATGTTCATGGATTACTTTAGTCAAAATGAAAAATTAACCTAATACAGTATGTGTAAAGTAAGCCCAGTCTACCTGTACAGGGTTTAGTTTTTCATCCAAACATAGCACCATAACACATACCACCTTTTATCAGTAGTTTTCAGATGGTTCTTGGAACTGCTTTTTATTGTTTTTTTTACTTGGCCTACTCACAGCAGTGTTCAACAATAGTTGGCTCCTCTGATATAATTTCCTTTCATATACGTGAATATATTTCATCTACTGTGAATGATGGTGCATGCAAACATTGTTGCAAGCCCACCAGTGTGGAAACCCAGGAAAGGGTTGGTAAAAATAAAATCTAGCCAATTTTGAAGCTTGCAGTATAAAAAAATTATTATTTTGTTAATGCTAAGAGGTCCATTTATAAAACAGAGAATCTTCCAGATCCATGTGTTTCAATGGCAGTTATTGATTCAACATAAGAGAATACTTAAGTGAATGGCACATTCCCCTGCTTAATAACTTAACCTTAAAAGTTCTTTAAAGACAGTGGGCCTGATTTATGAAAGATCTCCAAGGCTGGAGAGAATACACTTTCAGAAAAGAAGCTGGTTGATCCAGAAAACATGGAATGGATTTTTTTTTTAATTTTTAACATATTTGTTTGCAAACGTTTAGAATCCTGGTTCCGTTCCAGGTTTGATGGATCACCCAGGTTTACTGATGAAAGTGTATTCTCTCCAGCCTTGGAGAGCTTTCATAAATCAGGGCCAGTATATGAAAACATTGATTTAGACTTGAATTCAAAGTCAACTAGTTATGAGCCTGGAAAAGGAGTTGGCTTGACATCTCCACAGCTGCAGATAGTGTCGTGATGGATTTCTGAACCACTGTATCATTGATCATTTCTTAGTTCCATTGGCCATTATGAGCTAGTACACACAGAAATTAGCTGCACAGCTCCAAGCTGCTGTGACCCCATCTTTATTCAGTTCTTTTTTCACATATATACTAGAATTCAGAAAAGAATTAGTTGTACATTTTCAAAGCTCTAGAGAATCTTGTGACTTCATCCTGGGATTTACAGTTCGTATTTCTGTTGTCATAATTAGCTGTAAATGGTCATAAGAAAAAGACAAAAAAATGTATGAAGAAACCTTTATTTTGTTGCTGCTACTTTTACAGGCACATGTCAATAAGCCTTGCTAAAAGGGTGTACTTCAATCCTCCATACATAAATCTAATTACACTTAAACTTGAATTTTTGACCTTGATTTTTTTTCCACTTTCACATTTCATTTACTAATTTTAAGTGTTATTTCAAAACAAGTAAACTGAAGATTTATCACTAATGAAAGTAATGGAAGTAACTTAGACATCTTATGCATTTTTAATGTGCCCTTAACTTAGCCTTAAAAAAAATCACTAAAGGCACTTTTTGTTGGCTCAATAAATGTGTGAATTGTATTGTCCTTTTAATTGAGTTTATTTTAAATTCTTTATAAGTATTTCTAGGAAGCATATCTGTTGGAAGATGAGAAGTATTGTTGACATGCACTACCAGCTTTGCCAGGTGCTTGGAAAATTATGCTAATTAAAATAACGCAATTTGGTAATAAAAATATCAATTTTTAAATACAGAAATACAAAATTATTTTTCTAGGGCTGACCTAGGACAGAAAATTACTGTTAATTCTAATTTTATGTTGTTAGTGTAATTTCAATACTCATTTGTGGCTCACAAATTATATCTTTAAGCTATTAATTTGTGAACTGCATCATCCCAAATGTTCATTAAATGTTTCTTCCTACTTTTTTTTCATTAATAGAACTGTTATTACTTTAAAAGCAGAATTAATGCTGCAATGTGCTAAATGACAACTGAAAATAACAAAATCCTAGAACCATATGCTGGTTGGTTTGCTATAACCTGATAAAATGCCTGTATGTTTTTTTACAAGGACACAAAGGTCATTCTTCTTTTTGATCAATAGAGTTAAACTTATGCATTTGTGAGTCATGACATCCATTATTCAACAAATCAATCAAAAGAGCCATTCAGCCAATCAGAAGATATGCTATATTTTGTAGAATTTTTAGTGTACACATTGAAACAGTAATATATGTAATACTATCCAGATAAATAGGTACACTGTATGGCCAAACAAATCTGAACACCCATTCAAATGGTTGAGCCTAGATGATTTAGGTTCACAAATTATGGTTTGATGTATTTAGTGTGAAGGAAGTCAAGTGGCCTGCCTAAAGTCCTGACCTTAAGCCTACTAAACACATTGGCAATAAATTAGAATATCAGTTGCAAGTCAAGTCATCCCACATGCAAATGGTAATTTGCTAAGTGGGCACAAATGTCCACAACATCCAAATAGCATCAAATCCAACATGAAATACTGACCAGGGAAGTTGTAAAGAAACTTAAATAATTGAAAAAAAATCACTTTTACCTTTATTTCCACAGAGCCCTAACAATCCCTCCACCATTGGCCTTCATCCCGATCCTGCACTGCCCTGGATTCTTTCTTCATCCGGGCATGAAGGGACAGAAGGGGAGGAGCCTTCCTTTTTTTATAAAAAAATACTTTATATCAAGAGGTTGTCTACCCTTTTATTTAAAGTAAAAAATGTGGTGATAGGTCCACTTTAAGGGAGGGTACTCCCACAATTGAAGAAAGATATAGAATATGGAAAATGTGGAATATGAAATGATATAGGTTAGATATGTGAAGGAAGTCAATGATTTATTTTAGGGCTGCATTGACATTCAGTGTCTCTTGAAAGATGGCTTACATGCACACTTAATAAATATATTTATATATATATATATATATATATATATATATATATATATATATATATATATATTTATTTATATATATATATTATATGTGTGGCAGAATGAAAATAAAAAGAATGTATTATCTCTAGACATTATGGTCTGTAGCCAGGAATATTCATTATACATAAACTCAGCAAAGCTAGTGTATCAGTGTACAAACTCCTCTGTATGAAAAATTAAAAATGACATGCTGTTCACTTGTATAGTTAGTACCAGCTTTGCTCGGGTCTCCCTTCCAGGACACCATCTGTTACATTCCACCCGGCAACATACACACAGCACTTCCACTTCCAAACTCCACAACTTTCCCTGCAGGCAAACCAGTGACACCACCATGCTCAGCCTCCGCTTCAGCGCACTTTGTTTTGATTCTTAAGTTGACAGTGTATGAAGCCTGCGTGCATTACCTAATGTTTCTATTACACTAATTTTTCTAAAATATTGAAAGGATGCATATGGTAACACAACAGATGGTGGGATAGTAATGACAGTCAGAAAAAGGACAAGTAACTTGTAAAGTAACTCTTAGCTGAGTCAGACTAATTTTTAGTTTGGGAAACATTGCTGCATAGATAAAAAATAGTAGCAGTATACATTGCCAAAATATACAGGGGATCTGCAAAGAATCTGGGTCTAAATATGCACCTGGGACTGCAAGAGGAGAATGCTGGCCACTAAGACACAAAGACAAAATTAGAGAAATATGGGAAGTTTGTGTGATTTGCGTGTTAAGATCATGTATGCATATTGGCTAAAATAGATTTGTGTTTTTCTATATGTTTTTTCTATTTTCTAGTGAAGTGGCCTCATCTTGCTGTACAGCTCTAGGATGTATAGCCTGGGCTCATTCATTATTCGACTTTACCAGAAATAAAATGCCAAGTGATTAGGATGAACTCAGAAGAGGCTATTAAGTGGTGGAAACACTGACATGCAAAGGTAGAACTTAGCATGATGTTTTCTTTCATGGTAAATTTTGGAAAAGGAATTTGTTGTGTGGCCATTGACTTGTAAACTGAAAACAAAGGCAATATTTGAATACACAGAGGTCTCCTCAAAGCATTGCACCTCCACCTCCAGGTTTTTTTTCCATTTGATGGACAGGTAGACGCACTTGTTATAATGTACATGCTTTGAGGAGTCACAAGTAGGTGAAAATGGTAGGATAGAGAGAAGCCTGCCAACTGCCTCTACACCAGGTGTGCCTGTACCCAGTTGTCCAAAAAACAAAATGGCGCAGTGAACAATATTCCAGAAGGAGGATGGACATATGATCCAATCCCATATGTGCTGCTCTAACAGTCAATTAGGTATCCCTTTTGGACAAACAGACAGACCCTGATGCTTCTCACACCAATGTACTAATAGAATAGATGGAGGACCTATCTTTGGAAGACTGATTCAGCAGAGTATGCCAACAAGTCAATATAATCCAATCAGACAGTGCCGGACTGTAGTACAGAAACCATTGTGACTAGTACGAGGAGTTACAAATTAGCTGCACTGGTGACCCAATTTAAGTAGAGGCAGCCATAACAGAGAGAGCAACTTATGCTAGAGAGGCTCCAAGAAAACCTAGGCTAGACCATCTGGTGGCAAATGCCATGGTCAATTGTCTCAATCAACAATCTGAGCCTGCAGAGATTGTATTTGGGGGACCTTTCTCTAGAAGCAGCAATATAAGAAGTCTTTGACCTCTTTTTGAGCTTTCTTAGCTGGACTGTGCCCCTTTCCTTAAGTGGATTTGTTTTACAGTGAAATGCTCCATTTATCCACCTAGGTAATTGTTTCAGATATCCTTTGAGTGTAGATTTATTTACTTGATTTTTTTATGCTTATTTCCCTAAGTCCATTTGATGGACGTATGTCTTTGTTTAACCTAACTATGTAACTATGATTTATAAACTTGTATATCACTTTACAAACTTAATAATTATAGCACTAACTGTTCCTCAAAGGGACTCACATCTAACGTCCCTACCATAGTCATATTCCTAAGGGCCAAATTTGAGGCAAATCCAATGTTAACCTATCTGAATATTTTTTGGGGGATGTGGGAGGAAACCAAAATGCCCAGTTGCAAAAGTTGCATTCAATACCACAGTGAATTTATGAGCATCTTTTTGTGATTATGTACATTATAATGAAATGTAAATTCTATGTAAAAAATAGTCTTTGTTTTGCTTTCATCCTGCCGACAACTGCAGGGATGGAAAAGCTGAATTTGATGGATATAGGCTAAGCCACCACTCTCCTCTGTGGTCTGATAATCTCAAAAGTGAACAGTGAATCAATATCCTCCTGTACATTGCAGGGCATCACAACTACCGAAAAAGCTTTGGGGGAGCGAAGAGGAGAAGGGCTGCAGGAGTGAGGAAATCAGGTAAATGTTATCTCCACAGTCATTATCTATTTGGCAAGCAATCTTGAAGTGTAGAAGATGTGGTCTTCCCTGGAGTTCAGCTTTTAGATTTTTCAATAAATATGCATTATAAAAATACATTCTGCATAACAGATGAATACAGCATGCATTCATTAGAAAAATATTCAAAAACTTGGAATTAACAAGGAGCAGACTTGATGAAGATAAACTGCTTTCAGATGATATGCAATAGGAGCGAGTGAGAGACAGTGGCAGCTGCTGTCTTTGTGGGGGGCAGCTCAGTTATACCACTTGTCTTGTCATTTTGCAGCATAAAGCAGACTCAGCAAGAACCATAAAGGGAATTGAAAAGGAAGTTAGCAACAAAAGATGACATTTTAAGAATCGAAAATTAAGAAGTTATTTCAAGTGAATGAGTATTGTGTTATTTAGGTTTAGACTTTGAAAAAAAACTAACAATGCATTTTCTGCCTTTTATCTTCTAAAAGCCCCAAAATTTCATTTTTAGCGGTATATTAATTTCCCAGGGTTTACTTGGGTTGTTTATTCATTTTACGGTCTTCAGCTTTTGCAGTTACCTGTACTTCATGTTTGTTCAAAATACAATATTGCTATGTAAATTAATTTGCAATAGATAAAACTCAGGCTTTAAAAGGTCATACAAACCTCGACATGTCAACATTATCTTAAAAGTTGTTTTTTTATGTTTTGTTATCAATAGCATTTGATAAAATAATACCTAGTGATGATTTCCATTTTTTGAGGCACTTCCTTTTACAAAGTAACAGCATTTTATCATTGTCATCCTGCTTTGTCACTGTAAATGAGCAAACCTAAACATGTAAACAGTTATGCTTCAGCTATTTTTTTAAAAAACTGGTAAACTTTTAAAATTCTGAATTTCACAACTAGAAGTCCCTCTGAAAATTTGGTTTAATAAACCTCATAAATTTTGGGCCCACGATACAGCTCTTCCTTATAAAATATTACCATGGGTATGAAGATAAAGGGTGAAATCCAATGGTGGATTATAGCCAACAGTGGGACCCTGTGCAAAACAGACCTGGTACGGGGCCCAGGTACAGTGGCACACTTTGTGTCACGCACACAAAGACAGGACCACTAGGGAGTGCTACGACTTGCACAGCAGTGGTGTGAGCCCTGAGAAGGGCCAAGGAACAGAGTCTAAGCAGTAACCAGGTCTTCTCCATGAGCCTCAGATGGTGAGGATGTTGCGCCACTGGTTACTGCCGGGTAGCAGTCCTTGGGCACACCAAGGTGGGCAAATCATGGTACCAAATCACAGAGCAGAAGGATAGTCGAGGAAGGCCAGGGTCGAGGCAGGCAGCAAGCAAGCACGAGAGGTCAGCTCACACGCCAGGGGTCAATTGCCAGGGATCCAGGAGACAGACACCAGTGACACAGGGGCCACTACAGGCACAGGGAACACAGGAGACACTGGAAGCAACAGGAGGCCCTGGTGACTCAGGGATATCCACAGGCAGACAGGAACACTGGAACAGCACAGGGAAGATGGCTGGGAACCAACAGACTGGATAATGAGGGGTTAACACAGGTGCTGGACAAAGGAAACACTGAAGTAAGCACCAGGTCAACAGGAACTAGCTCATCAGAACTAGGGGCTCGGCATAATAGAGACACGTTGCACGAACACTAAGTGCAGTGTGTGAGCTAGCTAAATAGCCAGGGCTAGTCAAGAGGCTATTTTCTGATTGGCCAGCGGATAGGACAGAATTTATAAAGCTTGGAAACAGAGGCGCCCCCAGTGGCAGTGGCAAAGAAGTGTCTGCGCTTTAGTGTGGAAGGGGTAAGTGTGACACTTTGCACCTCCCTGTGTTTGTTCCTGGTAACATCAGGGTTTCTGGCTATCAATGTAACAGTGCCCAGAGAACAGCGTAAGTAGATGAGAGGCAGATGATGTCTTTAAAGCAGCCTCAGGTCCCTTTCCTCAAGAAGATTTTTGGGAACTAAAATTTCCAAAAAAAAACCACAAAATTTTGGTTAGTCTAGAGAAATTTTAGTCCAGAAAAAAAAAATGGACGTAGATTGCAAAAATTACATAAATAAGTCAACCGGTGTCCATATTTCTCTTACCTCTATTTGCCTCAGTGACTTTGACCAATACCACTGTTTACAGAACTTTCCATTTTTACTCACCGTACAAGTACAAAGGAAAAATTATTTTTAAGAAGAACAAACATGAAAAAAATACCTAATCTTTCTGAAGTAGATCTTTTAAAGATAAAGCATTTGGAGTGAGATATGACTAGTGGTCAGCTGACCAGATCATTTTGATTGTGATTAGATTCGATACTTGTAACACAATGTTTTTTATTTTTCCATATCTAACAGGTTGTAGATAACTGCAAGAGATAACTGAATCATGACAGATTTCAATTCAACCCTTATTTTTTGAACTTAACTAGTATGGAGCAGATATGTAAAGCGTCCCATGTTATTACTCTGGACCTGATTTATTAAAAGCTCTCCAAGGCTGGAGAAGATACACTTTCGTCTTCTCCAGTGAAGCTGGGTGATCCAGCAAACCAAGAAAGGATTTCCTAAAAGACACTTGCTATTAGTTAGCAAATGTTTTAAATTAAGATTAATTCCAGGTTTTCTGGATCACCCAGCTTCGCTGATGAAAGTATCTTCTCCAGCCTTGCAGAGCTTTAACAAATCAGGGCCTCTGTGTTCAGTTCAAAAAAACAGAAACCAGAGTTGACACAGAGTAATAGATTTGTAATCCTTGTTTGTCTCCTTCCTTCAATAAAGCAATGTTTAATTACAGACGTACTCACAGCATAAAGAATATCAATTCTGTTTATGTCTAGCACAACTTGATTTTACATGCATTGTGGAGACCTGACCCTTTAAGCTTGAAGAGTAAAACTAACTTAAGAAATATCATTCTTTTATGCAATACCATCAGTCAATAAGAAAATTATTTAAAAGAATTTATTGAAAATTAGGGTATGGTCACTAAGTATACTCAGCTAAGAAAAAGCACCTGAGGCTACAATTCACACAGAATAACCAAAACTGGACATGAGAAGATTGGAAAAGATTGTCCAGTCTGAGGAGTCTCAATTTCTGCTGCAACATTCAGATGGTAGCATCAGAGTTTTGCATCAACAACAGGTAGGCATGGATCCATCCTTCCTTGTATAAACAGTTCAGGCTGGTGGTGGTGTAGGAAGTATTTTCTTGGAAAGTTTTGGGCCTCAGCCTACCTTGGTATTTTTGGTAATCATGTCCATCCCTTTATGACCATAGTGAACTGATCATCTGGTGGCTTCTTCCAGCAGGATAATGTACCATATCACAAAGCTCAAAAAATGGGTTCCATTTGGAACCTCCTCCACCCACTCCTTTATTCTGTAGTCCTACTTTTTTCCCCTTTTATTCTGTTTTTTAGCCATTAAAATTGAATACGTTAAACTTTAGATTTTTTTATATATCGATTACCTAAAAACTTTTTTCCTTTTCCCTTCTATAATCTCTTCTTAGTTTAACCTTCACACACCTATGGGACTGTGTTGACTACTATTGAGCTTTCCCCTGGCCCTAGTAAGTACAGTCTAAAGGCATCAATCCTTCTCATTTCTGCAGGTTTTTTTGGCTTTCTTTTTTATATCTTCTTTATGCTCTTTTCAGCCTACACACAAGCCAGAACTTATTGGTTTGGTTACTTAGTCACCTAAGGATTTTTACTGTTCAACAATAATATTATTTTTTTTTAACTCTATAGTTCCAACCCTATCAGATACATGTACATATTTCTTTTCAGTCACCATTCTTCATTCTCCAATGACCAAGTTCCTGTTCACAATGTCATCTAAGAATCTCAAGTAAGCCTACACTAAATTCCAAAATAATGATTACCTCAACCCACCTCATATATTATTGTGTAAATATCTTATAGTCAGTAGGGGTTATCTGTTTAACCTGTAACTATTCTGTTTCCCCTACACTTGCCTGCTTCAGCAATCAATTATTGAATACTTTTATTTATCCCACTTGTATCTACCACATATATATTATATGTAATAATTGTACTAAGATTAGTATGTCTGCAATCATAGCTGTACACATGTGTCTATATGTATTAACCTTTATTTTTGCCTTGTAAATATTAATTGTTGTATCCATTATGTTGTATACCATCTCAGTCTCTACCCTCCCCTGAGGAAGCAAAATGGCGAAACACATCTGGTAAAGAAACAACTTGGTTTCCTTTGAATTTATTGCAACCTTCTGCATATTACTTACATACTTTCTCTTTTGAATTTTTCTGTATACAAATCCATCACCAATAGCATAGCTGAGCATTGTTTAATATAGTATGTCAACCATACAAATTTTGAATAAACCATTTTTGTTGCCAAAAAGAGCCATTCTTCTTCTTCTGTCTATTCTTAATCATTATCTTAATACATACAAGGCTTGGCCTGTATAGAAACTTGGAAAATTTTAGGGTTCCTCTAAATTGATATTATGGTTTTAGAACATAATATGAGTTTGTACTCAAATAGCTTCCACAGTCATCAAATCTCAATCCAATGGAGAAGCAGCAAATATTTACAGTTTACATAAACATATATATATATATATATATATATATATATATATATATATATACATACAATCAGTAACTAATTGCAGTAATCAGAAATGTACAGCCTGTAGGAAAGCCAAGAAAGACCTAGCTAATCTCATTATTGACTCTACTCACTACATTAGTATTTAAATGGCCCTTTCTTTTCTTTATCTTCCATCTACAGCTATATATTACATTAATGGCATTCCTTGCACAAACCTCCACGTTTCCATGTAAAGTTAATTTATTTTCTATGGTCATGGAATAAAACATCTAAACATACTAAGAACATAAATTGAGTATGACTTCTATAATGGTACAAAGCTTCACCCACAAAGCTGATGTCACTTGTAAAGCCATCAGTCATGTCTTCTCCATTCATCAGAAAAAACAAAGTGCTAAACAATAGGATTTTTGTGAGGCAACAGAATGGCTTTACAAGGTCTCTGCAAAATTCTGAAGCTGTGAATGTTTGTTGTGTCATTCACCCCTCGAGGTACACTTTTATTTCTTCATGTACTACATCAAAGCTTATGTTTTAAATAGATGGTACTTGTTAGCAGGATGCAGAAGAAGTAGTAGTGACTAAAAAAGTCACAATAAGCTGTTAGCACGCACACACGTATTAAAAAAAATATACTATACATTTATATCCCCAAAGAAAGATTACGTACACTAGGGAATGAGGATCATTAGTGACAAATATACATAGGGAATCTGCCAAGCATAAGCAAGCATGTGCACTAAATGGTAATTGACAGATCAGTCAGCTGGTTGATGTGATTTTAAGGCTTGCATGATTCCCATGTTAACAGCAGGATGAAGGAGGGGGGGAGAGATGAAAAACAATATCCAAGTTTTTTGCTTTTTTTTTAATTAAACCATCTATTGTTACAAATATCTTGGTGTTTTTAACAGGTGATGTAGATGTAAGCTCCATGTACACATTTAATAAGGCTAGTGTGAGGAATAACCTTTCAAAGCATTCAATGCAAAGAGGTAATTCAGCCTTCACTTCAATTTCAGGGCGCTCTGTCCACTTTTATTCACAAAAATAACAAATTAAAGTGGAACTAAACTAAAAAAAAAAAACCTCCCTTATCTACTTATACTCATATCCCTTAGCCTGGCGACCTAGCCTGGCGTTAAGGGAGGCGGGGGGGTAGTGCTGATCTCACTGTGCATGTGTGAGATTAGCATTTTTTCACCTTTTTCCTTTAAAAAAAAAAAAAAAAGGGTGTTACAGAGAAAAAAAAAAGAATAACCCTTTTATTTTAGATAACATAGTTGTCTACCCTTTTATTTAAAGTAAAAAGTTTACTGATAGGTCCGCTTTAAATAAGCAATGTTCAGGGTTTTTCCCCCACAAGGAAATCACAGTACAAACTCATCACAGTATGACAGTAAAACACACATTTAGTCTCCTGGTTCTCTCCCTCTGACAGATTTGGTGCAGCAGACCTAACGTTTCGGAGAATTCTTGGGCTTTCCCAGTATACAGACTACACATAGCCTGTCCACCCAAGCCACCTAGCCTCAGGCTGGTATTTTCTCTGGTTCCCTTTTGTTAATATTGAATAGGTGCTCCAGAGCCATTTTCAAGTTTTGGCCTGGACAAGGGCAGAGTGGCTCGCCCACCCATTCCTTCCAGGACACTCCGGGCCTGGATCACAAATAAAGAGGTACAATTCTGCAGCAATAAAATTACTGACAGCCTTATCCAGGCTCTTTATTCATTTTACAATAGAAACTTAGGTAGGTGATGAAAAATATCCTCAGTTTGGCAACACATATTTAATTCTGCTACACTAGGTTCAGATTTGCCTAGGTTTGAAGTGATCCGCATCACTGTTTTCTAAAGAACCAGCTGGCAGCAATGCGTGATACTGAACGACTCGCTGCTGTCCCATTCATTCTCTGTGGGGCTGCCGGGGGTAGAAGCTACTTTTTGAATTTGGAAAGGGTGGGGAAGGATTAGAACTTTTGGAGAGCCTTCTTAAGTTCCTGTTTAGTAAAAAAGTTGTTCCCAGGATTGGAAGTAAGGGAAGTCTTACTAAATAAGGTAACACTGTTTATTGGTACTATTACCCTGTTCCAGATTTTTCAGCACTTCCTATGTGGTAGACGGTTGTCACAAAAAAAAAAATATCTCTGAAACAAAGCCCCATATAGCAGTGAAGCATGAGGTTCCAAATTTCCCCATTTTATCAAAAACTAACATTAAAAAAATTGGGGTAAAAAATACACATATACATAAATTTGAGGAGATACATTTAAACAGGGGGTGGGTGAAGTTGCCCCAGGATGAAAAAACTTTTAAAACCTCTCACTAAGTAAAAAAAAAAAGGTATCATTATTCTTCCACAATAACAACTGGAGTGAGAGAGAACAGATTAGTTTTAATTTTTAAGTTTCATAAATATAAGTAAGACCTTCCTGGTTCCACTTTAAATCCTTTTAAAGTTCCTCCTCACATATAGAATTATTTTGAATATATACTTATGCCTGTGTGTAACATGAAAGCATGTTACTCTGAAAGCTTTTTAGGTAATAAAGTGCCCCTGGTTATTTTACTTGGAATGTTGTCAGTATGTACAAGAACAGTCCAGCTGTGCTTTAATACAATGACCGAAACATTCAAGACAAATAATTGAAAAAGACTCATTATGAAGTTCCTTTAATGAATCCTCATATTCCTCATTATATGGCTACTTAGATGAGCTCTCCAGCAGTGCTACAAATTATTAGAAGAAATGAACTAGTAAAGTGTTTTGTGATGTTCTGGGTTTTTTTAATTTGCCAAACCTAAAGCATCTTTCTGTTTTTCTTTTAAATTAGAGATGAATTTGGGGACAAAAATGTTTACTCTTGCTGCAGGTTTTGTGCTAATTTTGCCTAGGAGATTATAAATAGGATAATATAGTTATAATAACTAATTATTTGCTCCACCAGCATCCACTACTTTCTTTAGCTGTCTAGCATGTCAGAATGTAAATGGGCCCTTGGGGCTCAACTGTACAAAGTGGGATTGTTGGTTCTGCACTGAATATATTGAGACCAGAATACCGCAAACGGAAAGGAAGAGGCAGCAAAGCCATACCCATCAGATAGGGGCATGGACAGGATGAAGCAGCACAGACATACCTATGAATCTTTGGCTTTTTTCAATTGGAGCTGAACTTTTGGGACAAAAATATTTACCCTAGCAGCCCCCCCTCCTGACTTCAAGAGTTTCCTGCTCATTTTGCCAAGGAGATATGGATCAGATATTATACATAACTAACTCCTTGCTCTCCTGTAACCACCTTGGCATTTTTTACTTTGCTTCCAGCACTGCAATATAAATGGGCCTTTGGGGTCAACTTTTACCATGTGGGATTACTGCTACTGCTAATGTTGAGGCAGAATGCCACGACTGGTAGAGAACTGCTTTGGTCATTTTTTTTTTTAATTTTTAGATTTAGTTCCATTTTAAAGTGCACAGCTATTTTACAGGAAGGAAAAGTAGAAAACTACAAGTCACTTCCTAATAGACTAAATCTCAAATACACAAGTGCTATATGACCATATGACCAAAGCCAACTAGTCGTACACAAATAAAGTAAATATATGTGCAATTTGTTCTTTCCACATTATCCAATAAAGAGCATAGTTTAAAATGAGTTTGTGTGGCATTTTCCTTATTCTTTATATAATGCTCAGCAGCAGCTGGTTTTCTGCTTACTAGCTTTAAATAAATAATGTCTGATTATGTAACATGCAAAAGTCATTCTATAAGATATAATTTCAAAGTTGAACTCAAAACTCAAACTTCTTGATGTTTATGATGAACGAGTGTTATGTATCTGGGTCTCCTGTCTGCACAAAGCAAAATCCCTGCTGTTTGGACTGATACCAGTTAGAATCCCGCCTGCGTAATTAAAACTCTTTCCAATTACGATGTGGAAGCAAAGTCTTTGCTTTCATATGTCTGTGCACTCCACAGCTGTAGTAAAATAATTCTGTGATTAAAAAAACAGCAACAAATGCAATACATAACAGGCATCATGATGTTAATCTGTGAGCAGTTTCAAAAAAGTAAATAAACTACTAAATCGACAGTCAGTTTAAAGTAGTTAAACTCTGTCAGACTTCAAAATTCTAAAGAGCATTTGTAGGAAGCGAGCCAGATGCCTGCTTGACATGCAGAATTAGTAGACAAGGAGTTTCGGATGGCCTAGCAGTAAAATCACCTCTTTAACATTTATCGAGCTTCATTTGATAATGAGAAATCATAAAAAATAATGTGCAGATAACCATATAAACAAATCAGAAGTTAGCTTTCGTTGTTCTGAGTACACCATACAGATATGAGATTGGCCGATATTAGCTACAGCATCAATTTGTTCCTCATATCATGCTAATTTTTTTATTCCTATTTTTGATTTATTGGCCCTGATTTATTAAAGTTCTCCAAGGCTGGAGAGAATACACTTTCATCAGTGAAGCTGGGTGATCCAGCAAACCTGGAATGGATATGGTCCAGGCTTGAAAACATTTGCTAACAAACATCTAACAAATAGCTTGACTTTTAGGAAATCCATTACAGGTTTGCTGGATTACCCAGCTTCACAGATGAAAGTGTATTCTCTCCAGCCTTGGAGAACTTTAATAAATCAGGGCCAATGTCTGACTTATAGCCGATTTGTATAATGGATGAATTCACTTTTTTCAGGTACGTGAGCTTCACACTTTCTTTTACAGTAATTGGATTCAGGTATGCAAAATTAAGAATGTTATAATAAAGCTTTAGGGCCCTGTTTGTAAATGGTTCTGATATTCGGTTTCATTATTTCTTCTCCACCTTTTAATCACATATTTATAAACGTGGAAACACATTTTGTTCCCTTGGGATCAGGATTTATAAAGTATGTTCATACCCCAATTGCATTAAATGGGCAATAAAAAAAACTTGTCAATTGCCATATGCGGGCCATTCTTGTCCATTGCAGGTGCAAATGGTTCTATGTAAAAGTTGAGATCAGCAAAAGTGAGAATCAAATTGTTTGAAAAAAAATGAAACTAATCTCCAATCCAGGGGTCACAGTGGCGATCTACTGTACATAGTACATTATTAAGTGACAATCAGATCTGAACTCTATCCACTCACATGCTGTAATTGATCGCCATATTGCAAGTAGCACAATACTACGCCAGTCACATGTTCTGCCATTACAAAGTGGCTATTGCAGCAATAGTAGGGATTTGAAAAAAAACACTGACTTCCATAATTTCCTGTGGGGATCATCACTAAGTGTCAATCTTCAATAAATGTGCCCTTTAGTGTTAAATTGGCAGATGCTGACAGATCACATGGCCAGCTCCATATGTCCAGGTCAGAAGATATCATATTACCCATTCAAAGCTGCTGGTGATAGAACTACTCCCAATTTCTTTTATGTGTACTGGAGGGAATGGCACCAGTTCTCTTGTTGTTTCAATTGTCATATTTAAGTCAAGAATAATGATATATCAGGATAACTCTTTAAAAGATTGCTCAGGTGATGTCTACTCCAATACTTTACATACAGATTTTATTTTAACAAACTAGCTACCCACCTTTAAAGTGGTATATTTACACACTGTGCTACTACATCGAGAACCTGAGCCAAAGGGTCTGTCCAATTAGGAATGGTATACATATTCTGTATGTGTGCACGTATGGAAAAAGTTGTGAGAAGACTTTGGCAAATTGTTCTTCACTGTGGATAATATAATATGGCTGACTTTGAATGATTTTTGTTTGTGTTTAATGTGCTTTTAGCTTTGACATTAATAGAATGCATATCTAGTTGGTCTAAATAGTGAATGACACATCTTTTTATTGATAGGGAAGGATAAAATAAGGGATGTGGTTTTTCATTGGAATGGTACTATGATTACTATTATTTTTCATATATATATATATATATATATATATATATATATATATATATATACATGCGATATATGCATATATTCAACTGTTCAAGACTATTGTATTGTCAGGTGAGCCTTTTTTAACAATGACTTAGTATAGTAAGATATGAATCCAAGTATACAATGAAGAGATCAAACAATATGGTTCCGTTGGGGTTAAACTTCATTACAAAAAACGGTAACCCAGAGCCACACTCGGGGGGAGGGAAATTGATGACTTATCTGGTCCTGCAGCGTCCTCCGCCTCCGGCAATATGGGCCCAGCATATGTGTCTCCTTGGCAATGTCCGGCCGGCATCTGTGTTCCCTGGCATGTGAACGTTGGAGACGTGAGGCTAGGGGATGCAGATGCCGGGCAGGCATGGGACGTGTGTGCAGGTGGCGTGTGCTGGGAGGTGGGACCAGTGGGAAATAAGAAGTATTTTTAAGGTGTCAAATGAACTGCTTTGACATTTAAAAATACTAAAATAATGATACTGCCAGGGAGGTTAAGGAAAATAAAAAAGGGAAAGGACTAAATTGACATCATCTGTTATGTAATCTGGACTGGTATGCTTAGATTGAAAGATACTTGTTAAAATTTAATCTTTTTCTTAGACATTTGCACTCTTTTATACCTAAATGGTTGACTCTGTTTTTACTGCACACAGCCAGTCTCCCCAGCAGCTTTACTGTCCTTGGTCCACTCTTTTAATTTATTTGGATTTCAATTCTTTCCATTATGGAGACTTTGCACTATATGTGAGTATACCCACAACTACCTGTTTTAAGGAAGCTTTGTAAAGCACCCTTCCAAATCATCCCATTAGCCATTACCTGCCTGCATTGCTGAGACTTTGTGATGATACTGGATACAAAATCAGGAGGAAAAAATCAATGTTTTTTTTATTGCAAGCAATTAAATTCACAGGCTCTGGCCTTTGCAGGACTAGATCACAAGTTTGAATCTCAACCAGGTTGCTATCTTTAAGCTGTTGTATTGTATGTTGACCCAGGTTTGCGTGGGTTTCCACTGAGTACTGCAGCTAGGTCATTTTGCTTCCCCTCAAAATTGGCCTCAGACTGTTTTAATGACATATGACTATGGTAGGGACATTAAATTGGGAGCCCCTTTGATCGACAGCTAGTGATATGATAATGGACTTTGTTAAATATTTGCAAATAAAGATTTAGCTTTTACAGTAATTTGTTCATTCTTTCAAGCACAATCTTGTCTTCCAATAGCCTTGTCCATAATCACCTTAATGCAGGTAGGTGGTAGTATGAAGGCAACTTGTCAATAAATATAGAATTTTCTGCAGCAAACATACATCTCGTTTTACAAAATGTCAACAAATTTCCTTTTCATTTTTTTTCTATTTTTGGGCATAGAGTAACGCTGCCTCATAGCCCTTTGTAAGCAATAATTCCAGTAACATTTTAGTTACCAAAGCATTTACCTTTAATCCTAGCAGCTGGCCTCTATGGAAGGGGAATGAAAGGTAGATAAGTAAAGGATACTTAAATGGGGGAACTAAACCTGGTTCCGTCATGGGCACCACATCTTCTCTTCCTTGTTGCGATCTTCTTCTATCTTGGCCAGGTTGGGATGATGTTACTCCCGCACAGGCACACACGAGTTCATTCAAACCCGACAAGCGCAGGGGAAGCCAGGATATGTACAGTTTAGCGATTTCGACAAAAGAAGCAAGCAATCACTCAGGTAAGAATGCTTATTGAAGGGTCATCACCTTTCTCATTAAACAATAAAGCCCCGCCCGGTCACAAATTTATAAAAGGGATCTCCAGTTCAACTTTTAGAAGGTTAAGTAAAGTGGACATGTTGCTTTGTCCAGCTTGAGCAAAGATTTAATATAGGATGGTGAATCAGGTGGCCATGTTAAAATCAGGTGATGAAGGCAAAGCTTTCACAATATGGAAAAATTAAAGTGAAAAGAAGAGAATGGCCAACCATTAGGTGGTTGGCTACAGTTGCAGAAGTATGAACATTCAAACAAACAAAACAAACAAACCCAAATAGAACACTCTGGAGAAACAGTATCCAGGTGGTCATGTTGACATTGACTGCTAATAGTAATAATGTGTTATTATGATATAATGTATATAGTCATTGTTTTGCACAGAAATATCCGGTATAGATTGCTGGCTAAAAGTTAAAAATATAAAATATTTATATGCATTTTTCCTTGCCCCTTGCACAGTGATCCAATCAACAACCTTGCATGAGTTTTGCTGATTGGAGCCCCTTTCAAGGCAATGTTGGACTGCAGGAAATACAGAATGCTGTGCTCTGTGTGAGAGCATCAGTCTGGCTATAAAGCCTGTCTTCATTACAAAAATGGGGCTGCAAACGTTTTCTAAAAATGTAAGCTCTTTGCGCCTCTGTGAAGTGATAGTGATACCTGCACACTGGAGTTTTTATGCAAAGGTAAACTGAATTTAAATCTATCCAGTGCAGCAGAAAGCTGGGAATTTTAAGGCATGACCATACCACATCTGACATCTCATTTTTGGTATGCCAAGTGAAGGAGAGGAAAGGAAACCATAAAAGGTTTAAATACAAAATTATATTAGCTGAGCACTTACAGATACATCTGCAAGGTGCTCAAATAGTGAAAATTGTATACCTTGGGTAAGTATTAATTTACACGTCACATGCTAATTAAATTGAAGTTATGCTAGAATACATTTTATATTTGGCTTGTTGTATTTGCTTCCTATTATACACTATGATCAAATGAGAATGGAATAGCAATGTATTCCTAAATGTAACTTTTAAATGGAAGGTTAGCCATACATTGTCAGATCTCTCTTGACAGTATGCCCCTTCTTATAATTACATTTCTCTTCCTGAATGCTCTTTTCATGAATGAATCACGCAATGATTTCCAAGTATGCTGGAAACTCCCTTTGACCCATGCTGGGAACTTTTGTCGTGCACAAGTATTCAGTGGCCCTCATTTATGAATTCATATAAACCCAGCTATAGCTGGAAGGGATTTGATCATTGCATCACTGGTGAACATTACATGCTGCGTGACTGGGTTAACGTTTCAGTCTGCTTTAAATATGGTATCTGACTCTGAGAATTTCCCTGCAGGCTTGGGGCATAATTCTTAAAACTGTGATAAAATTGTGTGTCTGTGCTTTAGCATCTTAAAGTATTTAATGCAATTGTCAGATTTTCAGTATGGAATTTACAAAAGGATGAGAAATTATCTATATGTAAATGTATTACTTTAAACAGCATAATCCAGATTTTCTGTATGTCTCAACTATTCTAATTTGTTTTATCCTATTGCATGATGCATTTTATATTAATGTGTAATAACAGCCAAAAGTTACTTTGTCACTGAGACAGATAATTTGGCACTGGAAGAAGAATAAAATAGAGATTTTCCGATGTAGAAACCTGTTACAGTAAAAAGGTCAATGATGAGCCAAAAGAAGGATCATAAGGTTTCTTTTCCTGTATTAAAGACTTTTATTAAGTTTACAAAACTTACCTGTTCAAACTGAAATCTAAATAGTGTGTATGACGCATTGGTAGTAACCCACCCTTTACCGAGCATGCTAGCTCTTCAGTTAGGTTGTGGTGCACACAAGAGCCCTCTGTCATGTATTTTATATGTATTTGTAAAACAGGAACAAATAAGACAGATATTGAAAAAAGATTTTACAAAATTTAGGGAAAAAAAATTATTCCTTTAGATATTTTTTTTAAAAAACCACCTCATCCAGCAGACTCCTGAAGATGTCTTACATGTCTTCTGCCCACACTTCTTGCAAAATCAAACTGTAGAGCCCATAGAGTACTGTACAGCCACTGCAGTAAACTCTGCTGACAAATGTCTTACATATAAATAATGGAGAGGCCATTTATTATGCATCCCAAAGCTAGACTGTATCTGCTTCGGCATCCTCTGCAACTGTTGCTGAGTGACTTCCCAAATTTACATACTGGGCCCGATTTATCAAAGCTCTCCCAACCTGGAGAAGATAAACTATCATAGGAGATCCTGGGTCCAGGAAACGTGGATTGGATCTGGTCCAAGACTGAAAACATTCACTGACTAAGAGCAAATTTATTTTAAAAAATCTATTCCAGGTTTGCTGGATCCCCCACGTTCTCCTATGATAGTCTATCCTCTCCAGCCTTGGAGAGCTTTAATAAATTAGCCCCAATATTTCTATAGTATAGTAATATCTGTAGCATCCACATGTTGGTTACACTGGACTGTGTGGTCAAGTACCATCATGCCCTCATAATACACACTTTGGACTACAGTGTCCACATAATATACCCATTCTGCAAAGGAAGGAAGGCTAGTATTAGCAAATCAAAACACTGAGCAAGGTCAAGATTCGAAAAGTAGAGTTTAGAGACAAGGTTAAAGTTTAGTGAGATAGAGACAAGCAAGTTCAGCTAGAACACCTGGAAACAGCCAAGACCATGAATCAACTTCATATTATAATAAGTAACTAATAAGTAACCAGTGGGTGGACTGTGGTGTCCTATTAGAGGGACTAAAACTGTTTTAGAGGTATGCTAGCACCCAGCTTTGCTCCCACAGACTGCCTATACTAAATAAATGTAAGCTATGCCTGAAGCTATTCCATTACTACTCTCATAGTAAGGTGCAGTTAACTCTATGATAGCTATGGTATGAGCTGTCTACAAAACTCCTATTTACTTGGTGAGTATGCATTTGTTGGTAAATTAGGTAAAATATAGCTACATGCTGAAATCAGCATCTTACTGACTATATTTAAAGCTAGTCTATTTTTTGCAGTCTGTATTTTACTTTAGCAAATGAATAAAGTAATTTTGCAGATAATGCATAACACCAATTTCCAAAATTACCATGCACACATTTCCATAAAATATGCTTATGTCTGAAAGATGTAGCATTTCTAAGTTTAGGTAAAATGAACTGGCCTTGATTCCTGACATTTGAATAATCAAAGAAACCTGTTTCAAACAGAAAAAAAAAAGTTGAAAAAGTCAAGGGCTTATGAAAAAAATTACATAGAGTACTTCAAAGGCGCTTTCCTTTTATCCAATTTCCATACTTTAGGGAAAGATCAAGACAATTAGTTTTAAACATATAGCTTATAAAATCAGCAATAGTCTCTGGGTAAAGTCTTTGCTTGAAAATCAAGTCACGCAGGCTGCCTTCATTAAATACAACTAGAATGAGCACAGCATTAACTGACTAATGCGAGGCACAATGCCAAATGCAGTCTAATAAGACTGGATACCAGTTTGTAGAATAGATGAACCAGTGACTTTTTGTTGCCCTCATCAAGGAATACAGATATTGTCATCAAGGTTTAGTTACTTCGCACTTCCTATATTACATCCTAAGGTATCTATTTTGTCTCCTAAATCAGCAACAGATTTCTTATGTTCGATTCCACGTTTACCTCCTTGTTAAAGACCAATTATTGCCTTCTGCAAGAAACCATCAAGATAGTCAGGTCTACTGTGTGTGCTCTGTTCATGCAGGCTGGATAATTTGTGGGAATTTAATTAACATAAGTGCAGATGTGTATTGTTAGAGGGTGTGAGTGAGAAGGTGGTGGCAATAAGTAGAGCACAGCAGATTTCAATTAATCCATCACCCCTTACTTCTGCAAATAGAGCTAAATGCTGTAACGTATTCACCATGCATATATTTGCAGGTTGCTTTCTAGAAACACAATTATCTGATCCCATCACCTCCTTCATTTCATGTTTTTTCTTTTGCTATGCAGTTGGAATATATCAAGCATTACGTTTGTTTAAAGGCTAATATATTTTTTGTTGGTTAAAATGGAACAATGAACAATATATGATATTGCATATACATAAATGATATAGTCCAACAATAGAATTAACATGGCACTAGTTGTTCTTTATTCCATAGTTTTTATCACCTATTAATCCTAATAATAAATGTAATTTTTTTCACTACCTTTAACAGGTTAAGCTGCCCAGCAAAAGAAAAATTTGTAGGGTTTGGCATAAAACATTTATTATTTGATAAGGGTGCTTAGAAAAGTTAGCTTCTATTAATTATTATTACGCAGTATTTATATAGCGCAATCATATTACACAGCGCTGTACAAAGTCCATTGTCATGTCATTAGCTGTCCCTCAGAAGGGGCTCACAATCTAATGTCCCTACCATAGTCATATGTCTTTATTACAGTCTAAGGTCAATTTTTTTTGGGGGGTGTAGCTAATTAACCTAACTGCATGTTTTTGGGATATGGGAGGAAACCAGAGTACCCGGAGAAAACCTGCGCAGTTACGGGAGAACCT
Source organism: Pyxicephalus adspersus (assembly GCF_032062135.1). Lineage (NCBI taxonomy): Eukaryota > Metazoa > Chordata > Amphibia > Anura > Pyxicephalidae > Pyxicephalus > Pyxicephalus adspersus. The sequence continues at coordinate 130,254,793 of NC_092859.1, forward strand.
GCAAACTCCATGCAGATAGTATCCTGGCCGAGATTTGAACCTGTGACCTAGTGCTGCAAAGGTCAGAGCATTTAGCTTTCTTTATGTTCTCTCCATTGCCTCAGAAATTGTAGGTGATACTGACACTTCCTGTTTTGTTCCAATGAATTCTAAGCATGCCAAACTATGGTGGTGTGGTCAGTTTGCATCCCTGGGATGCAGCATTAAGTTTCAGGAATGGTTGTATCTACTATTGTCAGTCCTGTGCATAGCCCTGTCCAACCCTGCACAGATTGTATGACAGTTGCTTCCAATATTGTCTAAACTCCCCACTGTGTGTGACACTTTGGACCTGATTTATTAAAGCTTTTCAAGGCTGGAGAATATACAAATTAATCAGCTAACCTGGATGATCCTGCAAACCTGGAATGGATTTCTTAAAAATAATTTGCCAAATGTTTTTAGTCCTGGACCAAATCCATTCCAAGTTTACTGGATCACCCTGCTTCACTGATGAAAGTGTATCTTCTCCAACCTTGGAGAGCTTTATTAAATTTGTTTTTCTGGCATCGGCACACTGCCTACCTGTTTTGCAGAAAAATACCCATGCCCCCTACTAGAGGGTATAGGGACAGAATGGAGGCTGTGTGGTCATGTGACTGTAGGATGAAATAGGACGATTAATATTTAAAGAAAAGTAATCTAACATTTATTGGAACAATCTATCAGCTTTCTGTGACTATTGGTTAATAAATGTATACTTACATATACTGTAAAATTCATCTACAATTGCAAGTCTGTCCAAGACTTCCCTGTTTACCTTGTTAAAGAAAAATGTATCCATTAGTTGTTACAGCCCTGATGAAGGGGAGGCTGTGTGACCCCTGAAAACATTCTTTTTGGTTATTTTTGATTGAATAATACAATTATTTTTTGATTCATAATAAAATTGGTGGGTTGCTCATCTTCCTCTGCTTGCTTTAGGTATGGTCTGTGAACTATATATTTGTGGACCACCTGTAATATGGGATGCCTAACCAGAACAAATATTGCTATTGTATCCTGAATTTTGAAGTTACATTGCCTCTTGATCTTTATTATTATTATTATTATTACTTTAAATTACTTTATTATTATAGTGCCAACATATTACACAGTGCTTTACATTAATTAGGGGTTGCAAATGACAGACAGGTACAGACAGTGACACAGGAGGAGGATGTCTTATCTTAAAATAAAGACTCAGGAATCATTTTAGGAATACCCAAATAACGAATATATTTTGTGCTTACTGCAAATACATTTTAAACTTTTTTTTCCCAATGATAATACCTTCATAGAAGAAAACTGTGTGACTTGAATCTGATTAAACATATCCTGAGGGCAGCTGTGTTATTTTATAACCCACTGTCGTCTTTAGCTTCACAAAACAAACATACATGGGATGTTACGTGACGCATTGTTTGCTTTGCATCTGGTTGTGTCAGCTCTCATTGCGCTCAGCTCTACAAATGAAATCCGATGTGACCTGACACAGCACTGTACATGTGTCACCTTGCAGCACACATTCAAAAGAGCTTCTCTGTGTTTAGTCTCTTTTTATTGAACATGGCATTACCTGACTTGAATGTACAATCTGTTGTAACACACAAAAACATGAGCGGCGGGCATTGCCAGCAAGTTACCCACTGGTTAGAATGCTTCATATTTTAGAGTAAGCATGAGTGATTAGATATTGATATAGATTGCTGGTAGATTCCTAAAAGGCATCTCTGATTCAAGGATCCAGTTCCAGTTATGTCCATGAACCTAAGAAGAAAAAAATTTTATTTCCTAGAACAATTGAGACAAGCTGATCTGGCATTTTTTAGCCTTCTATTTCATTGTGCATTAAAATAGACAGATCACAGAAAAATTCCTTGTCCTGATATTCTCCATATTTTGTATGTAGACTATATAAAGCTAGCAAAGGTGTGATTGTTTCTGCTAGGAAAAAATCCAGTTGGAGCTGAAGAATAGAGGAGAGATACTAGCAAGAAGCATGCTGCAAAAGTAGAGTGAGAGAATAAATGTTTTCCATATAACCGGGACTATACATTAAAAGCAAAAAATTGTGAGCAAGTAGCTCCTAAATGTATAGTACACAATCCCAGCATATCCGGGCACCTGGAATAAATTACCGCCATTCTGAATGTTAAGATGGCCAAAGACCCAAACCCAGTAGAAGAGTTGGTAAAAATGTTTGGCACCGGAAGTGGAGCAAAGAGAGATGGATTTAATTCTGTTTCAATAGAGAGGCCTTTAGCCATAAGACATTGGGCCCAGGGCTTACATGACAGGGTGTGAGGCCTAGCCCAGGGGTGTAAAGGGTTAACCAAATGTAATAATGCTGGGAGGGGCTGTGCTAGTGTGGGGCATGAGATAGGAGGGGAGTAGGCATAGGATGAGTTAAAAGAAGGAAAACAGAAGTGGGAGGCCCTCTTTTAGGAAGGAAAACTTTCCTGCCCACCCCTTTTTCTTATTTTTATGATTTGGAAGTTTGGCAAGTTTTTGCGGTTGGGGTCCAGGAAGGCAAGGATCCTGTGCTTGTTAAAGTGGATTTCGGCAGGGGGGATCCTCTTTGGTGGAGTCCTCCCCTTTATGGTGAACAGATGATCATGGCTCCTGAGGGGGTGCTGGGCGAATAGGGGCCAAGGTGGAGATTTTGGAAGAGTTTTTTTTGTCACAAATTTGTGATTGGATTTTAATTTGTCATTTACTTGAATTGTTGGTGTGTTATGCAAGCGGGTGTGGACCCACTGTGCCACTGACTGGGTATGCTCCAGAGGGCCGTGACTAAGCCGCTACCAGGTCTTCGCTAGAGCCTCTGATGGTGAGGATAGGCTTGGACTGCGGGGTAGCTGCCAGGTGCCACTCCAGAGCAATCCCCAGGCCAGTGGCAGCTGACCACAGGAGTCAGGAAACCCGGTGCAAGCACCGAAGGGCTTGCGTGGCCAAGAAGTCCATAAACAAGGATCCAAGATCAGGGTCAGGCGGAAATCAGGCAAAGTCCAAAAACGTAATCCGAGGTCAGGGTCAGGCAGCAAACAGGCAAAGTCCAAAAACGTAATCCGAGGTCAGGGTCAGGCAGCAAACAGGCAAAGTCCAAAAACGAAAGCAAGGTCCGGTACACAGCAAAGCAAAACAGAGAAAACACCTTAGCACTGAGAGTTACACAAGGTAAACCAGAGATTGCTCAGGCAACTTCCTGTAGTAGGAGGTGCCTTTAAATACCTGCAGGAAACCAGCCATAGGCTATAGAAAACAGAGGACGTGTATGTGTTACCTCATAGATTAAGAGAGACACACCCACGCCAGCTCAAACACCAGAGCAAGTCTCAGCATGAAGGAAACACAGGCATGGAACACAGGTAGTGGGGTTACCTGAAAGATTGGACCCGGCACCCGTGCCTGCAAAAAGGAGCAGCGGCGCCGGCACGACCAGCAGTGCTAACATGGTGTTTGTGAATTTTAATGGTTGGAGGGAATGATTGGTAAGCAGGAGGGGGTTGGGGGGAGGCAGAGGTTCTGCTGCTGAAGTTAGAGGGTGAGATAGAAGGTCCAAGCTACCCTGGTCATGGTGCGTGCATTACCATATTTATATATTAGCTGACTTCAGAGTTTGTGATCAATGTGGGTTGTTAGGTAGTTACATATTCACAGCAGTTCTGGGGCACAGAGGGCAAAGCTTTCAGTCTGCAGGGTAGTGTGTGAATAAAAGGACAATGAGGCAATATGGATTCAATAATATCCAGTCATAGGTGTTTTGTGGAGGAATGAAGTTACATACTTACATTTTGGGTTGAAGCCACCAAGTCCATCAAGTTTAACCACTAGGTAAATAGGCAAACATTCTGCATAATATAGATAAAACTCTATACACAAATTTAAGCTAGTATAAAATGGGTAAGCAGTGATGCACTATGCATGTTATGTATACTATGCTACATTTATTACTTGACATATGTTGATGCATATATGTGTGCAGTCTATCACACAGAAACAGAACAATATGGTATACATCAAGGATTTTTATATGCAGTATGATCCATAAAGTTAAAGAAAATGCATATCTGCTAAATGAATGAGAAATACATAAAAGAGCAAATACAAGGTATGAAAAAAGAAATAAACTATCCAATCAGCATATGCTAAGGTGGCAAGCTGAAATAAAACAACCCACAGGCACATAAACAATTTAAAGCTCAAATTGTGCCATTGAGAGGTTATTTTACAAACTTTGAGATTGGTCTTTAAAGGGTTAATGCAATTTCATTGGGGAAAGGTCACTGATGAAATTATTGCTGGTTATTAAAAAAATATTGCACGGGCTCTGGAAACTAGTCACTAATTAAATTTTAGGGATTTACACTAGAGTGATCACTAAGAGGTTATCACATGTGTTGATTGCAAATACATTGAGGACTGGTCATTGGGGAAGAATAAAATAGTAAACTGAAACATGATTAATGACAGTACCTAGTTTGAATATCAGTCACTTGCTATTGTACATATTCTGGAGGTGGATCACTAAAATATAATATAGAAATATTGATCATTGAAGGACTAACACATATACACTGGAGACTGGTCACTAAGGGTTTATTATACATGCTTTGAAGAATGGTTATTGACGGGTTAAAGTGGAATTCACTGACCTAGTGGTGCAAGTATGCTCATTATATTTTAAATCAAACTAAAAAAAATTACAATGACTACTCTTGAAAGTTCGACTGATGTAAAGCAGTTTATTATAGTTAGTGTCTGCTCATCTGTGATTGAATTAGGTTGTCTTAATAGACTTACATCATTATATATACTGTATACACAAGTGTTGAGTGAGCCAGGAGGCATTTAATACATCTGTCAGTATGCCAGTATTGTATAGGTTTCATCCCTTTTCCTTAATCAATACTATCTTCTTTAGCAACCGTTATTTAAGGATGACCGGCTGCAACAACAATGAAGGACAACTATAAAATCTTGCAACAATGTTGGATCATATGTGCTCCCCAGAACGAGATAAGCAAGGCATGTCTCTATCTACATCTAGAATTATTTAGAAGGATAATTTAAAAGTGATGGTAAAAAATATAAAGATATTGTATTGAAATAAAAGAGGAAATCCTAAGCATTTCATTTTTTATTATATGCAAGTAAATTAAATAAGATATCCCAATAGATTGATTTAATCACCTAGATTGTAAGTACAATTTTAAATCGTGTGTACACAGGGCTATAGTATTTGATTAAAACATTTACATACTGTGCTTCTTTTTAGACCCTACCTGTGCTCTGATTGCAATGTTCTTTCGTTAGGGCTTCTGTTCTTCTGCTACCCTGGTCCTGAAGATTGCCTTCTTCTGTTTCTGTACGTGCAGTCTTAAAGTAGAATTATCCTTTTTATTTGTTCTGGTAAGCTGTGCCCATGCATAGGATGGCTTACTAATGTCATAATTATTATTATTATTATTACTTTTATGATGGACCTTGGGGAAAAAGCTTTACCATTGCATTTGATCCCCCTCTCCAATGCAAAGGTTAGCTGCTCATTTTGCCCAGGGAATGATAAAGAAGCTACCCCTATTTCTTGCTTCCTGCTTGTTTCCTTGCTCCCTGTTTTCACTGGTCACTGCATCATTCTGAAATATCAGATAGTAGAGGTGAAGGCTGACTTCTAGGAGCGAAAGGAGTATGATAAGTGTTCATCATTCCCTAGGCAATAAAGCATTTAACCCCTACAGTGGCAACTAGGACATCATGATCCAGTTGACTGTTGGAGCATTCAAATTGCTTGTACTAGGGTTTTTGTGATCTTGATTTCTTTATCTTGTATCCTTTTCCCATTCTTGCTCTTGCCATCCTGGTCATGGAGAGTTTTTAGTTCCCTAGTCACTCCCAAGTTCCACATATTTTTCCATAGCTCTGACCCTCAGTTTGTATCTTTCCTGTTCCCTGTTGGTTCTATTTTGTCTATACCCTGTTATCTCCACGTATTCTACTTCTTGCTCGACAAGACCTTCCTGGAATGCCTGGCATTAGACTCTGGCATTAGAATTGACAATTTACCTCTAAAGATGTTGGTTGTGATTCTTGGCTGCCATTACCCATGTCAACCATATTTATCCAATAACCTCAACAACTCCACAGCTTTCTTCACCAGGGAACAACTGAACTCTGGTATTTAAACTAACCAGCAATGTTAAATGTTTATTTATGTCTAGGGGGAATAAAAGAAGGAGATTTGCTTACCCCATCCCTTGCTTCTGTTTCATCTGATGCTCTAGGCTGTGGCTGGGACCTTGGTGTCCTCAACTACAATGCAGGGCTCCAGGGTCTGCATTATAAGAAAGAAAGTCAGTTCCCTCTCTAATAAATGTGATGATAATTTAATTATTGAGGTGGAAGGGCAGACTGGTTTTAAATCTTGAGTTAGGTTTTAGGGCTTGGGAGCACTCAAACACAGAGCAGGCACATAAAATGTCCATTATAGGTGGCTGCTGTAGCTGAAGCATGTCAAAGCAGTGATTATCGGACCTTCACAAAGACATTGACCCTTCACCATAATCCATCTTCACCTTAATGTACTGCTGCTCTAATTCAGTGTAAGACTCAGTACAAAAACAATAGGCTTCTATACTACAAAACATTTGTATACCACTTAAAAAGTCTTAGTTACATTTATTTTATCCACAAAGTTTCAGTCTTGTAACAAATTGTACCTGAAATGCTCCCTACCTATTTCCTGGCTGAGAAATGGAGAAACACGTTATAAAAGGAGCCCCTAAACCTATTTATTACATTTTTTTTTTGGGGGGGGGGGCCATTGGTAAAAAATTGAATTGCCCCGAAGTGGTGATTTCTTGTATAAACATAAATGTGGCCTCCTAATCTCCCACCTGCACTCTCTGATGCTTAATGTGGGTGACCCTTCTTACTGGGGTAAGGTTTAAATATAAAAAGCAATTCAATTTCAGAATATTTTTTGAAATATCTTAGAGGGGTATTTATTAATCTTTCTACAGCTGATTCCATTGACATTCAGGTTTTCCCTGCAAGATTTGTCCAAACAAAAATATTTATTGCCCACATCTGATGGAAAAAGTGTTTTCCTATACACCATTTCATGCAAAATTATAACTCAGGGATTGTATATTCACTTGCCACATTCTCCCATTGATTACCTTTAACAATATACAAAAAATAGTTCATGTGGGAAATGTCAAGGGATGTTTTTGTAAATTAAAGCTTATGGATGTGTGTGTTTTTATTTTCATAAATTATTAATTTTATTTTAAAATTACAAAAACATCATGTACCACGTTAAGGCAGTAGAGTGAATCCTGCCTGAAAATGCAGAACAAACTCCACTGAATGGTGTTTTATAGATATATTTTTTTAACATTTTTCCCCAAAAATAAAACAGAAAGTTTGTGCTTTAAGTGATACCCTTAGTCTACTACTCACATATAAAAGAAATATAATTTGTCTTTTATCATTCAAGTTAGGCTGCACACATCTCTCATCACTCATTGCCCTAATAACGGATCTGTCTTTTTATGCCAACCTGACACTAGGTGCAAACAATAGCCCACTGACAACTGGGCTCTCAATACAATGGAATTACTGATAATTAGAGCCCAGCTGCAATAGGCTCAGCATCATTGCTCTGGAATAATATACAACTACATTATTGTTCTTTGTTATTAGGGAACATACTGCAGAATTCAGGGGCGAAATCACAGAATGCGCCAAACTGTAAATGCTTGGAATCAATATTTTATTCATCTAACATTCTTTCATGAAAAGCTTAATTATCCTCCAGGCAACAACCTCTGAAGTTTGGTAATGACCTGCTCTGCAGAAGCAACATTCAGCTTAACATAAGGGAATATTGGAAGTACAGAGCTTAGGGGACCTATTAAATTCAGTGTCACGGTTACTTATTTCTTAAAGGAGATTTGACAGCTGCTGTCATTAAAAAAATAACATAATAAAGTCTACAGAGTTTTTAGGAAACCATACCTGCTAGAGAAAATAAATGAATAAAACATACATACCTTTTTAAAACATGATTTCTGAATAATACACATAACACTTCTTCTACTAACTTTTTTGGCTACTAGGCCAAGTCAAGAAGGCACACTAGACCGGACTCCCTCTCAAGTCCTGCGCTGATGGCTCTGCTCCCCACCAGGAACGCCCCTGAAAGGAAATCCCTCTCCTTCGCAATGCATACGGAGGAGAGGGGACACCCCTGCAAGGAAATCCCTCTCCTTCGCAATGCATGCGGAGGAGAGATGACGCCCCTGCAAGGAAATCCCTCTTTTCCACAATTCATACGGAGGAGAGGGAATGTCCTCTTGCCCTGGCGGCGGAAGTGGTAACGCTGGCTGCGGTAAATAGGGAAGGGAGGCATAACAAGGAGGCTCCAGAGCCGACCCCTGCCGGCCAGTATTAGGCCGGATCGACCATGGGGGGGCGCTAGGCCAGAACAGACTACTGACCAGGCCGTATCTAGCCTAAAGGCCAGAGTTTGCTGACCTCTGTACTAGACCATGGTTTCTCAAACTTTTTAACCTTGCAATAAATGTTGGGTGTCAAGAACCCCTGATAAAATGAATTAATTGAAGGCTGGTGATGTGAGGAATGCCCCAATTACAATGTTAATCATATTACCACCCTTCCAGACAGCTAAAAAAGGTCACTGGTGCCTACTGGCTCTGCCAAAATTGAACCCAGAACTATGTAGGTGCCATCAGGTGAGATCAATCGGCCAAGGAATGACCACTGTAGGAACCTTACAGTTCAAATGCACTCTGGTTGAGAACAGTTGTACTAGACAGAGTAAAATAAAAGAGGTTGGACACTAAATACTGATGAGGAAATTATGCATTGTGATTTTGATTTAATGTTAAGTGAATAGTCTTGCATATAATTTGATGGCTGTTTGCCTGTATGAGTGGGGAAATTCATTATTGTAAATATTTAACAGTGATATAGTAACCTTTACATGGAACTTATTCTAAAAAATAAAAGTTGTTTGTATTATGCTATAAAAAATATACTTATATTATTTTATATATTATATATAGGATATACTGAATGACACTGGTAAAATGGCTCACTGTTATTCTTCCCCACAGGAAGATCAAGTTTATATTTCTGCTTTATTTATGGAACATGGAACAGTTGCCAGTTGTGTTGGCAGTTTTACAGGTGATTGGTACAAGACTAAAGCTAGCCATAGATCCTAAAAAATATAGTACTCTGTACAATCAGTAGAAACTGTAACCTTTGTAATAGAAGAAATCTATTCAGTTTGCATCAAACCAGACACTATGTAGTTGGTAAGTCTAAGGCTGGGTTCATACTGGTGTGCTGCATTAACATGCACTATACCATGCTATAAAATATGTTGCATTTAGGCTGCCCACAAACTAAAAGGGACAGCCTAACACCCCAAAATGCACCAAAAAAAGGTACATTCTGCATTTGTGGCAGGGCACAACAAGCACCTTACTGCATTACCACATACTATGCTCATTTGCCAAGCAACTGCATTGAAAATGTGTCTCGGGGTGCCAATCAAAATGTACTACCACTGCTTGACAGTGTTAAATTGGTCTTAACTAAACTTTAAAATTCAAAATTACATCCAGGCAGGGCCTTTATTACAGAACAGACAGGCAACATCCCATCTTTATCTGATTTTAAATACACTCACCTGTTCCTGTTCCATTGTGGGTACCGCATCTTATTTTTCTCCTGCTTCCAGATTTATCCCATCTTGACTGGCCAGGCTGGGATGACATAATGCCCATGCAAGCAAGAATTCATTAAGTCCCGGTACATCCCAGTATTTTACACTGTGCATATGTAGCAATCAAGCAGGTAAGTAAGTTTTATTGCAGAAAGGTCGTTACTTATCCCTTTCTGCAACAAATACCTGCTAAATCCCAAATTTTCAAAGTAGAACTTCCTTTCACTATAAAATAATTGTACAAACAGATATTACCATGTATGATCATTATAAGGGTCTTGTTATTCTAACACTGTTGGCAACCTGGCAACATTATTAACAAAGATGAGAGAACACTTAACTGCTCCAACAGCATCTCTCCTTGCAGGATAAGTCAGTAAGATGCCCATCTTCCTGCTTACTTGTTATAGTAACAGTAGTAAAATTCTGCAGCATTATAGCTGGGAAAGGAGCAGCCATGTACAGTGAAGTTACCTTCAGCAACACGATTACTAATGATGATATAGCCCTCAGGTAGCTGAATGGCCCATATGGCAAACTAGTCCTACTTTATGTGTGGATTTCACCATTATTCCTAATGTACATTGGCTATTTAGCGTATCTTTTACAAGGTAGGGCTACAGTCAGTGACCTGTAAAAACAGCTATTCCTGTGTTGCAGACACTACATTCAGCAGAGACAAAGTACCAGCCCAATATAAATATTATATAATTATTTAATTTAAATTCTTGTGTGGCTTGTGGTACAGCAAATCTGCAGAGATTAGGGCACCAGTTTGTGCAGAGGAGTGTGTCAGAAAGAAATGATGCTGGCTATGTGGGTGTCAGTAAAAGGCAGAACATAATATAAAAAGTGTTAAGTTTTAAAATAAAGCATGAACCAAAAAATGCTGTATATGATTGACTTCAGAGAGATGTAAAGTAAAAATTTTGCATGTATGGAATTCACTGAAAATATATTATGGAACTTAGTTTTGTAGTAGAAAACATGACAAGATTGGTAATATACATTTCTATTCCTTTATAGTTCATCTGCACTTTAATTCTACAAGTAAGACATTGCACTACCGATAATTAAAGCAACTGTGAGCAAAGTGGCATATATGTATAAAATACATTGATAAAAGGCAACAGCCTGCAAACCCAAACAAACTGGTACTTAGTTTTCATGATAATCATAAAAATTAAAATCATGCTAGATGTTTTACACTGCAAATGATCTTTCATGAATATTTCCAGAGACTGAAGAACAAACAAGCTGTACACACACAGCTATGTTGTATTTCACCAAGAGAAGAGGGGCAAAACAAGCAAGTGGCAAACTAATCCACTCTTTCCTATAAAAAGTACACAATGCCCCCCCCCACACACACACACACACACACACACCCCCTGCTGGTTAGATAATGATCCACTAGGACAGATTGATGGTCACTACTGTTTGCCTTGGGCAACAATAACCTAGTGTGTGTATGAAGCTTTAGGCCAGGAGTTCATTTAGTGAAGTTTAGTCTGTTCACTTACTAAAATGAATTATCACTCTGCAAGGGATTTCCTAGCTAAGTGAATGAGTTGAAGCTCTGCTAACTTCAGCCATCCAATCATATGCAAGGAAAAATGCAAGTGATTGGAAATTCTTGCAAAGTGTTTTTTTCATCATATTTACAGTACTAGTTCTTGTGAATTATCCATTCCAGAGTAACATCTTACTTTGCACAGTTTACTATGTATTTGTATATTGTTTTAATGGAAACTAGCCTTCTTGTCCTTACTGGCTTTTTTCCCTTAGAAGGATCTGGTTGATCATACCTCCCTGCCTTTTTGTAATATTTTACCAATGCCAAGCACATTCATGCAGGGTGACCAGTTTGCTTCCAAGTCATATAGGACACTGCAATGGTCGATTTACACCAGTGGCTCTCAACAGGAGATGTAGTGTCAATACTGTACTTACTACTGGAATTCAGTATACAAAAACAGGGAATTTACTTTCCTACCATGTTGGATCCATATACGCCCACGAACATACTAGGCTTTGGAAAGGAGAATCAATGGAGGCTGTGAGATCATGTGACCACTGAAGACATCAACTGAAATAGGTGAAAAACATTTTTATTTCTATAAATAAATATTTGAATACAACATATTAAATAAGAAAATTGAATTAGTAATAATGGCGGCTAAATGTTAGGGAGCAGAACTGAGTGTGGGTTTACAAGTATTGAAACACCTTTTCTAAATCAACCTAGTTGACAGGAGGAACTATCTATCTATCTATCTATCTATCTATCTATCTATCATCATCTATCTATCTATCTATCTATCTATCTATCTATCTATCTATCTATCATCATCATCTATCTAGGCTCATATCACAGTAGTTCTGCAGCAAGATGTAGCGTGCACCGTCTGTGGAGCTCATTCATATGCAAGGTACAAATTTTGTGTCTTGTGTCTTGTCTCAGGCATTGAGATGAAAACAAAGGACCCTCCAAGTAAACAATACTTATAATTCTCAGGTCCCTGTGCTGGAGTACTGATATATTATCCTACAACTTGTATAATCGAATCTGACATAATACAAGGAAAGTCCTCAGCTTCATCCCCGGGCAGATGTTATCCTTTAACAAAGTTTGCATAGGAAGGTCACCTGTGGCTAAGCAGAGGAACCATTAAGCGGTAATTGTCTGCTGGAACAAAACAGACACAAAACATCCCATCTGCTAGTCCTTTAGTGTTACAATAGTTATAGAGAATATTTTCATACTCAGATATAAAGCTCACTGTGATCATTAAAACAAGTGTGCATACAGGAAACCTTTGGGAGAAAACACAAACAGGTCAAAGCTAAGTCAACTACAAAAGGCTCTGAGCTACAAACGTTTTTGCTTGCCTCATCAGACCCATAATATTCTGTTGGCTTCTCGGTAGGATTGTGATAGAAGAGAAACATTGCTGGTCAAATCAGAAAATTCTTTCTTTTTCCTAAGAAAATCATGAGACCCCCAGGAGCTAGAAGTATTTCCTGAGTTTTGTACACTTCCGCATAAGCCAAGAAGACATAAAACTTACAATTACTAAAGTTACCAACAGATTATCTCATAATGTACTCACAGCTGGAAGAATGTCATTGCTCTAATTAGAACAAAAGATAATGGCTGTTTTCATTCAGGAAACAATCATAAAAATGAAGTTGTTCCACATAAACAACAGCTAATCAAGTGCTGTGCGGCTACTGTAGAGATTTTGTACAAGCACACTATAGCCCTTTAGAGGAAATATAAGACGAGCATCAAGTAATAGGAGGACAAGGCCTGACTGGTCACTGGGGGCAAGCTGTGCCCTGCTTAATGACTGCTTTATAAAACTGTCATGGTTTAAAGGACCACATCATGCTGTATCAACTAAATACAAACATTTGTCGTATAAATACAGGTTTACTGTAAATGAACCTACAAACATACCTCAGAAGTCTCTCCATGTCTATGGTGTGAGCACAACCAACCTCACATCTGAATTCCAGACCTAACCTTTAGCTTTGCACAGTTCTATAGGATACTCCTAAAGCCAGTAATAAAAGCAAGCCAAATAAAACACATCATATTTTCTTGCTGAAAGACAACAATATAAAACGCTTTCCTTCCCAGTAAACCCCCCCCCCCCCCCCCCCCCCTTCCCCACCAACACCATTAGTTTCATTCATTGAATTTCAGTTATTTCAGTCGTGCAAGCTCAGCATCACATATTTGAATAATTTCTCCCTGCCTCACCTACTACCAGCCAGTATCTGTTTTGGACAGAGAAAAAGAAGCACAGAGAGGTAGCCACAGTAAGATTTTATTCAAAAATTGGGGGAGAAACCAAAGAAGGCTTTATATGCATATATATATATATATATATATATATATATATATATTTAAAAAATATATATATATACACACAGTAGAAACTTGGTTATTCGCCACCCACGAGGAATGGCACATTCCAGATAAGTGTAGTTTCCAGTTAACTGAGATTACTCTCAAACTGAGGTTTCCTAGCCATTCAGCACTAGAATTGAATGAGAAAACTTGTCCCCATTCACCTCTAGTGCTGAATGGCTGAATGGCTGAGAATAGAGAAACCCTGATGATGCTTGAGCCATCATCAGGGTTTCCCTTTTCTCAGCCAATCACGGAGCAGAGCTCTGCTTTGTTCTCCTGACAGCTCTGCTCTCCTGATTGCTCCCGCAGTCCCAGCGGAGCTGTGGTATGTGTGCTTGGATGCAGAACACATGCCACAGCTCCGCCAGGAACAATAAAGAAAGCGGAGCTGACGGTGCCGGTTATCTGAGTTCCGGATAACCGGGGTTCTACTGTAAATATAAATTTATATATATATATATATATATATATATACACACACACACAACTTCAGAAAGTTCATATCTGAGCAAGAAAAAAAAAATATAAATATTCAGTACACGTATTGTCTATTGCATTGTCTCTTTGAAAACATTGAATGTACAAAATATTTAACTGTTGATCTTACAGAAGTGTATTTTAAACTTCTTGATTAGTCTTACTGACAGACATGTGCAGCATGCGGAACACTAAGCGTTGTTTTTTACAGATTTGACCAATTTTTTCCCTTGTACTAAATGATCGGGGATGATGTACACAATAGGTTCAATGCAAAACATGTGCGTTTAGGTCTTCTAGAATCACCAAGTTTTATAGTTTTTCCAAAGTATACAACCGCAAGGCAATGCACTACCTTTGCCTTTGAACCTAGTTAGTCAGCTTGCACAGAAGTCCCAATAAGACACAATAAAAATCTGTGCACCAAGCAGCCACATTGACAAGCTTCTAATATTCTGCAAAGGGAGACACATGTTAGGGTATAAGTAATCTCCTTACTAAATGTTATGTACATAGCAAAATGCTAGGTGTCCTTAACACTTTTGTAAGCAGTAAGGTTGGGAAGGGTGACCTTTTGTATCTATTGGTAAATCGGAATACTGCTTCTGTAGAACCTCCTGTGCAACTTCTCCATGTCTACATGAAGTACAGCAGTTTTACTCAACCATGGTGTCCTCCAGAGGCTGCTTGGGGTTCCTTAAGAAATGAGCAATTTGTGGTTCATAGGTTAGTTTTACTAACACCAAAGACATTCTTACCACTGGCCAGCAATCTAAGAGGCATTCTTTCCACTGACAACCACGTTAATGCATTGTGAGCTGGCGATATAGTAATTATAGCAGGGGTTCCCTGAAGACCCAAACGTTATTTCAGGGGTTCCTCAATGTTAAAATGGCCAAGAAACACTGGACTACAGTGATTACAGGATGCATATGTTTTTTATGCACAGAGAATACATAAACATATAAATAATCTCCCATTATTATTATAACCTCCCATTTTTATAACCTGGAACTTCTTCATATTTTTACTGCCGGAAGTAATGCACTGATCTCCTCTGCACTTCCAGGTTCGAAGTTGTGAAACCATTGTGTTTCCACTTTTATCCTCATCCCACCACATCTGCCACTGCAACTGTGCCCCTTATCACTGCTAGATGAGGTTAAGGTACAATCCCATAAAAGAGTTGCCTCCTGTTGCCTTCCTACCCCCTTTTAACTTCTGCTGTCCAATGTTACAATGGTTTTACTCTGTTTTAAAGTAAAATAAATGGAAAGGCTGACATGACACAGAAACTCTTTTGCAATAGTACAAACAACAATATACAGCTGTTTAAAATCATTTATATTTAGCAATAAAATACAATTAACCCCAAACCACTAAAGATCCTTCCAATTTCCAATCCATTTTTGTTTGACATGTTTGGCAGGAAGATGACATTGCTATAAATGTCTGATATAATGGAGGGATTAAAACCAATGTGTCCTAGGAGCTGACATACTCTACATGGTGAGTCTCACAGCCCCTTTAAGGAATAGCTGAACATAAATGATGGTGTTGGGAAGCACAAAAAACAAGAATTTTTTAGGGCAATGTCTAAGTCTGCTGGCTCCAAAAAAACTTTACATCCTATCTTTCAGAAAAAAAAAAAAGAAAAGTGTAAGATCACACATACAAATACTTGTATTTAGTCTTTCTACTAATATAGAAAGAAAAAAATATTGTAGTAATAAGTAAGTAATGACCAGGATAGAAGAGACCCAGGAAAGAAACATACCAATGCCTTCGAGACAGCCACGTATGGTACTTTAAAAGGGAATTTTCTACTAACGAATGTGGCCTAGGAGCTGACATACTCTGTAATCAAATCCAATAGATATAAATTATATGCAACATAGGAATACTTAGAAATTGTGATATTATCAGGAAGTGACCATGGCCAGTGGTTATAGTGTACCTGCATTTTTTAGTTCTCAGTGCAGCTGGAGATGTTTTTAATTGACTGTGACCCCATGCAGTAAACTGGCTTAAAGTAAAGGTTGTTCTTGCATCCTGACCTACTTTTACATGTTGGAGTGATATAAAATATATTTAAGGTCTTGTTAAAGGTCAGAGTGGTTAAGTCAGTGGTACTGTCCTATTTACCAATTATGGTGCTCTATATAATTATCCTAACACATGCTGGTTCTATTGAATCACAGCAGTTTTCATTGATGGTTATAGTTGAGTTTATTAGTAGCAATCAGAGTTCTTCCCATTTATAAAAACTGCCAGCTGGGATAAATTGATGTTTGTACTTGGCAAAGAAAGAGACTGGAACTTCCTAATAGTGCAAGTTTTTGTTTCTCTTACAGATAAATATAATAATTTGCGTATATTTTACATACAGACAAATACATAAACCAAAATGACAAGTCTTTATTATTAACTTGTATTTATATAGCACCAACATATTATGCAGTCTATATCATATCCCTAACTGTTTGTCAAAGGGGCTTACAAGGTAATGTCTGTTCCATAATCAAAAATCAATAACACAGTTTAAGGCCAATTTTATGGGGAAATCAATTACCCTAATTGTATGTTTTTGGGATGTGGGAGAAAACTGGTGTGAACAGAGAAAATCCAAGCAAACACAGGGAGAACATACAAACTCTATACTGATAGTGTCCTGGCCGAGATTCAAACCTGGAACCTAGTGCCACAGAGGCAAGAGTGCTAGCCGCGGAGCCAATCGTGCAGCTCTGTATTGTACTATGGGTGCTAATTTCCAGGTGAGCTTTGCAAATATCAGTAGAGAGTAATGTGGCCTTTCTTAAGCAATACCTTTTTTCCTTGCAACCCAGCCATACAAGTCTCATTTGTAGGCCATTTCTGATTATTGTTGTCACGTGAAGATAAGGACTATACTTTGCCAAAAGTTCCTATAACTTCTACAAAATTTGCCATAGGCCTCTTGGAAGCTTCCCTGACCTATCTTTTCCTTGTTCATTCATTCAGTGTGGTGCAAAAGCCTGATCTAAGGAAAGTTGTAGTAATACCAAATCTTCCACTTCTTAATTATGGACTTTTACTGAATTCGTAAGGATTAGTAACGCCTTTTTTATCCATCTACTGACTTGTGCCTGTCCACAACTTTATCTAATGTTATCTTTTGACAGTTCCCGTCACACGTAGATGATTTTTTGTTTTTTTCATTTGCATTACCAGTCATTGGAAGGCTCAGAAATAGCTGTTTTTATACTGAATAAATCAAAATGATTGCAATTGATCACAGGTGGAAGCCAATCATGTAGCTTGGTGTGCAATGGAGAAGTAAGCTATATCTGATTAGGTTTACATGTATTTTTAGGAGCAGGGGGTACCTATATCCATCTACGTTATTCTGTTTTTTTCCTACGTGTCTATATTTTATTGTTTATTTGAATGGTATAAGTTGCACTACAGTTGGAGTTGTAAGTACAGCTTGAAAATTATTTTGCGTGCATATGTCTTTTTTTTAAGCTAAGCATCAAAATGTGAATATTTTGTAAGGGGTAGTTTTTATCTTCATTGTAATATTACAAAGTAAGCACAACACAAAATAATTAATGAATGTTATAGTGCAGTGTTATGGTGCTTTCATCCCCATAAAATGGCCGAGCGAAAAATTAGCAGCAAAATCTGCTTGTGTGTTCCAGTACTAGGAAATTTATGCAGATCTGAAAATTCTTGATTTGAATTGTGAAGTTTTTTGCATTTCCTCTAACAGTATAAAAAGTTTTATCATCAAGTATTTTTCTAGAAAATGCATCTTCTGAAGCACAAATAGAAGCAACAATTATTCCTCATGGTCCAAGTGAATGGGCGTAAAGTAGAGTTTTTCCTTTGCTAACAAACTTTGTAGTGTCTCTTTTGGACATCATCATAAAGCTAGGAGTTAGGGTGGGGGGAAGTCCATATATAGAGTAATCAGAACATTAAAAATAAAGATTTATTTAAGATGTATTGAACAACTTACTTAAAACATGCCTTATGGTCTTGGAATTGAAGGTACCCCACTCTAAAATAAACAAAAAAACTAATCCACTATCAACAAAACTCTTTGTCCTTTGCAAACAAAGATATCGATTGCTAACTTGTGTGTGGTAATTCATGCATGAAGTGTGACAAAAAGGTCGATTTTTTGTTGGTTGGCCAGTCTGTTCTCTTGATTGCAGTTTTTACCATTTGTTTTATTTCCCTGAACATGAAAAGGAAGCATAATAATTACCTCATGCTTGCTAAAGAGTGACAAAGAATCTCCCCAATGGGAACATTCTATCTAAATTTAAAAAACTGCCTGGACTTTGCACTTTTAATTTTGAAAATATATTGCCTTTACAATTCCGGTAGACACAAGAGGACATGCATTTGGAATGAACATAGACCAAGCTTCCTACCAATTAACATATTATCATTTATAGACCACTAACCTTGTTCAGAAAAAGATTCTCCTCCTTCATACTTCTCTTAGCATTTTTAAGAATAAGCAATTGAGACTGAGAGCTCTTTACCACAAAAGACAACGTCTAAATTCTTTAGTAGAGGATCAATAAAGCACACACTTGTAATAAAATTGCAATACATTTTGAGTTAGTTAAAAAGAATCTTCCAGTGCAGTCACAAATTCTTGTCTCTAAAGCATATCGCCTAATTAGTCGTTTACCTACTCAAAGGCTTTAAACTAATTTCAAGGCAGCAATTCACTCACCATGTGACAGTAAATAATATTGACTTCACTACCTTAGGGTGCAGCCTCTGAGTAACAAAATGTCTTTGGAGATGTTGTTGTTTAGCATCAGAACAGAGTACCCATAAACTTGTATTATATGTATTATTTTTTTCTTTTTTGTTGACCAAAATAACTTTAACATATGCACTGTTTAAAAAAAAGAGATGTCTGTCAACCTCCACTGCCCATAGCCATTGCTCAAAATGGCACTGCACCTTATTTCAAGAACATCAATAACTTTCCGGTGATACATTAATCAAATGTTACTTTGTAATTACAGTCAAGCTCTATGCTTCAAAATATGGTTGTGTTTTATTAATTTCTATCCTGAAGGATAGAAACCATATTTTTGCTTCACTTTAACCCTGTGTGTTAATCCAGTCTGGCTGCTGTCTATGATTATTTTATCACTATCTGAAAAGACGATATGTTGGTTTTAGGCTGTTACAGCTTATCTCTGATTGACAGATTGTACAAACAGCCAGGTCCATTTTACTTCTTACACAGAATAAAGCAGTTTTCTTTTTTTCAACCAAAGCATGTAGATACAAGGTTTATCCCTTAAAATATCCAATTTCCTCTCAAACGCTGGCAGTATGCCTTTGTAAACTTTAGTTCATATAATATCTCGTAATCCTTTATTGCTTTAAGTCTGCTGACTGGAAGTTCAGATCAATGTTTGGGTCACATACAAAGCTAAGTTGGCCAAATGTTTCTGGACTTGCTGTTCCTTGTGATATGATACAGTCTATGTGCAGGGCCATGCATGTGCTAAAAAAAGTTACGACTACTTTAAGCACATCAGTAGTACTTTTTCGTAGTGCAATGGACCCTGCTGCCTACTTGATTGCATCAATTTCCTGTACTCACACAGATGTGCTACCCATAGGGTAGAGCCTGGAGCAAGTAGAACTTGGAAACACTGTCAGCACCTGGCTTTAAAGCACTAAACCTTGTATCCTAAAATGAATATGCACTACATTTTGTTTTTAATTTTGAGAGATCTCCACTCCAGCTTATCCCTATGTAACGCACAAAGAAATTCCTAAAAGTTGATGCACCCGTGCAACTGGCTTCCTTTCCTCATGGTCCTGACCTCCTCATTCCCACTTTTTACTACTGACCTTCACTGTGATAAGTATCCTCACTAACCAATAGTAAGTTGGCAAGGCTGGGAGATATAAGTGGGCCATAACCAAAGGCTATATAAGGTGGTATAGGATCTATACAAGGGATAACACCTGTTGTATGGGCAACTGAAGGTACTTGCTACTTCAAGTATCTTTACCGTTTTTTGTATAACTGTCCATAGATGTTGCTGAAAATGCATTAAAGCATGAACCAAGTGATCTATCTGGATTCCATCTCAGGGCATTTCTATCTTACTCCTCCTTTACCTTCCGGAGACAAACATTGGCCATCCTAATTGGTTGCACTGGGATGGCATGATCATTTATCCCCATGCCAGGGATGTGCCATACTGGAGGCCAGAAATCCGATCTGGCAGATAAGACACATTATTGCAGAGGGATCATCGCCATTCCCTTTCTGCATTAATGACCTCCCTGATCAATATTTTGTGAAAGTGTATTGATTTTTACTGAGTGGTGCTCATGGCAGTTCAGAGGCTGCGTTTTTGGTTCTCCTTTTTTATCCAAATGGAAAGAAACATAGTGTTCCTCTCACCCAGGTGTAGTTTAGCAGAACAAGCAAACACAGACATTTCCTGATCTCTCGGCTTTTCAGTTGCCCTGCTTGGACTGCACAAGCTCATTGACTATTCATGTATTTTTTCTCTCTGTGGAAGTCAGTTGATGGTCTGCTCAAAGTGCAGTTCTATCTAGACAGATAGGCCTGGACACACTTCCCACGTATCTGCACACACTATGATTTTTCTTCAGGTGTTGGCAAGGTCCAAGTGCGCTGTAAAGACTAGGTTAACCTGGACAGATCCTCCTATCACATCCATGTATACCCACTGCCCATCTCCAGAGAGGCAAAATAAACTGACCAGATAATACCCCTTTCGAGAGCAATACCCACCTTCTTCCATCAGATTCAGCTCTGCTCAGGGACCCTTTCTGTATTGAATTATGCACGATTTGCAATTTTAACCTAATCAAGCAACCTTTAACTGATGACCCAGGCATTATCCAGCACCTTAAGTAGTAATGAACCATCAATTTGTCATTCCATTTTCAGTAAGTACACATTCAAACCCCTATTGTAAGGTTACTGAAAGTCATTTTGAAGTGACCTTTTCATTTCACATGCATGATGTTCCATTTAATCATAGCTGTATTTCATATACTTTTTGATAGATTTCCCAGTAAAGTCTAGTATATATTAGAGTGTAGCCAGCAGCCGTGTAAATCAACTTCTAAGATTAAAGAATATGCTACAAAGAGTTTAAACCTGTACAGGAAAGGGTATGAAGGATGCACACGTTTTTGAAAATGTTTGGCATTAAAGTGGTTTTAAAGACCCCACGCCTAAATGGACATTGACGTAAAATTCTGTGTGCTATAAAAATTTGTCATTTGTTTTCCTTTTAGAAAATACAGCAAAATATAAAAAAAGAAAGCAGACAGTCTCTTTATTGCAGAAGATTAAGACGGGGTCTCTTCTGACCTCTCCTCGCCCCTGCTGGTGCCAGCATCTTCACCCAGTCCCCTTCCTGGTCCAGGATCTTTGACCATCTTTATTGGCCAGCCCAGAATGACTCCCACTCTTTCACAGCTCACTGTACATTAAACAGAAGACTGCAAAGTAAGTCAATTCTGCAAAAATGAACCCACCTGCTTGCATTTTTACTTTTTTGTAGACTTTAAGGTTGGCTTGAATAGCCAGCTCTCTGTCTTCATTCTGTTAGCAAAAACCATATATAATAAAGGTATTTTGCATTTTATGACTTGTGTTGTGCTACAGTAATGAATCCATAGTTTGTGGTACAAGGTCTGTGGCATTTGTGGTTACTTGTAATTATGACCTAATAAGACCTTACCACTATCAGTGCCATGCGACTACACTCACAATTTGTTGCGGTAGAGACCACATCATTGTTCTCCTTTAAGTACCCAAAGTGCCTTTTAGGTGAGCATTTGCATAAGAAGGACACTCTGAAATATGTTCTTTGTTGTAAATTATAATTTTGGTTTTATTAACAATATGCTAGCTTTTCACTTCACTGCTTTTCTCCCTTTCTGCTAACCTGCAATTATAAAACTTTTTATGTTTGCATACTTCTTTGTTTCCTTTTATTTTATACTTTGAAATAATATTTGGCACTTATAAATCAGCTATTTTGGAGTCAGTGAAAATTAATAATTTGGAGGTATAGGTAGCAATCAACCCTGCCACTGGCTAAAGATTGTGTACTACAGTATATTGTATATAGAGGTTTAAAATGCAGGGATGTGGGAGGGGGGTTGCATGGGGTATTGGAAAAGTGTGTGGGTATTTTGTATTTTTTAATGAACTACTTTCATAGGCAGGAGCGCAATCGGAGCTTACCTTCTGAAGACTGAGCTCTATAACTATCTCATTGTCCTCCTCCCTACCACCAGTTAGGTAATGGAAGGTTTATGGAGGGGTGTGTGGTCCTAGCCCATGTTTCCCAAACGGGGTTCTGTGGAACTCTAGGATTTTTCTATAGGCTGCTGTGGGTTCCTTGAGCAATGAGCATTTTGTGCCTCTCAGGTGATTTCAATAGACAGCAATGAACTTTTTTGGCTATCTGTAGTGGTGACATCTTCACAGTGACTAGCAATGTAAGAAGCATTCTGCCTACTGACCACCACACTATTGTACTGTGAGCTGTGGATATAGTAAGTTTACCACATAGTATATATATATTCCACATAATTATACAATACATTAATTACAGAAGGGGTTCCCAAAAACCTGAAAGTTAATTCAAGGGGTTAAAATGGCAGAGAAACACCGCTCTAGCCATTGTTTTACGTTAAAATGTCTTTGATTTGAATGCTAATGAAAGCTCTGCTTTGTTATCATGCATATTTATAATTAAATCAATCAAATCCCTTTTTTAATCTAGTTTTGTAAAAATGACTGGATGGGATTATAGTAAATTGTCACTGATATTGTAGCAGCAGCTATAGCACCAAGGAAGGGTCGACCAAAAATGCTTCCCATAGCACCATGGCTGATGGGATCGACTAATTTTGGACCACTGGTGGAGGGTTTATTTGTACCTATCTACCAAATTTTTAATGGAATCTTATTATGATAACAAAATGTATACTATAAATAGTGAGGTCAAAGCAATACTCATATCAGAATTTCCTGTGAATTCAAAAGAAGGAGAATTCCTTCATTCCACAACAAAGCTAAATGGAGTCTATGATGTCTCCTTTTTAACCCTGGATACAGATATGGATAAGAAGAGCAGCCCAGCACAGGATGGAAAGGTAAGAAATAGTTTGAGCTTTTCAGACAGAAATAAAAAATACCATACTGTAACTAAAAAAACAACTGCAGATGCCAGGACAGAGTTAAGTCTCATACTATAATTATATATCAAGCAAAAGTTTAGAGTTTTTAGAATGTTACCTGGTTTGGAGTAACAACTTATTTATATAGAAGTTAGGAAAGTTTAAATAAAAATCTCTTACTGTTGGCTGGCCTTCCTCAACATAAGTAACACATATCTTTGGTGGATACAGGTAGGTGTTTTTTTTTTTGGGTCACTCAGTTTTGAGTGGAATTTCAATTTAAGTAAATCATCCTTTCAATTGCATTTCCTAGTTTTGCTTACAAGATAAACAACAATTTTAACCTTAACATAGACTTCATATACACTGACCTACTTGTACCAGAAAACAATTATCTAATAAATAAAAAAGTAAAACTTTTGTTTGCAAACCTCATACGATCCCTGCAGGAACCACTAAAACATATGGAAATGTGTGCAGTAATTTCAATATTCCCTGCTGTAATTTGATATGTCCACAAGACTTATCAACTCATCTAATTATGTAAAGCAGACAATATCCCTCCTTCTTTTCTCTCATCATCACAGGTAATAGGAGCTCTAATCATCACAATTATTAGGAGGGGATGGTTTAACAATGTCTTTTTGTTGAAAGACACATAAAAATATAAACATATATATCTCTATATATATATATATATTCACCAGAAAAGGTACTTGCATTTAAGGTAGTTACTCATCTTATCTTTGCAGTATTTTAATGTAATACTATTTAACATATATTATTATTACATAATTTAGATTACACCAATATACAGTATATATAAAGTGCCAACATAGTACGCAAAGCTGTACATTAACCACCTAGCCGGTATGCCCGACCTTCGTACGGGCAAAAAAAAATTGCTAGGATGGTTAACCCCGTAATTTTGTCACATGCTTACCTCCATGGTCCCGCTGTGCACATCCAGCGGGACCATGGAGGTAAGGATTCCAGCGTCGTTTTCCCATTCCAGCGTCGTCCTCCGTCCATCGTCGTCCATCCATCTCCAGCGCCGGGTGCCAGCGGGACCGGTAAGATGCCGGCCGGTATCTTGTGTTCCACTGCCCGGCATCTTGCGTTCCGCCGCCCGGCCAGCCGAACACAAGATCCCGGCCGGCTG
Source organism: Pyxicephalus adspersus (assembly GCF_032062135.1). Classification (NCBI taxonomy): domain Eukaryota; kingdom Metazoa; phylum Chordata; class Amphibia; order Anura; family Pyxicephalidae; genus Pyxicephalus; species Pyxicephalus adspersus. The sequence continues at coordinate 130,279,342 of NC_092859.1, forward strand.
AACACAAGATACCGGCCAGCATCTTACCTGGTCCCGCTGATGGTCCACGTCCGTGTTCGTCCAGCGCTGGATGATCTCTGCAGGGAGAAGCCTTCCGGTCGGAGAAAAAAAAACGGAAGTATTCTCCCTGCGTGCGTGATGACGTCGGCGCGTGTGCGGGAAATTCAAATAGAAACTCATTC